>NW_020954557.1:65806850-66130571 GCF_900497805.2 Vombatus ursinus
GGAGTGGTTAGATGGGTAGTGTTAGGGAAGCTTAAGGAATCAAATACGCAGTGAGACAGAGTGGTCAACGTATTAAAAAGTCATTGGGAAGTCAATTAGAATAAGAACTGATAAATGGTAGTTATATATACCAGATAAAAGATCTGCATTAATCTTGAAGAAGCAGTTTCCATTCAAATTAAGTCTCAAAAGGCAGACTTCATGGAGTTGAAAAGTTGAGTGGGAGTGAATAATTGAGGCAAGTAATATATAAGACTGTTTCTAAGAATTTGATTGTAAAAAACATAAAGAGATAGGACAATATCTTGAAGGAATGGCAGAATTGAGAACATTTTTGAATAATCATGAGAAAGATAACAGTTTGCTTTTAGACAGCAATGGGAGTCAGAAGATAAGAAATGACTAAAGCCAAAGAGTATCACCTTTTCACAGAAATGAAGCAAGGTCATGGAGAATAGGGAATAATATAGAAGGGTTCTGAGTTGTACAGCAGGAAAGAAGGTAGATAACCTCTTTTTTCTTGGTAAAGTAGCATTTGGTTCCAAGAAGCTATTGGGAACTCCTGCTGAAAGAATTGAAGAGGAAATTATATTGGGATCCTGAATAAAAGACACAGCTTGTAATAACCATCATTGGTTCCAGAGGGAATATTAATCCTCCAGAGAAGTATAAAGGGGTTGCTTTGCATTAGTGACCAATATGAGATAATGGAAAGCAAATGTGTGATGAACATAGTTTGTGTTATTTTTTCCAGCAGTTTTCAGCATCACACATGTTGGAATGAAGTTGATGGATGGTGTGGGTAAAGAAGGCTGGGGGCTTGGCAAGGTATCTGAAGTGACAGATCATGGACAAGGATTGAAGAAGAGAAGATAGTTATACATAGCATTCATGTAAACTTCTGAACTATAAGGTAAATACTGTGAAGAAAGGCCAGTGAAACCTAAGCAGGGGTTATGGACTAGGAGAATAGGGTTGGAACTTGAGGGACTTGAGGTCATGATAATGTTCAAGAACTAAGAGGAATGAAGTAGAGGGAAATATGTAAGGGTAAGAAGTTAAGATCAATCTCCTTTGATCTTGTCAACAATCTGGTAGTCAGAATAGTTACTATTTTTTTCTTCTGCAGAAACTGATTCCCAAGGAAATTTTAAGTTGTTCTTGAACACAAAGTTGCTATCAGAAGTGGGATTTGAACTCAGGTCTTCCTGACTCCAAAGTCAATACTTCACCATGTTGTGCTATGCTTCCTTCTAAGAGAAAGAGATAGCATAGTTATGTGTGAAGGTGTGATTTAAGATGTGACAATTACTGTGGGAATTGATAAGGCTGATGAGCAGAAAGGGGGGTGGGGGTTTGGTTTTATTGAATAATTCTTAGTTCATGAAAACTAAAGTCTCCTTAGTGTGAAGGCATAAATTGCAGTTGAAAATAAGACTAAGTCAGATGCTGAACTTCACAAAAGATTGATAAATAAAGGTTGAGAGATGACTAGATGCTAAACTGTAGTTGGATGTACTGAACCTCAAAAGAAGAGAAACTGCTAAATAATGGTGACAAAGAGACAATTTGGAAGTAGTGGTGACAAAAAGATTAACTCTATTCTCCTTTCTGGCCCAATGTGTCAGGGAACAGGAAAAAAAGTGTACACAACATTTTAAATAGGATGGGCAGTAGTTACAGTGTCTTCTAGGAGAAGCCAACTTTATGTTCATCCAAGAAGCTGGGAAGAACATAACCTAAAATATCTAGGGTGAAAGGGAATTGGTTAATAATTGAATGGATATACCAGAAGGTATAATGAAATGGAAGGATAAAAAAAGGTATGGACTATGGTAAGGTAGATGAGTGAGATAATATGGGGAGTGATAGAAAGGCAAATGGATTTTTCACCTCAGCAGATGGTCACTGAATACCAGGAAGAACAGGATCAGTTTATCTTTCGTAGGACAGGGAAAAATACCCTCCAGATGTCTATGATGAGTGATAATTGAGTCACTGCAGGGATAATGACATCAAATCCCATGGCTGGATATTATAGCGATGTCTGACAGGTATGAATCATCTTTGGTTCAGCACCTTTAACTTTTCAGGCACCTTAAGGATTGGGATCTCCTACATATTTGAAAACACAGAAGATGATGATGGTGGTGACCAGGGTCTTGAAGCTTAGACTGAACTCACACGTAAAAACAGTTCCATCACCTTAATCTTATATGATGGGGTATAAGAACTCTCAGAAGGTACGACATATATGGAATGAGTCCTCTTTCTAATTTTCAAGTCCCCATAAGCATAGGCCTTTTATTAACTTAAACATTTCTAAGACTTAGGATCTTTAATTGATGTGATCTCTCTTTGGCATAGGCCTTATTGTTTTCTGATGCCTTGAGGCTTAGGATCTTTGGTAGATGTGAAAACCCTTCTTTGCAAATCTCTAAGAAAAACTTATAATTTCCTATACTTAAAATAAGAAATGATATCAAATAATAGCAAGGGAAAGGGAATAAGTATTTACAAAGTATCTACTATATACTAGGAACTTTTTCAAATATTATTTCATTTGATCTTCACAACAACCGTGTCTTAATATTCTTCTCTGAAAAAAAAATACACGTATCTATATCTATTTATCTATCTATCCATCTATCTATCTATCTATCTAAACTTATACATAAGTAACTATAAGGTAACTTGAAGAGGGAGAAATGAGTAAATACTGGGGGTTGGGAAAAGTCCATGGAAGTGATTACATGTATATATACACTCATACACACACATATATACATACATATAAACATACACACAAAATGCCATGCACATAGTAGGTGCTTAGTAAATATTTCTTGAATGGAATAACAATTCTTAGTAAGACAGGAAAAAATGATTACATCATCTTTCAAATGCCTACCCAGTCTTACAATTAGGTGATTTCTTGAATCACATTTATTAATTATTAATACTTCAATATCACCACCATCAAAAATTTATTGAGTTCCTACCATATGTTAAGTCCCAACACAAAGCATTGCTAACAGGATTCTTGAACAAAGTATGAGTGGTTATTTTTTTTCTTTTTTTTTTTTGCAGACTACTAAACTAATTCAGGAAATTGTATTTAAAAAATAATAGCATTGAGCATCTGCATCATAAACATAGGCATGAAGTAAATAATAAATGTTGTAAGTCATAGAATATGATGAATCATTGTTTAAATGAGTAGGAGTCTGTTAATAGTAGTAAAGCATAAAGTCTGAATTGGAAAATATGGCAGATGTGAAATGTGGTATTCTCCTCTCAAATGTCCCATACAGATTCTAGAATACGAGAAAATTCATTATTATTCCATTGTACGATTGAATAAGAACTTTCTACCCACTCAATAAAAAGTGAATGCAGGGATTTTTACTGATTTGTCAAAGAGATTACCTTGAAATCATCATATCTGTTATCATCAAAATAATATTATTTATACTTCTATAATTTTTAAGGAGACTGACTGAGACACCAAGAGGGAGGTTTAGTTGTTTTGTTTTTTTTTAATAACAGAATTAAAAAAAAACCTCTTGGCTGATATTAATGTCAATTGCAAAGCATCATTCATGAACACCATCCATAATTTCAGCTTGTGTGTAACTTAGCAACATGACTACTTAAAGGTTTTTAGCCCAATCTGCTTTTAAATTTAAACTATTGATTTTCTTCTAATTGCAATGAGTGGACCAAGAATTTCCTTTATATAACACTCATTTCTAATGTACAATTGCCATCCAAGAATTGGAAATCTTCAAATACATAGCCTCCTCATATGTTCCCACCTCATATTCTGTTACTGCCTAACTTGGTACTCCACCAATAAATTGTTTGCTATGCCCCATGCATTTAACTAATGACTATCTCCATGCTTTTTTAGTTGTGATAGTCTCTTACGTCTCCTCTCTGTTAACTCATGCATGTGCCAATCAAACAAAATGAAATGTAATAATTCTTATGTTCTTTTTTAAAAATTTGTATTCACATATTATATGTATATATTGCATTTAATATTTTCTGTATACTTATCAGGTTTAAGAATGCTTATGAATATTTAGTTACCTTACTGACCTATTTCAGGATAGATTTTAGATGTTTTGTTTTGAAATTTCTTTATCAACACATAGTAGGCACTCAAAATACAATAACTAAACCCAAACTTTGTTACCTTGTTCCATTAGTTTTATTCATTCACATAAGGCGTATTAGATCAAATGTTTCCCCAGATTAACACATATAATGGGGCCATACTTCTTGCATTTTTTACTTCATTCAAGAAAACCTCTATTTCCTTATTTTAAAACATAAAAAAAAATCAACAGATACTGGAACCAGACAAATCTTAGGAAGAATTGATTATATAACTTCTACATCCTCCACAATGTTTAGTATGTATGTTAAGTAGTCAGAAAGTATTTGTTTAATGAATTAATGCATCAGTTAATACAACCAACCTACTCCCTGTCCCATCCCCTTTGTAAGGGTGTCATCAGACTATATTCTGGGCTTTTTTTCTCTTTGCACTTTCTATCTTCATAATCTCATAAACTCCTATGTGTTCTATATCTAGTCCTCATTTCTCTCTTTCATTCCAGGAACATATCCAAAGTACTAAAGGTCAGCAAAAAACTTGATACAAAGTAGATGTCCATGATTTGAGGGGATGACTAAACAAATTGTTGTACGTGAATATAAATAGAATATAACATTATTGTGTTGTAAGAAATGATGAATATAATAAATATGTAGATTTATATGAACTAATGCAAAGTGGAGTAAGTAGAGCAAGGAAAACAATATATACAATGACTAATACAATGTAAATTTAAAAAATAAGAACCACCAAAAATGAAAATAAATGTTGCAAAATTACAAAGAGCAAGCTTGACCCTAAAGAGGAGATATAAGAAATCTCCATACTCCATTGCAAAAGTGAGTATTGAACATCGCATAAAATGTCAGGGTTTTTTTTTTTCCATGTCAGGAAGAACAGAGCTCAAATAGAGCCTCAGAGACTTACTAGTTGTGTGACCATGGACAAATCATTTAATATCTGTCTGCCTCAGTTTCTTCATTTATAAAATGTGGATAATAGCACTTACATCCCAGGGCTTCTATAAGGATACAATTACATTATATTTGTAAAGCAATTTCTAAACCTTAAATGCTATGCAAATATTAGTTATCATTATTATGATTGCTGTTATTTTATCTTTGTATCCCCAGTGTTTAGCACAATACCTTGTATATGGTAAATGCTTAATGAATGCATTTATTTAAACCCTAAAGCATAAGGGCAGGTATTATTAATCTCATTTTACAGATAAGATTACTTAACAGCCAGTTAAGTAATAATTAATACAAGATCTCAGACCAGAAACTAGGTCTCCTAACTCACCTTTCTGAGATTTTTCCAGTATAGTACAGATGTTTCCCTTTTCCTCTAATGTAGTTCTAGGAAATCTTAAAGTCTTAAAAATCTTAAAAGTCTTCTTTGAACTGATGTATTAGATATAGATCATCCATTTAAGCCAATGCATATGTGCTTCAGAAATAGATGAGAACATATTTTATATAGTATATCAAACTATTAGTATTTTGCTTAGAAATTTGTTCCATTAATCATTTTTAAAATGACACATTGATGGCCTAAGTGCCTTGGTATACAGTGAAAGCTAAACATATTTGTTCCTCTCTCTGCTTCAAATGCTTATGATTTAAAATGTTAAACAAAAGGACCGTGGTACTGTTCATGTGAATACCAAGCCTCCTTAATGCCAGTACCTTCCCTTCATTGATTACATCTTATTTAACCTGCATATAACTTGTTTGTACATAGTGGCTTGCATGTTGTCTCCTCCATTAGACTGTGAGTTTCTTGATAGCATAGATTGTCATTTTTTTCTTTCTGTGTGTCCTCAGGGCTTTGTTTTTCAATGCCTGGCACTGAGTAAGTGCTTAATAAATGCTTGTTGATTGACTGAACACAATCTAGTTGTTTCTTTTCTAAACTAAGAAAACTTAACCCCTAACTTATTTGGTTTAGTCTAACCATGGGAAACAAATGTTAGGCATTTGTCCATAGGATAAAAAGAAAATAAAATAAAAATTGGGGCAGTCTCTTCATTAAAGGGAACAAAAAAGAAAACAAAACAGACCAAGAAACTAAAACAGAACTAAGTCAATTTGGTGTTTTCAACAGTTACTGAATGGCCACAACAAATTGTACAGAAATCACTCAATACAGCTGGGGAAAAAATACACCAACTAAAATTAAAATCTACCATGCTAGATCCAAACTAGCTGTGTAGCACTGACATAATCTTCAACATAATGATAACTTTGGAATATGCTGGAGGCTGTCTTATGTTAATAGTAATTAGGAGAAAAATCTGAGTTTTATACCATGATGTAAAAATTGTGACAGCATTTATGTATGTGTCTAACCAACAGGGTGGCCTCAAAGGTATCATCCAGGCTTGAGGAATTCTAAACTACTCATTTGTGGATAGATGTTATAACTATCTTGATATTTTACACGCATCTATCTTCAGCATAAATTTAGTATTATTTTACATTGGTTTCATTTCATTTTGCTTTAATATTTTCACAAAAGGAAAAAAATGGCCTTTAATTATTAGATAAAGAACTGCAACTACTAATAAAAAGAAATTTGCATTTTCTAAGCCTATTTGGAGATAAGATACTAAAATGCCAAGTCCCTCTCTCTTTTCTATCATAAGATGAATCAAAGTTTTCAAATAAGAGTTTACTCATTCCAGGAAAATAAGAAAGATGCACTATTTTTAAGATTTTCAGTCTATTTGTTTAATCATGTAAGGACCGAGTATGTCAGCTGACACAATAATATTTTTATAGTTTACTATGTTTTTTTTCTTTCTATAAAAATTCAATTTAGATAAAAATAATTACAAACAACTACTATAATTTTAACTTTAAAATAAAAAAAAAACATATGTTATTGCTATTTTCTGTGCCTTATGGACCTTAAAAAAATACATTGGTCAATTGATATTCCTTTGCAGTATTCTTAAATTCTTTTTATTAAACATTTTTGATATTTAAATATCAAAGAAATTCAGCCATGGAATAAGGCATCATAATATTTCCTGCACTTTTTTTTAAATAAGATCTGAAATATACATTGTAAAGATTAATTTAGGGTGGAGCCAAGATGGTGGAGTAAAAGCAGTGACTTGCTTGAACTCTCCCCCAAACCCCTCCAAATACCTGTAAAAATGGCTTTAAACAAATTGTAGAGCAGCAGAACCCACAAAAAGACAGAGTGAAACAAATTTCCAGCCACAGACAACCTGGAAGTTCCACAGGAAATGTCTGTTGTGCCTAGGCTGGGAGAGGAGCTCAGCAGTTCAGTGTCGGCCCCACAGGCAAAAACCAGGCCTCAGCAAACCTGGAGCAGGCTTCAGGGGACTGAATCACTGGCAGCTGTGGCAGTTTCCAGACTTCTCAACCCACAAACACCAAAGACAACTTAGAAGGTCAATAGGAAAGGTCTGTCAGATCTCAGTGAGAGAGAAGCTCTGTCCCAGTCCCAGTCCAAGCACAGCCCCAGGGCAGCAGCTACTTCCAGAGCTCTTGACCCACAGACAGAAAGGGGATCAAGCTGCTCATCAAAAGGGGATTGCAGGGGTCTCTTTGCTGGTGCTGAAGCAGGATTCTCTTGCTTTGCCCACACTTGCATCTGTGTCGCAGGTCTGGGTGATGATCCTGGGGCAAAGAGGAGTGTTGGTGTGGTGTAGCTGGTGGTGGTCATTGAGAGGGAATCCTCCTCACAATGCCATGGAAGAAAAGAGTGTTCGTGGTCACTCATAGACCAGAGCACAGGCCACAAAAGGAGTAAACTCCTTGTGCCTTATCATACCACCTGGGAAGAACTGAAAATTTATGGGTACCTAGAAGTATCTCTGAAAACAGCTGCACAAAACCCCAGAAGCTTGGGACAGTACATTCTCCACACTGGAAGCAGACCACTACCTTAACAAAAAGTTTAAAACTCAAGTAATTGACTGGGATCATGAGCAAACTGTGCAAAAAGAGTCAGACAATAGAGTCTTTGGTGACAAAGAAGATCAAAACATACAACCAGAAGAAGACAACAAAGTCAAAGCTCCTACACCCAGGCCATGGAAGAACTCAAAAAGGATTTTGAGAAGCAAGTAAGAGAAGTAGAGGAAAATATTATATTATATGAATTATTACATGAATATTGTAACCAAATTTCAGAGTTCCCAGGTCAAGGAGAAAATATTGTAAGGAGCCAGAAAGAAACAATTCACGTATTGTGGAAACACAATCAGGATAACACAAGATTTAGCAGCTTCTACATTAAGGGACCAGAGGACTTGCAATATAATATTCCAGAAGTCAAAGGAAGTAGGATTACAACTGAGAATCACATACCCAGCAAAACTGAGTACAATCCTTCAGGGATAAAAAAGACATTTGGTGAAATAGAGGACTTTCAAGCATTCTTGATGAAAAGATCAGAGTTGAATAGAAAATTTGACTTTCAAATACAAGACTCCAGAGAAGCATGACAAGGTAAACAGGAAAAAGAAATCTTAAGGGACTTAATTAAAGTTGAACTGTTTACACTCCTAGATGGAAAAATGATATTTGTAACTCATGAGACCTTTGTCAGTATTAGAGTAGTTGGAGGGAAATAGATAGATAGGTAGATAGACAGACAGGTGGATGGATGGAGAAAGAGAGAGGGGGAGGGCAAAGGGTGAGTTGAAGATGAAGGGGTGATATCTGGAGAACAAAATTAAGGGGTGAGAAAGGATTGTACTGGGAGAAAGAGAAATGGAGAGGTAGAATAGGGAAAATTATCTGACATAAAACAGACAAGGAAAAGCTTTTACTGTGGAGGGGAAGAGGGGGAAGGTGAGAGGGAATGAGTTGATCTTATTCTCATTGGATTTGGCTTAAGGAGGGAATAACATACACTCTCAATTGGGTATGGAAATCTATCTTACCCTACAGGAAAATAGGGGGAAGGGGAAAAGAGAGCAGGGGGGATGATAGAGGGGAGGGTAGATTAGGGGAGGGAGTAATCAGAAGCAAATACTTCTGAGGAGGGACAGGGTCAAAAAAGAGAATACAATAAAGGGAGTCGGGAGAGGATGAAGGGAAATATACTTAGTTTTTCACAACATGACTACTGTGGAAGTGTTTTGCATGACTATACATGTATAACCTGTATCAAAGTTTCTTTCCATCTCAATCAGGGTCGGTGGGGAGGGAAGAAAGGAAAGAATTTGAAACCCAACATTTTAAAAACAAATGTTAAAAAATGTTTTTACATGCAACTGGGAAATAAGGTATGTAGGAAATGGGGTATAGAAATCTATACTGCCCTACAGGAAAATAGAAGGGGAAGGGATAAAGAGAAGCAGGGGTGATAGAAGGGAGGGCAGATTAGAGGAAGTGTTATTCAGAATGCATGCTGTCTTGGGGTGGGGGGGGAGATAGGAAGAAAATTTGGAACTCAAAATCTTATGGAAATGAATGTTGAAAACTAAAAAAAAAATAAAAAAGAAAAAAAGGTTAATTCAAAAGATCAAGATGACAGATTATACAATATGAATTCATCTGATTTTTTAAATTACTCCATTAATTTTCTTCATGGACATTGGAATCTACATTCCATAATTCCATGCATTAGAAGTGAACTCTATGTTTTCTACATTTTTTCCTACAGTTAAAGTTTCAAAGATGTATTTTGTACACATAAACTTTCCCCTTTAAAATTAACCTCTTTTTACTGTTTGGGGGATGTAAGGACACAATGTATAATGATAGAGTACTCGATGCATAATGATAGGGAGGTTTGAGCAAGAAATCAGAAAATGTTGATTGACAACCTCTTTTCTACATATATTTCTTATCATCTAGTCTTGTGTCTTGATAAAACTCAGCATTCACTTCATGAATAAAAGACTTTAATTTAATAATTATTACAGAAAACAATAAAACAATTTCCCCTTTCATGGCAGCAATTTTCGGGTAAGGTGTCTGGACCTGAGATTTCAATGGTCAGGGGAACGCCAACTGAGGAAAATTTTACCAGTGTAGATCAGCTTGTGTTCTACAACTTAGTCATTTTAGACAGTTTCCAGGGGACACTTATGATTTGTGTAGGCTCACAGAACCAGTATTTATCACAGACAGGACCTCAACCCAGATCTCCTCAATTTTGCATAGCATAGTGGCTGACATATATTAGGCAATTAACAATGTTTATTGATCTATTGGTCATTGCCAGATCTCTATGTACCAGGTAGGTTATTTCTTCATAGCTGCATTTTCATAAAAAATACTATAGTACACAATGAAAATGTTGTATGACCAAAATTTTTCCTTGTTCCAAATAATGGCCTATTTCACACAGTATCCAATATAAGAAAACATAAATTTAAAAATAAATTAAATTAAAAAATAATTTGGATAGATATTTTGGAGCTATTTATATTGGGGTTTTTTCCTAACATAATTTGTGGGAAAGGAATTTTTAGATGTTCCATTTAAGTTTCATTTTAATAAGCAAATTTCTTCATTTTCCAATTTCACACTTACCACTCTATCATTTCATGTTATTTACTTTTTTTACAGATACAAAGATTCAATACATTCAATTACAAAGAATATCATTATAACAGACTATAACTAAGATGCTGAATGGATTCATTGCAAATAAGAAGAAAAATTAAATTCAAGCACTGTAACTGTGTGTTTACTTTGTCAACATGCAGCAATTAGTATTTTTTCTTTGTTGCAACAAATGAATGACTTGTTCCACAACATTATATATGATATAGACCAAAGTCAGAATTCTGCTAATTATTTATCAAAAGTAATAGCTTGGTTATAACCCCTGGATTGGACTATTATAATCAACAATATATGTACTCAATACCAAAGCACAATAATTTATTTTGAAAAACACTTAAACATTTAAAGTTTTTTTGCACAAACAAAGCCAATGCAACCAATATTAGAAGGAAGGTAGAAAATTGGGAAAGAATTTTTACAACCAGTCTTTCTGATAAGGGCCTCATTTCTAAAATATATAGAGAATTAAGTCAAATTTATAAGAATACAAGCCATTCCCCAATTGATAAATGGTCAAAGGATATGAACAGACAGTTCTCAGATGAAGAAATTAAAGCCATCTATAGTCATATGAAAAAATGCTCTATATAACTATTGATTAGAGAAATGCAAATCAAAACAACTCTGAGGTACCACATAACACCTATCAGATTGGCCAACATGAAAAAGCAGGAAAATAATAAATGTTGGAGAATATGTGGGAGAATTGGAACACTAATGCATTGTTGGTGGAGTTGTGAAATTATCCAATCATTCTGGAGAGCAATTTGGAACTATGCCCAAAGGGCTATAAAAATGTGCATACCCTTTGACCTAGCAATAGCACTTCTAGGGCTATATCCCAAAGAGATCATACAAATGGGAAAAGGACCCACATGTACAAAAATATTTATAGCAGCTCTTTTTGTGGTGGCAAAGAACTGGAAATTGAGAGGTTGCCTATCAATTGGGGAATGGTTGAGCAAGTTGTGGTATATGAATGTGATGGAATACTATTCTGCTATAAGAAATGATGAACAGGCTGACTTCAGAAAAACCTGGAAAGACTTGTATGGTCTGATGCTGAGTGAAGTGAGAAGCAAGAGAACGTTGTACACAATGATAGCCACATTGTGTGATGACTAATATTGATAAACTTAACCCTTCCTGGCAATACAAGGATCTAAGCCATCTCCAGAGGCCTTGTGATGGAAAATGCTATCCACATCCAAAGAAAGAACTATGGAAGTTGAATTGCCATTTTTTTTTCTGTTGAGTTTTGTCTCCTCTTTCTGGTGGCTCCTCTTATTGGTTCTAATTCTTACTTACAACATCACTAATGTGAAAATATGTTTAATAGGAATGTATATGTATAGCCTATATCAGATTGTATGCCATTTTGGGAAGGGTGGTGGGGAGGAAGAGGGAGAAAAATTTTAAACTCAAAAGCATATGGAAGGGATTGTTGATAAATCAAAATAAATTAATAAAAACTTAAAAAAGTAAAAACATTTAAAGACTATACTGGTGTTTTCAAAAGTTGATACCATTTGTGAAGGAGAATTTAGTATATCATTTTCAAATTTACACAAGCCTTAATTTAGTGAAAATACATATATAATTATACAGTGCTTTTTTCATAGTGTCTTTTAATAAATCCCATTTCATATTGACCAAAATTATCTAAAAGAGTGTAAAAAAATGTCTTTTTCAGTTAAGGAAAAAAATAGGTACAAGAATTTATGAAGTATATAACTTTAATGGTGAAGATTTTCTGACCATTTCTACTTTGTGCCAACGTGAAGCAATGATAAGTCAAGGCCAATTTAAAGTCTGGAAAAGGAATTTGAGATGCATGAGTTGCTTGTGGTGAAGCAATTATTGTCTCAGAGGCTTTTTGTTCATCATGCCATAAATTTTACATCAGTCAAATAGCATATCTGCAATGCAGAATTTGTGGTTCATGTACGAATCAATTATATACATATATATATTATATATCATATCAGGGGATAAATTATTCTATTTCAGGAAAGTTACATGTAAACAAAATATGCTCATTTCATGATTCATTAAGGCCCCTTGTGAACACTGTCCTACTGTGGAAGTATTTCTTAGCTTTGTTATTAATATCTGGTAAACTCTATCAAAATGGAGTAAACAGAAATTGTATTTTTATTAATGAAAAAATCACAATTTTTCAGATAGCAATACAATCATATTAACTTTTCTGAGGCAGTTATTTCTCATATTAACTTTTCTGCGACAGTTATTTCTAATCAGCTCACATTGGAGGGGAGTTCAAATGAATTGTCCCAAAGAAAATCTTCTGAGTTAAGACATAATAGAAAAACCTATCAATCAATTAGCAAAAAACTTACTGAGCATCCATTACATCCCTAGCACCATGCTAGAGAGTAAGAGGCCTACAAATTATGAATGAGACAAAGAATTATAAACCACCCTAGTAGATAGTGTCTGTCTGTAGGTAATCTGTAGGTGAATATGGAATAGTCTCAGTCATAGTTTTCCACCTGTATACTAACTAGAGTGCTCACCATCAGTCTGAACATCTTTAGTACATAGGAGAAAAATACAAAAGGCAATGTGATATATTCAGAAGAACATTGGGTTTGAAATCAAAAGATAATTTCAGAACCAAGTTCTTCTACTTACGGGTGGCCTGGAGCAAGTTACTTATTCTTGGGCAGAGTCTATGTCAATAAATTAATGTCATATGAGAGATTTAGTTGGACTTGATGATCTCTAAAGAGGCTTCTTGTTCCATATCCAACAACATGCTTATTTTTTCCACATCTGAAATAAAATCTAATTCTAATTTGTTATAACCTTCCCTTGCCCTGAATCTAAATTCATTGTTTTGTATTATTTCTTATTCCTTGCCACAGCAGTTTCTATATTATCTCCAATGCTTTTGCTATTCTTTCTTCATAGTGAGGTCCAGATAAGTTTTTTCATTAAAAATAATTTCATGAATTATAATCTACTTCTGAATAGGTTTAGGAATTCTTATATTTTCTAAGTTAAACAGATATTTATTAGGTTGAACCTAAGAAGCTCAAAAATCATTGTTATTCCAAAGTGAAATTGTCAAAACTGAAAGAGATTAGAAAAGAAAATAATTAGTACATTAGGAAGAATCCACTTTAGGTACTTAAAAAACTTGCTAACAATTAGAATTATCTAAAAGTGAAAAGAGGTATTTTTGGAGGTAATAGGTCTCCATACACACATTGGAGGTTTTCAATCAAAGACAGAATGACTACATGCTGGTTATCACTGTAAAAATGGATACTTGTTGATGCCAAGGTCATTCCCTGCATCCTGAACCTTGGCATCTTTGATGTCTGACCAAGCTTTAGTCTTCAATCCCATTCATAGCCTTTGGAACAAATTGTTTGCATCTGCCTATTCACCAGAGGAAGCCTTCACATGCTTGGATTAGACACCTCACCTAACTCCTCTACGGGTTTGAGACTCCTCGGTTACTTTTATCTTGGTTTAGCACATCTGCCAAAATGATTTGTTGGACTGTGTTTACTACACATCCTACAACATCTTGGAGCCACAGGTGAGAGTTAGATGAATCTGGTGGACTCCAAAAGTGGAAAACAGCCCTGAAAAGTGCTCAGCAGCCCTCACACCTCAAGTATTAGTCTTCCCTGAACACACCCTACACTCCAATAAGGTTATCAAGTATATCAAGTGTATATATTGAAATTAGACTTGACCTGCAATCTCATTGGTGTAAAGAATGTACTCTGAGGGAATTTCTACCAATGAAGAATAGCATCTGCTCTACAATTTATAGTTTTAAGAGACTTGCTGAGCCACTGATAGGTTAAACAACTTGACTAGATTCACACAGCCAGGAATTACCAGAAGGAAATTTCACTATTATAGGTCTTCCTACTGCTCTGTCCTGCTCTTTAACTACTTTAAAATGGTGCCTCTAATACCTAGACTTTATATTGATACAATTATTTACCATAACATGCAATTAATATTTGAAACTACAACATTAATATTCTCTGAGGTTCTAGATTCTCTAGAAGAGTGCTTCAAAATAAAACAGAAATAAGGGCCAACAAACCATGTATAAGGGTTATTGTGGGCCATATATTGACTTAATTTAAATGTAAAAAAGTTTAAAATGTAATATTATCTATGCTTTATTATATTAAAAAAACTTTCTGAATTACATTCTAATCTGATTTGTAACCTAGGCTATATATTTGATAGCTCTACTCTAGCTATCTTAGTTGGAAGCAAATTTGTCAAGGGTTGTAAATCTGGTGCAGGGCATTATATGATTGGTCTCTGAACCTCATGAAGATTTATTTATCCATAGTGGTTCTTAAAAAACAGTAAATTCTATTGTATGCATAAGCATATATGTGCATGGAGGCAACTAGGTGGCTCAATAAATAGAGCATTGGGCCTGAAGTCAGGAAGACCTGAATTCAAATCCAACCTCTGATACTTACTAGCTATGTTGCCTTGGGCAAGTCACTTAACCTCTGTTTGCTTTGGGAAAAGAAATGGCAAACCACTCCACTACCTTTGCCAAGAAAACCTCATGGATAATATTGGAGTGATATGGTCCACACGGTTACAAAGAGTTAGACACAACTGAACAACAATATGTGTGTATGTGTACTAGTGAAAGAAATTTTACAAATTGTTCAAAATAAATTTCTAGAAAACCTCTTAAAGTTCTTCTTGGTTGGCTCATGTTCCTCCTGTTTGAGTTTTCATTTGTTTTTCTCTCACTGGAGACCATCACTGCTCTCCTCATCATAACCCTTACTATAAAGAAAATTATTATAGCTGTCACTGAATGATGTTAATATTAATTCTAAGAAGAATGAGTGATAATTAGCTGTTGATAAATGTCATCCAGGAAAGCACTACGGAAAAAAGCAGTCTTTCTTCAAACCCATTAAATAGCTCAATCCACATGGCATGGCTATAAAATAGTGGTAACTCATATTTGCCTTTGGATTTAATGAAATGTAAAAGTGGTGCTGGTCAATGAATACCCAATCCTTCAATCATGGGCAGTGTGCTCCATCTAGCATCAACATACTGGATAGTTGGTGAGCCTAATAGCAGAAATATATGATGTGATGGACTGCTCCTTCCCTATGCAGAACCTGTGCAGCTTCCTGCCAGGTTGATGAAAAGCCTTTTAATTGGCTATCTAGTCAGAATTTAGTCAGCATATAAAAGGTTTGAACAGAAGAAATCCATATCAGTTCCCTAGTGGAAAGTGGGGCAAGAATTACCATAACTCTCTGCATTGTGAAGAAAAATAAGTGCTACCACTGTCTATCTTTTCTCCCCACCATGGCTACCATGTAACAATAGTTGCATCTGTTTCTTCTTCCCCTGTTTTGTTCATATTTAACTGAGCTTAGGGAAAGAGAATAGACCAGATTACCACTTTTTGAGCTTCAAAAATTCAGAAGAGCCACCAAAACTTATATAACTGGAGTTCATGGTAGGGTGTGCCAGTAGCTGCAACAGTCCAAGATACTGAGGATTCAGTTCTGAGAAGCAACTTGCTTGACCGATTTGAACGGTGAGTCAATGTAGAAGCCAAGATACCACTTCCTGAAAGCTAGGGAGTGGCTCTTGATAATCAGCTATGCTGCAGCCAGCAGTGAACTTGGTTGGAAGTAATACTTTGTAATAATCATTTTAAGATTGAACATACTCTCCTAGGAACTTAATTGATATGTAGATGGGAGAAGGTTTGCTGGGTAAGAGTACCAGTGGGGTTTGTATAAAACACAACTCTATTGTTGTCTAAAAAAAAAACAAAACGTATTTCATACCCACCCTATCCCTAACCTAGTCATAATGTGAAAAAGGCTATTTCTTCCTCAGGCATATTCCCTTCTCCTGCTACCTGGTTCCCTGATCCTTTCTGTCCTGTCCTTTTTCAGAAACTACTATACCCCAAAATCTTCATATCAGGAAACTTTATATTTGGTATATCCTAGACTAGAAACTTTAATTTTTCTAGCCAAGTGGGATTACACTGCCTGGCAGGTAGGTGGCATGGATAGAGCACTGTGCTTAGAATCAGGAAGACTCATCCTTGTGAGTTCAAATCCATCCTCAGACACTTACTAGCTATGTAGTCACTTAATGCTGTTTGCCTCAGTTACTAATCTGTACAATGAGTTGGAGAAGGAAATGGCAAACTATTCCAGCATCTTTGCCAAGAAAACCCCAAATGGGGTCACAAAGAATCAGACACAACTGAAAGGACTGAACAGCAGATCATACTATCACCTCAGGGATGAGAAATCAATTGGACTCTCCTTGAGAATGCCTGTTCTTACAAAAACAATGAGCAGCTGTGAAATAGAATAGACCAAGATACTAAAAATGATTCAGCAGCTGCCTTGGTCTGTTTTGAAGTGTAGTCTTAATGTCATTAGACTATTGTGTATGCCTTCCTGCAATGGTGTAAACCATTATGTTCTTGAATCCCTACTAACATTCCTTCCTAACCTTATCTGTTCCCCTTTGATAGTTTTAAGTTTCAGTCCTAATACAATGTGAATGGTCAGTATACTAACCCATCTCCTCTTGCTGGTGTCCCAGCCTCCTGCTCTTTTGGGTATCTTAAATGAATAGATGTGACCTTCCTTTTGAGGAGCCTTCCTTTAACTTCCTCAAATAAAAATGTCAATTCATCAATAAGAATGTATTAAGTACCTACTGTATGTCAGGAATTATAGTAAGAACTGGGAATACAAAGAATTCCAAAACATAGTCCTTGACTACAAGGAGTTCAGTCTAATGGGGGAGACAGGAAGCAAAGTAGAAGGTATAAGAAGACTAAAGAGATAGGTGGGGTGGGGATTGGTTATGAAGAATTTTGAAAACTGAAAGATTTTATATTTGAACTTGCAAATGATAGGGAGCCACTGGAGTTTATTGATTATGGACATAACATGGTCAGACAAGTGCTTTAGGAAAATCATTTTGGAAGCTAAATGGAGGTGGAATGGAGTGGAGAGAGACTTATTGCAAGCAGGATCTTCATCAGGCTATGGAAATAATCTAGGCATGAAGAGATTAGGACCTGTACTGGGATAGCACAATATTTGAAGACAGAAAGGAGCATATTCAAGAGATATTGTAAAGGTGAATAGGTCTTGGCAAGAGATTGGATATGGGGGAGGGGATGAGAGAAAGTGAGGAGTTGAGAATGACGTTTAGTTTGTGAACCTAGGGGACTGGGAAGATGGGGATATCCTTGACAGTATAATGGAAATTTGGAAGGGAGGAAGGATTTAGGGGGAAAACTAATGAGGGTCTATTGCTTTTGATGTTGACTTACTCATTTAATCCTTCTGCAAAGCCCTTCTAGTCTCATTAATGGCCTCTGACACTTAATACCATGAAATCATAGATGCAGAGCTAGAGGATACCTGAGACACTAATAAATCTAACTCATATTTTTAATAGATGAGGAAACTGAGTGCAAGAGATTTAGGTACTTGCCCAAAGTTATACAGCTAGTAAGTGTTCACAGTACATAGCAGAATCTTCACTCAGAGCTTCCTAATTCCAATCCTGATGCTCTATCCACTAAGCAACCTAGTTTTCAGAAGTGATATGTCTTCAGATCAGTGGGACTGAATAGGGTTGGTGTTTTGCTATATATAAGCACCCTCTTTTCCCTCAACTTTTCACCCCTTTCCCACATTTCCCCTTCCCTTCCCCTTCTGCTGCAAAAGTGTAACATGACACAAAGGAAAGGAAAAATGGGGTTAAGTCTCTCAGAGTTGGTGAGTTGATACCCTGCAGATCTTTTATTTTTAATTGCTTTAAGATGTATAAAAGTTTTCCTTGTTATTTCTTGGGGTCCAGTGGTTCCTCCTAGACAAAGAAAGACTTCATCATACTTCTTTGAAGAAGTAGGGGACTAAAGGTGTGGAACAGTATATAAAATGTAGAACTTTAAAAAAAAATGGTGGTTAATTTTTCTGAACTCTTTTTTTTCCATCTTTTTTATTCTTGTTATAAGAAATGATTTTATGTGAGGACAAATGAGATTATATTGGGGAATATTGCTTCTAAAAACAAGATATCAACTTTTAATAGCCTTGTGTGACAAGTTTCTGATATATTCTATATTAGATTAATTGTTGCAAGCCTTTAGAAAACATAAAGATAGACTATTCCTTCCAGTTATATTCAAAAGATCCATAATACCATAAGAAATACTTAATTCCAGTATTCTCAGAATTCCCTTCAAAATCTGAGAAACAAAACTAAAATCTTAGAATGTCAAATCCAAATGGTTACTCTATAGACTTTACTTAATTAAAATGTCATCTGATCATTTGGCCTTGCCAGATGCATGTGACCAAGGCACAGTCAATAATGGGCAAACAACTGGACCCACATATATGGAATTCATTCATTCATTCATTTAGCAAACATTTTTAATAGCTACTCTGGAGCAGGCACTACACTAGTTACTGGGGTACATAAATTAAAGTGTTAGCCCTACAGGTGTTTACATTCTGCTGGAAGGAAAAAATGTGCACATTGAAAATTGAAGATATAATCAAGGTTGGAGTGACTGTTGAAAGGTATACACAAAAACATATTAGTGGAGCTATGGAATGGTACATTAATTCTAGAAAGCAATTTAGAATTATGCAAAGAAAGTGTGCATTACCTTTGACACATCAGAATGTGAGCTCCTAAATGGTAAGGAACATGTTTTTGCTTTTATTTATATCCTCACTGCTTAACACAGTACCTGACACAAAGGAAGTGCTTGATAGATTTTTTTAGATGATAATGATGATGAAGACCCAGAGATTACACTGCTAGGAATATAAATCAGAACATAAAAAAGTAAAATAAAAGACCCACATACAACCTAATATTTAATATAATACTTTTTGTAGTAACCAAAGAACTAGAAACAGTATTTGCCAATTGACTGGGAGAAAAGATAAACAAATATTTGGCACATGGAAAATAATTGTACTGTGAAAACAAACATCCTAAATACAAAAAAACATAAAAAACTTGGATTAAGTGATAGAAAGCAGTGTAAGCAAAACCAGAGAAACAAAATGTACAAAAGATATAATAAAGAAACTGGAAAGAACAGCAGAAAAAAAGATAAAAACTCACAACTAAATTCTGTGAAATTATAAGGACAAAACAGCCACAAAAAAGAAAACATATAATGGACACATTACTACTTTCCATTTCTTGGCAGAAGTAGGAAAATATTGGAGGGGGGCTAAAATATTCCATATCCATCTGTGCTTTTGGATATTTTGCTTAGTTTTGAAATTTTTTATTTTATCCCTCATTTTTAATTATTAATAACAAGGATTGTTTTTCAAGATGAGAAATAATGAAATACAACATAATAAGTATTAACACCTACTATATGCTAGGCATTTTGCTAAGTGCAAAATATATGTGATGAATAGAACAAATTATATCAAGAAAAAGTATTTTAAAAAGATAATCACATGAAAATATATACACAGCAATGAGACAGTGAAAAGAGATCATCATTAGGAAATGATGGTAACTTGATGTTTTCTTTTATTTGTATCACTTTGCAAGTTATCCATTGAAGAATAGAATTGAGGTAAAGAGTTTTCTTTTGAAAATTCCTTTGAAGAATAGCTATTATTTTTATATGTTTAAGCTAGTTCCCTAAAAATATTGATTATCCAACCCTTAGTAGAGGTTCTGTCCCCTACATATCAGTTTCCCATTTATCCTAATTGCATTGATTTTGTTAGTACAAAAGAATTTCAATTTCATTCATTGAAATTCTCTATTTTATCTTGTGTTTGTCTGCCTAAGAATTCTGTGATACTATAACTTTAACTATAAATAATACCTATATATTACATTTAATGTATTACATTGTATGTGTGTGTGTGTGTGTATCCTTCAATATCCAGGTAATGTATACATTTTGACCTTTTTATAATATATAGTACAAGTTGTATTCTCAAACTAATTTCTGAATACTTCTTTCCATTTTTTCCAGCTGTTCCTATCAAGTAAAGATTTCTTCCTCAAGAACTTTGTGCTCTCATTGTTTATTCAAAACTAGGATTTGCATTCAGTTATTTCTGATTTATCCTTATCTGAATTGTTCTATTTCATTTTCCCCTTTTAAGAAGTACTCAATATTATTGATTCCTGTGTTATAGTATAATTTGAGGTTTAGAAGTACTATTCTCTATCATTCTTTTTATTATTTTATTTGAGATTCTATATATTTTGTTCTTCCAATGAATTGTTAGTATTTTATCTAGCTCATAACAATGACCCTTGATTGTCTTTTTGATGATATAAATGCTGCTGAAGAGAAATAAAGACAAATAAGGATAGGTAAATACTTTCAATTTCTTAGTGCTCTGACAGTTTTATACCTGATTTCCCAGCAGCTCATATGTCTTGAGAAGTATTTGTATAAAGTTTTGTAAGTCCTAACTGTCAACTAAAGGTAACATGGTTGTAAAATCCTTATTTTTGGTTTCCTGTTTTAATCAGCTATTTAGTACAATGAATTGTGGGCTGGACCTGGAGTCAGGGAGACCCAAATTCAAATCTAGTTTAAGACACATACTAAGACCATGAGCAAGTCACTTAACCACTGTCTGCTTCAGTTTTCTCATCAATAAATGGGGATAATAATAGCACATACTCTATAGGGTTGTTTTGAGGATAAAAATGAGACATTTCTAAAGTGTTTAACAAACCTTAAAGTATTATATAAAGGCCATTATTATGGCTGCTTTATTATCTATTCTCATATATTGGTATTGAATATTTCTCCTTTGGAAGATTGACTTTTTCTTGTTAATTAGAGATGATGCAGAAGTGTGTTGATAAATCAACAACCCACAGCTACTTACCCAAAGGGAAACTGTCAGCAGGCTATTTTACTAAGTGTTCATCCAGGTGCTGACACATCTGGAACCTGGTCCAAGGTGAAATATCATGATAACTTATTTTCGATGTATCCACACCATAGATGTTGATTGATTAGCTCTCCCATCAATGATACTCCATTGTTTTTCCTTATGTTCCACTCCACCCCTTTTGAAAGGAGTAACCTTGACCTAGTAACTACAGGCCTGCCTTTTATATCCTTTGTGTTATATGTTACATTTTATTGACTATATTTGATTTCAAATTTACTAGGACTCTAAAAAGGATTAAATGAAAGTAGATTTCATCTCTAGGGGCAGCTTGGTGGCAGAGTGGATAGAGTGCTTGGCCTAGAGTCAGAAAGACTCATCTTTCTGAGTTCAAATCTGGCCTCAGACACCTTATAGCTGTGTGACCCTGGGGTAGCTACTTAATCCTGTTTGCTTTTGCTTCCTCATCTGTAAAATGAGCTGAAGAAGGAAATGGCAAAGATTCTAGACAAGAAAACCCCACATGAGGTCACAAAGAGTTAGACACAACTGAATAACAAAAAGAATAACTTCCAAAAGCCACTGAACCAACTTAACAGGTTAAAATATTTTAGTCACTGGGGCTATAGCAGTGCTATTTAGATGACTTTCTCTATTACTCATTTTCTACTGATCAAAGAATTTGCAGCTAAGTGCAGAACCTGTGTAAGGCCTTGAAATGCAGTGATAAAGAATCTCCCATTTACCTAGAAATTAAGTGAATGATCAGAGGGCAACTAGGTGGTGCAGTGGATAGAGCACCAGCCTTGGATTCAGGAGTACCTGAATTCAAATCCAGCCTCAGATACATAACACTTACTAGCTGTGTGACCCTGGGCAAGTCATTTAATCCCATTGCTTAGACAAAAAAAAAAAAAAAAAGAAAAGAAAAAGAAAAAAAGAGGAAAAATAAATTAAGTACATGATCTATTTAGATTTTGATTCCTTGTAAGAGAATTCAAAGAAAATAATCTTACATAATAATATTAATGGTGTTGATGTGTTCCTTACATGTTCACTGACTGTCCCAATTTTGTAATATTCTCCTTACTCATTTCTTCCTCCTGGCTTCTCCAGCTTTCTTCAAGTCCCAACTAAAATTACTTCTTTTATGAGGAGTCTTTCTCCATCACTTTTAATTCTAGTGCTTTGTCTCTGCTGATTATCTCTATTTTTTCTGTATATTTATTGTTTATTCATAGTTATTTACATGTTCTTGCCCCCATTAGACTATGAACTTCTTGAGAAGAAGGACTATCTTCGGCCTTTACGTGTATTCCCAATGTTCAACACAGTGCCTGACGTATATTAAGCACTTAGTAAATATTAATTGACTGACTGACTCCTGAGGAGACCACACCTTTCACTCTCTGGTAAGGACAGAGTATGAAATAGAACACCAAGGGTAGATCCAGGAATATTCA
The DNA here is from genome assembly GCF_900497805.2 of Vombatus ursinus. Lineage (NCBI taxonomy): Eukaryota > Metazoa > Chordata > Mammalia > Diprotodontia > Vombatidae > Vombatus > Vombatus ursinus. The sequence continues at coordinate 65,829,943 of NW_020954557.1, forward strand.
GAATCATTTTGCCCCAAGTTGTCTAGGGGAATTTCAACCTATTTTCACAAAGCATCAAAAAAGACTATTTGAAGTACCTTTTTCATAAAGCTACTGATTAAGTTAAAGCAAAAGTCACAAATTAATCCTAATATCCTAATAGGTGAAGTATAATTGTAATTTTGAAAAAAATGCACAGGTTTGCAAATTGAAAATTACTAATGTGTTCCATTCAAGAATAATGAAAATTGATAAAATGAAGCTTATAATCATATTATCTAAATGACATGTCATAAATAGGCTAGGTTAATGGAATTCATTAAAAGTAAAGGTTCCTAAAATAGGTTCTACAATTACTACTTTACCTTCATTCTTGTACCATTCTGTAGGAATTTGGCATAAGATTTTCTATTATTTTAATATGATGTGCTGATATCACATTACCTTTTCATAAATATGGCATCCTATGTTATACAGTGGTTAAAATGTAATAATAAGGGTCTGGTTTCTTTTTCATTGCTTTAAATATATACAATATTGAACCCTCACAATCCCAGGGTCTCAGTTTTCTGAACATTAAAATAGTAATACCAATTGTTTCCACCTGGACTATAATATAATGCAGTACCATAACATACCACACTATGATATGGTATGGTATGGTACATATCACAATATAGAATATCATACCTGTCACACCACACTATACCAAGGTATACATTCTATAGGCAGCACAACATACCTACCATGTCATACCAAGGGACACCATGCCATGCCATGTCATAACACCAAATCGCACCATGTCATACCATACCACACCACACCACACCACACAGACCATACAAAAATGCATTTGCTGAGTTCTGAATCCTGTGTTAGGCATGGGAAGAACTATTAGATTAGATAAGATGCAACCTGTATCTCAGAATCTAGTATGGGGATGAGACACCAATAGAAATATCTGTAATGCTGAATATTACATGATAATCCTGTTAGAGACTTACAACACAGAGTGCTTTGGGGGAGTCTGATTGAAGAAGGTGACATATAAGATGGGATATAAAACATGGACAAGAATTCAAAAAGGAAAAATGATTCTTTTTAGACATGGAGAATAGTATGAGCAAAGGAACAGAGGTATGGTACCTTGAGTTTTTATGCAAAGAAATGTTTCTGTCTATGAGAAACTCAAATGAACTCTTTCTTATAAACTACATAGAGAACAACATGGCATAGTAAAAGGGCCAATCATATTTAAACACATAAAATCCAAGTTTGAGTTCCAGGCCTGTCACTCATTTTTTTTTTTTTTTGCTTAGGCAGTTGGGGTTAAGTGACTTGCCCAGGGTCACACAGCTAGTAAGTGTCAAGTGTTTGGTCTGAGGCCAGAGTTGAACTCAGGTCCTCCTGACTTCAGGGCTGGTGCTCTATCCACTGTGCCACCTAGATGCCCCTCTATCACTCTTTAGTTATTCTTCCTTAGGCAAGTCATTTTGCTTCTATTATTATCAGTTTCCTCATGTGCAAAATGGAATTAATAATCCCTGCCTCATCTACTTAACAAGGTCTCAAGTTAAATAATGTATGGGAAGGTACTTTGAAAACTATAAAATTGTACATTAAAATGTTATTAATGTTAAGCCATATGTTGTAAAACATAGAGGCCATAAGGAGAGAAGGGAAGAGTGATGGCAACCAGAACTTTAGCAAAAATACAAATACTTTTATAATAGAAATTGAACCCAATATGAGCATGTTACAGAATAACAAAATTCAGTATTTTATATCTTCAAGTTCCAAGTGACCTTATGGAGTTGCATAGAATCATCAAAGGGGAACTAACACTTATAGAGGATTGGTCAGATTTTGGAAGATGAAGTGGGCAAACATAGTACCTATATTTAAAGGAAAAAATCTAATTCTGGAAATGATAGAACTATAAGTCTTAGTCTCAAATCTAGGTAAATAAAGGAGCAAATCATGAATGAAATCAATTTGTAAGCAACTACAATATTATGGGCTACTAGGTAAAAAAGAAAAATAACATGGTTCCATTAAGAATAAATCCTATCAGACTAATGGACTAGTGACAAGCCTGATAGAGCAGAAAAATCAATAAGACACAATGTGTCATGACTGTAGTGTGGTCTTTAGTTTATACTTATAAAAATTATTCTCTGACCAGAGAGGGTCATCATTATCAAAACTATCTATTGAGTTTGGGACATTTAACATCAATACCTAAGAGACTTGAAGTTCAAATTCAGGGAAAAAAAATCCTCTTAATCATGGTGGTCATGTAGATAGGGAAGTTAGTCTTTTCCTAGACATAGATAATTAGAAGAAGCTTTCACTTGGCATAAGATCCACTCATTAAAATGTTAAGAAAGGAATAACAAATGACTAAGTGCTTACTTTGCTAAGTGTTATATTTTCTATTACGCTGTTAGATTTTAAGAACTTTAATTTGACTGTTAGTACTTTAATGTAAGTTCCTTGTCCAAGAAACAGAGGTGTAATCCCACCTTAACTCTAGCAGGGAAACACAGGAAGTTTCCCAAAAGCCAATCATTAGTCAAATAAATGGGAGTGAATTACAGAGAGAGAATAGGGGCAAGAATTACTCAAAGGTAGCAAGAAGTAATATTTTAAAAAGTTTTAAAATGGATAAAAGTCTTATGTTCTAGCTCTGGATCTACTAGTAACTTGTTTTGTGTCCTTTGGTAAGTTTTATCTATAAAATAAATAGGCTGAACTAGGATATCTTTCAGGTCTCCCTTACAACTTTAACATTCTATATCTGGCAAATGATTTATAGGATTACTTATAACTTAAATTTAGTTTCATTAAGTGTTTTTGTAGTGTAATCATGGGTTACAGAAACCCAAGATCACAGAGACATTGGACTGATCCTTTAATAGGATCATAGAACCCTTTGGGGGAACTTTTCTGGAAGAAAACATAATACTTAGGATAGACTATAGAAAATTATGAGCATAGCAAAGTTTATTTTTTCTTCCCCATCTTACCTTAGTATTGGGATTAACATAACCTTGAACAGGGGATTTTAACCCAGGTTTCAGGAAAACACAAAAATCAAGGAATAAGCTGATGACATTTGCACCAGTGAGTCAAAAGAGAGAAGACAAGTATGTGACAAAGGAATGGATTAGAGCTGAGACCAAGCTGAATCAACAGTTGGTGAGATCAGGAGTATCACTTTAGGACACTTGAGAATTGGACTGACTCAACTATCTCATACATAATCTGGGGGAGTCTCTCTATCCTAAATCTAAAAGGAACAGATACTATAAAGATCTGATACTGGAAGGGCTGAAAAGCTGTCCATCTTTTTTTATCTCCATTACCCTAATCATCTCTACATTTTCCCCTTTTCTGTTTAAGATCAGACTTTCTTTTTTTCCAAGTGCACTGTATCTCTTGTCTGGCTATTAGGGACATGGCTAGCACTCCAGCCTGCAGATCAAAAAGATTTTGAATAAAGCTTAGAGCTGACATAGAAAAAATCCAGTAAATCCTGTCCTTTGATCTTATTTTGCTAAACTCTTAATAACTTATTTTTAATAAGTTATTAATAAGTTAATAATAAAACTCTTTAATAACTTTAAACTGGTATTAAAGTTTTACAAAATGTTTCCCCTACAATACCACTAAAATTGTTTCCTCCTTATTTTTTCTGATGAAGTAACTAAATCTCATTATCAGGCCCAATGCCTCCATGAAGGCAGAGCCCATAGGCATTAATAATTAAGAAAGTATTTGAGCATAGTAAGGGGTAATCTTTGCCTAGGGTTAAAATTGAGAGGAAAAAGTCTGAGTAGAACAATTGCCTAGGTGTCTGCAGAATGCCAAGATCATAGTTGCTAAAATGAGTGGGTTAAGTCGGCCATTCAAAAAAAATTTGGATCTGAGGAAGTTGGTAGACTAGTAAACCAGAATTCAAGAAGTGCCTAGGAGTTTTTGGTTCTGCTCATCTCCAAAACTTATATCTTGTTGTTGTTGTTGTTGTTTTTAATAGCAGCTTTGATTTGCTTGTAAAGTGACTTATCTATATCCAAAGGTATTGGATCCAGAGCACCAAGCAAAGACTCCTATCTCCAGGTCTAATATTTTTTCTTTCCTTACTCTCAATGCTGCTAAAATAAAGTACTGTAGAAAGTCACACACTATTTCCAATTGCATCAACTACATATTTATGTAACCTAATCTCAACTGAGCCCTCCCCTCAGAAAGACAATCTTTTTACTCTTCTCAAACTAATTTCCTAATTGAGTATTTATTGGATTCCCCATAGTGACTCTTCCAAACCTTCTCTTCTTTCTTCAAGCCTTTCACGTTACACTTTTTTCAGTCCTCTCAGCAGAGGGCCTTATGATATATTTTCCAAAACAGAAGGTAGGGGTACATATGTCAGTGAATTCCCTCTTCTCCCTTATTCTAAATCTCAAGTTTCCTTGTTATCATCTTCCTTTTTCTCCTCTTTTGCTTCAAACTGATGGAAAGACATCTGGTTGTCTGTTGATCCATTAGATATGAGATAAAAAAATTGCATCAGCCCTCAAGTTGCTATTGGAGTAAAAAAATACTTATTCTATCGCAATAGCAATTTGAAGGAAGATACTATTTCTTTTCTTTTTTTTTGTACCTCTCATATTAACCACTATGTTAAAAAAAAAAAACTGCCTGGCACATATATGCTTGTTGAATGAATGAATGAATGATTTTCAAGTAACCCTTCTGACTCTCAGCACTAGTACAATTGTAGCTAAATGTCTGTTAAATTGTTGGAAGGCCAGACAACTTGGATTCAATGTTATAAAGTCAGAAAATGTGTCTGGTGGCTTAAGGAAAATGTTGAGTCCATTCCTATCCCAATATTTACTTGGCAAGGAATATGACCCTACCTAAGGGACTGATTAATAATTATCTGTGTCCAGGGCATGCCACCTTGATAAAGGGAAGCTTTGAAAGGGAGGAGAATGGAGTCTTATACAAATGATGATGAATTATAACTACTAAAATACATAAAAGCAAGTGGGGATCCACAGGGAAGGTTTTCTGTGACATGTAAAAAGGAGGGATTACAATATAGTGGAATGGACACTGGATTTGGAATCAGAGTACCTGAAATTGAATCCAGGCTCTGTTGCTTCCTGCCTGTGTGAACCCAAAAGTGTCACATAATCTCTCTGGGCCTCAGTTTACTGATCTATGAAATGAAGGGATTGACTAGAAAATCTCTAAATACTTTTGAGCTTTAAATCTATGATCCTACTATAATAACTTTAAGACCTAATACAAATTTGGGAGGGGGGGTTGACTCCATATTATAACACAGAGCTTTATGACAGGGCTAGGTGGCCTGATTCTTACTTAGAAACTAGGGAAGAAAGGATTAGAGAGGGATTATAAACTTTGACTATTCTTTTATGTAGGGCCAATGCTTGGGTTTCTGCTCTTGCTTGGTAGTTACTGTTTCTACAATCTAGTTAGAATGGTCCACTAGTCATGGTTATTCTAAGTACAGAAATGACCAATAAAATTCTGAGCTCCCTACCCACATCAGGAAATCTATGTCTTAGTGGAATTGTTATATTAAACCACTCTGCTGGCCAGTAGTTATTCACAGATTGTGACACAGCATTGCAGAGAAATTCACCAGTTAGAAAGCCAGTAACACTAATATGCTACTGATAGGGCTAGGAATTCATATGGGAAACAATTGGAATTATGCAGGAAAAGTTACTAACCTATTCTTATCATTTTACCAGCAATTTCACTAGTGGACATATACCCCACAAGGACATCAAAGACAAAAAATAATGATCCTACAGATACCAAATATCTGTAGCAGCAATATAAGTGAATCATACAGTGACAGGATGAATGTGTTATATAAAATATAATGGGATATTCTCTGGCAAAGTGTACAATATTCTGTCCTAGAAGACTCTACCCCTCTGTCACAAGAAAGGACACATGTTTCATTTTACTCTATGACCTTAGTTGTTTTTTTTTTCCTTCTTCTCCATTACGTTAGAGTTCAACTGCCTTTCAGTGATCTTTCCATTTATGTTTATTGCTCCACCAACAGTATATGAGTGTGTCTATCTTACCATAGTCCCTTGAACATAAAATATTCTAATCTTTTCTTTTCTCATCTTTCCATGCCACATCACTTAGAATTACTCAATTTATTCCAGACATATCTCCTATTACCCTGGCCCATAGGATAAAACATCTTATGTCAGATTTTCAGGTTTGAAAATTCTAAGGAAAGATTGGAAGAGGATAATAGACAAAAAATTCTTGCGCTGTGATGTCTTACAAATGGGAATGTCCTCCCTTTAAATGGCCATATTTGAAATGTGGGCATGTTATGATGATGCCAATCCAATATGAACCTCATAAGCCCAAGCATATGACCACTGACAAGTCACTTAGTCAATCAGCAAATGTTTTACTATGTGCCAAGCATTGTGCAAAGTTCTGCAGATAGAAAGAGATAACCTTCTCAAGGAATTTATGCTCTCTATGTAAACTCTGTAAGCTTTAGTTTCCTCATGTTTAAAATGGGATTAATACCACCTATGGTTCCAATTTCATAGAATTGTGAAATTCAAATGATACAATGTATATAAGTTTTGTTGAAAACTTTGAAGCACTATATAACCATCAGTTATTATAATCCTTAATATTTTGTTACACATGACACTGTAGAAGCAAATGATGATGACACTGTGATGTCAGCTATAGCATAATAGTGCTTGTCAGAATTTTATTAACTGACTTTCTCCAGATACCATCCTTAGAGTGAGGGGCTTAGAGGTTTGGTGAGGAGCTGGTCTATTTGGACAATTGATCATAATCAATCATCAATGACAAAGCATTTATTATGCACCTAGTATGTCCTGGAGATTGTGCTAGATTGTGGGATAGAAGAGCAAAGACTGAAAAAATCTGTACTCACAATGGCAGAGAAATCAAAAGTGATGAAAAAAAATCACCTCCACTCCATCCAACAGAGTCAGTGAAGGAATAGGTCAGAAGTAAAAAACCTGGGAGCTATATTCTTGCCATATTCAACCTCTAGGTGCTAAACTACTCCTTCTGTGCTATGGAGTATTCAGGGAGGACTAGCACGTCTTGTGTGAAGGCTTCCCTAGCCCTTTTCAGGGCTGCTCATCCACCTTTAGTGTCCACCTGATTGACCCAATTCTCATCTGTGGCTCCAAGAAACTATAGTATAAGCAGCAACCACACCCTGGTAAACCTCAGCAGATAGACTAAATGAGGTTGTAAGTAACTGACAGACCTCAAAACCATCAGTGAAGTAGGGGGATATCTACCCCAAGCTTATGAAGACTTTCCCTGGCAGAATGGGTAGATGAGAACAGTTTGTTCCAATGCTCATGAAGGAGACTGAAACAAGTGTTGTGGTCAGACATCAAATATGCCAAGGTCATCCACTGAATCCTGGGCCACTGTCAGTCATTGTAACTTTTGTCTTGCCACTGGATTTTAATGACTCTGGAAGACATAGTGAGGCTGACAGCTTAGTGCAACTCTGCCTCATTTAAATCTAATTCATGCTCAAGTCCAGACATCACCCTGTGATGTCATTGGCCCTCTTCAAAAATGAAGACCAAATAACAAGAACCTAGACTTTGAACAGATGCCCAGTGCCTGGTCCAGAAAGTAGGAAGTAGGGAGAGGGCAAAAGGGAAAATGCTGTGGCAAGCAGTTCAAAAGATTGTTCTCCCATACAGTACCTGAGGTGATCAGTTTGCTGATTACCTTTCCTTCACTTTTCATTGCTATTACTTAGAAGATGCTAAATAAATGTTTCTTGAATGATTTAATATTAACACCTACAAAACAATATGACCACTGACCCACTTTTTTTCTTTTAACCTTGAAAAATAAAAATTCAGAACATATTAAGTTAGCATTAATATATTATCTTTCAGTAAAGTATATAATATGCCTGCAATACTTTCCTTCCTCATCTCTATCTCTTGACTTCCTTGTTTTCCTTCAAGTCCCAGGCAAAATCAAACTCTGCCTTCCAGAGGAAACCTTTTCCAATACCTCTTAATTCTAGTGCCCCTTCTCAGTTGATTATGTCTAGTATAAACTATATATGGCTTTTTTGTACAATATTGTTTGCATGTTGTCTACCCATTAGACTGTGAGTTCCTTTAGAGCAGGGGCTATCTTTTGCTTTCCTTTGTATCCTAAAAGTTAGGTACATAATAGGAGCTTAGTAAATACTTATTGACTGCTATGGTATGGGGAAAAGTTAGCCAAAATAATAAAATATCGAGAAACTACCTAACCTGATACTTAATTTTAAATACTGCAAGTCCACTAACAAACAAGGGCATATTATTCTAAATGACTTTACATTATTCTGTAAGCTATTTGTACAAAATGGTGAGATGCATGAAATTTTGCATCATTAATATAATGTATTGAGCCAAAGAAAAACCTAATTGGCTACCATCTGTGCTGATAACAGCATAGTGCAAGGAAATACTTATTAAGCTCAGTTTGACTGGCACCCCTGTGGCTATATCTAAAATATTCAAATCCTTGTTTTAGTTTTTAGAATATTTTTTCTGTTATCTATTCTTTGTTACATGCAATCACTGAAAAGTAAAGATGTAAGACTTTTAAATGAGAAGACAGCAGAGCTGAAATCTAAGCTGGCAGCCTTAGAACATCAAATAAGAAAGTAAATGAGTTACATTTGAAAATAGTGCAAAATAACAGTGTTATGCCACTATCATAGTAGGATGCACTTTCTAGAATAAGGGATTGAACAATTTTTTTAATAGAACTTACTTTTCATTTTTCCAAAGCCATGAGATCATAATATCAACTCATTTTTTAATAATAAGTTATTACAGGACAATCCATTATTTCATTATTGTGAAGCAGAGAGAAGAGGAACGAATATCTCCATGGGACTTAGAGAAAAATTGAGGCTCACTGACTTTCCAAAATCACATAGCTATTACAGTCAGAATTGGAAATTCAAGCTGATTACCACACTCAGGTCAGGGTAAGCGGTGGGGAAAAAGGTCAATTGTATTATTATCTTTGAGCAAGAGAGTACAAAGTACAGGTGGTAAAGGGTATGGGGGAACTATGGAGGTATACACTGGCTTTGTTCCCCTTCCTGCCAACAGTGAATATCTGTATAATTAGGAAATAATCTTCTTTAGCTGAATTATATTTGTGATTTTCCAGAGTCGTTGCAAATGACTTGTCCTTATGGCTAATTACACTGTTAAGGCAAGTCTTTTGCTAGTAGCAGACATTTTTAGAGTCAGCCTTCTATATCTTTAGGGAGCCTTTCCAGTGAAAGAGTCAATTAAAGTATATTCCCCTTAGAAGGCAATGTACTAATTAAAATAAAAGTGCAACCTTGGATTTATATTATCACATTTTCCCCAGAGTATTGAAATTATGTGATCTGATATCTCATTTATCCCTACAATCCAGCTGTGAATCAGGCAGGAACATTAACCCCAATTCACAATTAAGAAAATCAGGTCTAAATATGTTAGATAAATGAGAGTCAGAGAGGTTATATAATAACTAAAATATTCCTTCTTCTAATTCTAGTCCAGTAATCTCTTCATTATGATGTTTCATACTTAGTGTATTCAAGGACACACTCTATAGTTCACAAGAGCTATGAGGAACTCTAGACAAATGAGATAATGTATATAGGGCACTTTGCAAATTGTACATGGTTCAGTAATTCTAAAATCAGATTGAGATCTTGTATATTTCACTGAATTTTACATATATGCTGTCAATATTCATTTCTTTGTATAGGAGGATACTGAGTAACACACAAATATATCCATGTATTCTTTTATAAAAAGAGGTAGCATTCATTCACATGAATAAATGCCAAATGATAATGAGTGATATTTTTGACCCATAGATGCACATAACATAATTTCTAACAAACAGAAAATAATTTATTTTTTAAAAGGATTAGTGAATCATAAGATTTAATCAATTAAAGAAGACTGCCTGCTGCTTTGCCTATTAGTCAGTCCTTTTAACCTCCCTCTAGACTTTGGACTGTGTTTAGTAAGAATAAAATGAAGCTTGCATCTTATCCTAATATCTCAGATAGCAAAGTGCCCTAATTAACAGTACTGGAACAAAAAAAATTCTCAAGAACATCATTTATAAAGAAAAATTACAGTGTATATTTCTGTGAGAAATCCACTATATCATTTCAACATAGCAAAGGAATCATAGTACCTATTTTCCAGTGTTTGTGTGAAAATCAAATTAGATAATATATGTAAAGTGTTTTGCAACCCTTAATACCCTATGAAAATATATCATTATTGTCATCAAAAGTCAAAACCTATTAAATCATATATGTTTTGGTGGGGAGTTTTACACATAAGATGATGGCAGGAAAATGAAGTGGAAATAGTTTACAGGCTCTTGAAATATAGAATTGGAAATTGGTTGAGAGGTGAGAGCCAGTAACATAGATCTGAGTGTCATTCACGTAAAGGTAATAGTTAAAACCATAAAAAAAGTAAAATAATTACTTTAATGAAAGAAAGGCAGGAGTATGGGGTGAGGGGGGGAATGGTGGTTAATAACAAAGCCCTAGTAAACACTGACAATTAAGAGATGGAAGAAAAGGAGCCAGAAAACACATGTATAAAGATTAGAATAGTTTGAACATCCTCTGCATCTATATATACTAATAAATTCTCACTACCATAACAACCTAATGACCACATCTAAATGAATATTTGTTATTTATTTCCTAAAGAAAGGTGATTAGAATTGAAGTCTATATTACTATACAAAGATTCCTGTGTTCAAATAATTGTCCTATTCACTCACCACATAAGCTGATAAAGTTTTGCACATGAATTTTGTTCTTTTTTATCTTACATAGTCTATATTAGCCATATTTGGTGAGGAAAATTACTGATATTTATTTCAGGGGAATTATAAGACAACTAATTTGATGATTGCTGTCTCACAATATCACATGAAAACTTATATATTTAATTATGTAATCTCATGTTTTATTCCCCTGATAGTTTCAATCTGTAAAAACTGGAAGGGAAATGGAGAGTTATACAAGAAATCAGTGGCAAAGTTTAGCTCAATCTAAATACTTTTCGTTTAAAAACAATTTTATTTTTAGTTCCAAATTCCCTCTCAACTTCCACATCTCCCCTCCTCCTTGAGAAGGCAAGAAACATAACACTCACTGTACATATAAAGTTATATAAAAGATATTTCTCCATTAGGCATGTTCAAAAAAAAAAAAAAAGAAATGCTTCAATCTGCACCCTGTGCCCATCTCTTCTCTATGTGGAAGTAGATCACATTTTTCATCATGAGTCTTTAGCAATTGTGGTCACTATATTGATCACTTACACTGTATTAATCACTTACTAAGTATTTCACAGTTGATCATTGTTCCAATATTGCTATTAATGTGTAACTTATTCTCCTGGTTCTGCTCATTTCACGTGCATCAGTTCTTATAAATCTTACCTAGATTTTTCTGAAATTATTGCCTTCTCTTACACCATAATAGTATTGTATCGCATTCATATACCATAACTTATTCAGCCATTCTCCAATTGATGGAAATCCCCCAAATCTTTGCCATTACAAAAAGGGGGGTTGCTATAAATATTTTTGTACATATAGGTCATTTTCCTTTTTATTTTTTTGGCTTTTTGTTGTATAGACCTACTAGCAGTATTGCTATTTAAAGGGTATGCACAAAGTTACAGCTTTAAGGCATTGTTCCAAATTATTCTACAGAATTAATAGACTAGTTCACAGTTGCACCAGCATTGTATTAATGTTCCTATTTTACCACACTCCCTGCAGCATTTGTTATTTTCATTCTGTCATCTTAACCAATCTGATAGGTATGAGATGGTAATTCAGAGTTGTTTTAATTTGCACTTCTCCAACTATCAATGGATTAGAACATTTTATATGACTGTTGATAGTGTTGATTTCTTCTTCTGAAGTGCCTGATCATATCTCTTGAACATTTATCAGTTAAGGAATAGCTCTGATTTGCATAAATTTTGCTCCAAGTTTGTTGCTTTGCTTCAAGTTTTGGTTGCATGAGTTTCATTTGTGCAAAACCTTTTAATATTTAATATAAAGAAAATTATCCAGTTTATCTCCCATGATTTTCTCTATCTCTCATTTCATCTTGTTTGAGAACAAAGGGCAAACAACAACCACCTCTGTGAGTACTGGAACTGTTCCAGTTGGGCAATATAACTCCTTCCTTCTTTCTTTTTTTTCTTCCTTCCTTTTTTTTCTCTTTTTGCGTTTCTTCCTTTCCTTTCCTCTGTACACATAGAGTTTCACCCTTACCAGTGGGTGCTCTGCCCAAAGCAATGTAAATTTTGATCACTGAAGCCTCACAAAATATCCTGGGGCTTACAGGCTATATCTCTTTCTTAAGGACCACACTTTAAACAAATCACTCCGGCTCTCACTGATTGGCCAATAATAGGTCCTAGGTCAAACCCCATTTGGCCATGGTTTAGATTCTAATGGCTCAGAGTGAATATAAATAGCAATTGTTTTTGTTTTGGCTAGAAACCCTGAGTGTCTTCCCCTCTCAGACTGATTTTTTTGACTTGGTTAACAAGGCCATTCTCTGCTTCATTTCTTACCTAGATCACCAAAAGGGTGTTGCCTCAGTCAAACCCGAGACCTGTTAAAAACCTTAGTTTAAAAAGGCTGTAGTCTCTCACTGCATCAGGGGCCATCTCCAGTCATCCTGATCTATATCTTGCCACGGGACCCAGATGACTCTGGAGGAGAAAGTGAGGCTGGTGACTTTGCACAGCCCTCCCTCATTTAAATCTAACTAATGTGTATGTCATGGCATCACCTCCCTGATGTCATTGTCCTCTTCAAGAATGAAGACAAACAACAACAATTTCAAGAAATCATGAATGAAAACTACATGAGACAAAAGAGTCAATTGCCCCAGTTTTTTTTTTCAGAAGAATTTATAGAATAAATAGGGAAGAAAAAAAAATCTAGCCCCCCAATCCCAAGATTTTTGTGAAGTATAAGTGATCAAAACTACATGTAAGGATATGACTCCCCACATGAACAAAGGAAGAAAAGAAGAAAGAAGAAGGGAGGAAGAGGAAGTAGAAGAGGAGGAAGAGGTGGAAGAGGGGGAGGAGGGAGAGGGAGACAATAAGAAACAGTAGCATTGTCCAACTGGAACCAGCCAGTTGGGTCCCCAAGGAGGCAGTTACTACTACTCACAGATTGTTGTTTGTTCTTCATTCTTGAAGAAGACCGATTGGCACAAAAATGGTGCTGTATTAACTTGCAAATGAATTGGATTTAAGTGAGGCAGGGCTGTGCAAAGTCATCAGCCTCTCTTTCTCCTCCACAATCATCAGAGTCCAGTGGTAAGACATAGTTCGGGATGACTAACAATGACTCCAGATACTGACCTTTTTAAGCTGAGGTCTTTCCAATGTCTCAGTTTGTCTGAGGTAACACTTATTCAGAGATTAAAGGCTAGGTACAAATTGAGGCAAAATATGGTCTAGTTTGACTTTGCAAAAACATCCATCTAGGAGGGGAAAACTCTTAGAATTTCTGGCCAGAAAAGAAACAATTAGGAAGACAGAAGCAGAGGTTCAGAATACCAAGTACAATACCCTATGAGAAAATCAAGTAGTGGTGTTTTTGTAGGCCTACCTGTGCTTTGAATGTTCTATGTGGAACACTCAGTTCCCTCCTCTTAAAGAAATACAATAAGATTAGATTATTAGATATTAGATATGTTCTGACCACTTAGTTAACATCTATCTAGCTCAAATTAATGAATATATTTTATTCTAATTTTATTTTATTCTTTTTACATGTCAGACCTCTCTGGATGATTCTGACACCTGTAAAATTTGGATTTTACCTCTTGACAAATATATCTAAAGGTCTGAGGCAGGCTTTGCACCTTTGTTGCTGTATGACCAGAGGCAAATCACTTAACCTCTGTCTGCCTCAGTTTTGCCAACTATAAAATGGAGAAAACAATAGCATACTTACCTGACAGGATGTTGTAAAGATCAAATGAGATAACATATATTTGGAAATCACTTAGCACAGTGCCTGGCACAAAGCAAATGTTTAATACATGCTTTCATTCTTTCTTTTCCTTCCCCTTGTTCTATTGATAGTATGACTTTTTTTCCTAAAAAAAGGTAAACACACACACATATGTGTGTGTATGTGTGCACTGTTGTTGTTGTTATTCAATCATTTCAGTCATATCTGACTCTTTGTGACTCCATTTAATGTTTTCTTGGCAAAGATACTGGAATAGTTTGTCATTTCCTTCTCTAGCTCATTTTATAGATGAGGAACTGAAGCAAATAGGGTTAAATGACTTGCTCAGGATCACATAGCTAGTAAGTGTCTGAGGCCAGATTTGAACTCATGAAAGTGGTTCTTCCTGATTCCAAGCCCAGTGCTATATCCATTATGCCACCTATGTGTGCATTTATTTGTTTATGTATTTATTATAGATACAGATGCATACACATATGTACACAGACACATAAACAAAAATTACAGTTAAGAGACTATATTATTTTTAACATACAGAGACAGAATTTAAAAGTCAACACATCAGATAAATCATATTGGAGAGAGTGTCTAAAATTGGAGCTTCATTTTTTTTATCTTTAAATTGATATTTTATGGACCACATTTCCTGCCATGTATCTCTTCTATGAACTTAGGATCCTCTCAGAATTGACCAAGGTTGGAAATTCCCTACAATTCACTTTTTTTTCTTCACAACAATGAGTTTCCTAGCCCATAATCAATAATGTATTTCTCTGCAATATTTTTTTTCAGCAACTCAGATGAGTTTGAACCTAGCAAACATTTCTGTTTGATCTCTCTTGTGACCATTGATATGTATTTGTGAAATGACTTGCTGGTGTCAAGATAACATTTTTCACTCACTGAAGAGTACAATTTCTTCACATAAAACTAACTCAACTGCATAATAATCAAGCCTACAAACTTATTACCACTATTTTTCAAATGAACTGAGCAGCTAAGTATACATATACATATACACACACACACACACACACACACACATATATATATATAATCACAACAATAGTTCCACCTTATTAGGGAAATATTTGGCAGAGGAATCTTGGCCAAGATTTCCAAGAATTCTAAAGACTTATGTGCCAATCAATATTACAATTATATTTATTTCAATACTTAAGAGTTTAAATTTAGAACTTTTAGGTTTAGTATGCAAAAAGACTTAATTCTTATAAATAAATAAGAATTAAAACTATTGTATCCTTATATAGCTTGCAAAGTCCTTAGATTTGGAAAGTCTTGGGTTCAAGTTTTGCCTCTGACACATAATAACTTTGTGTTTCAGAGAGCAAGTTATTTCACAATGCCTCAGGCAATTCTTATATCATAACTTATGGAAGACTTATTTGATTGGTGGAGAAGGTTCCATACTGGGATTTACACACAGAGATGAAATTATAGACATAAATCAGTGAAAAAAAGTTGTAACAGAAAATGGAAAATTTTATGATACAATCTCAAGGGCAATAAATATAAAAATCAAGCTAATATGTCATTAATTGAACAATTGCTAATAGTTCCATGTTGCCTATAAGCTTTCTATTAACAAGCACCATCTCCAATTTATCATTTATTGCTACCAACATCACTCCTCAACTCTTTATTTGCCTGCTAAGAGTCTAGCACAGTATCTAGTATATAATAGTTTCTCAGTAACTATTTGCCAAATAAATTTTTTTAATCTTATTGACTATACTGGAAATAAAAAAAATTATTAATGCCTCCACCGAGAGTATGTTGTTTTAAACCAACCTATCTAGAATAAAAAATATCAAAAAGAATGCAAATATTAAGTAATTCACAAGAAAAAGAAGGTTAAGAAAAGTTTCACTAATTCTATGTAGGCATATCATTTATGAGTATCTGATATCTTCATGTAGCGGAATATTGTGGCAAAGAATAATATTCATGACAATATTAAATTTCTTATTTAGAAAGATACAAACTAAGTCTCTCTAAAAATAAAATGCTGTCCATTAAATGGTGATAGCTTTTTTAGAGTACCACTAAAAAGACTAGGAAATGCTTGGATAAATCCTTTTTCATGCATAGATCAGTCATATAATAAGGATAAAATGAACTTTAAACTGAGAAATAGAAATATGAATTATAAATTGATAGTGGACTTATAAATATTCCTAGAGAAATAGGACAATGAAAGTATTCCTAGAAAATGTTTACTTTAATGAGCTAAATCATAAAACTATATTCATATCCACATATTACTTTGTTAAGTGTTTGTAGCAGTCTTTATATTATTATTACCTTCTATAAGGGGAATAAGGAATAGAATAAGCATTTACATAGCACTTACTATGAATCAGCTACTGTGTTTTCATTGTGTTAGAAACCCTAAGCTCCCTCCAGGGCTCAGCTC
This sequence comes from Vombatus ursinus, assembly GCF_900497805.2. Taxonomy (NCBI): domain Eukaryota; kingdom Metazoa; phylum Chordata; class Mammalia; order Diprotodontia; family Vombatidae; genus Vombatus; species Vombatus ursinus. Next base: position 65,846,519 of record NW_020954557.1, read on the forward strand.
AAGCTCCATCTTCTTCAAGAGGCTTTTTCTAATTCTTCCAGATGTTCATGAGTTCCTTTTCTAAAAATTACTCTGTTACATATAACCAGTATTTATCTATCTGTATCGCTCCCAATAGAATATATGCCCACAAAGGCAAAAACTATCCCTCTTTTTTATATCTATCACCAGCACCTAGCATGTCCCCAGTATATAGAAGACATTTAATCAATGTTTCATGATTGATTGATTGATGACTGATATTTAAAACACAAAAGATGCATTAAGGTGTAGTGGAAAAGCATAAGATTCAAGATGAAAAGATCAACATGAAAATTATATCACTGCTAATTACAGGTATGTGTACTTTATCAAGACATTATCAGTGACTTGGTTTACATTCAGTTTCCCTATGTATAAAAACAAGTGATTGGATAAATGATCTCTAGTGTTCCTTCTAACTAAATCCTATGATCCAAACAGGACCCTAATTTGAACCAAATAGTTACTTCAGTTTTAAAAATACAGATTTTGATGATTAACTTATTTTGTCAATTTTTAGATATCTGCCATATAATTGTGTGAGGGAAGGGAGGAAGAAAACATATAGAAAAACATCAACCATAGATATGTCATCTAAAGACACTTTAGATTTATTTCCATAGAGTATAAAAGTTAGTCCAAAATATTCTTAACTAAGAAAATGTTTCTCTAGACCAGACCATATCTAACATCACAATATAGTCTCCAATGAGGAGAACATTTACATATTTTATAATTTCACTGAGAAAAGAAAATTGAATCTTAGGTAAATATGCAAGAAATACAAAAAATTGAGTGGCAGAGCCAAGAAGACAGAGGAAAAGCAGTGACTTTCTTGAGCTCTCCCCCAAACCCCTCCAAATACCTATAAAAATGGCTCTAAACAAATTCTGAAGCAGCAGAACTCACAAAAAGACAGAGTGAAACAAATTTACAACCCAAGACAGCCTGGATGGTTGATCAGAAAGGTATATCATGTAGGGGTGAGAGAAGAGTGCAGTTTGGCATGGGCGCTCAGGCAAGACAGGCCTCAGTGAACCTGGAGCAGGCCTCAGAGGACTAAATCAGGGGCAGCTGTGGCAGTTTCCAGACTTCTCAACCCACAAACCCTGAAGACAACTTAAAAGGTTAGTGAGAAAAGTCTTTGTCTGCAATGAGAGAGAGAAGCAAAGTCGCATCCCCACTCCGCAAGTTCATCCCCCGGGCTGCAGCTGCTTCCTGAGCTTCTGGCCCACAAACTAAGGGGAAAATTGAGTGGTTCATCAGAGGGGAATTACAGGGATCTCTTTGCTGGTGCAGGATTCTCTTGCTTTGTCCGTGCTTGGATCTGGATCACAGATCTGGGTGGCAGTCCTGGGGTATGGAGGAGCACTGGCATGGTGGAGTTTGTAGTGGCAATGGAGAGGAAATTCTCTTCATAATTTCAAGACTGAAAAGAGTGCTTGTGGTCACTCATACACCAGAGCACAGCCCCGGAAAGGAGTATGGAAGGACTGAAAACTTACAAATCCCTGGAAGTATCTCTGAAAACAGCTGCACAAAACCCCCTAAGCTTGGGGAAGTACATCCTCCATACTGGAAGCAGACTCCTACCTTAACAAAGAGTTTAAAACTCAAGCAATTGACTGGGATCATGAGCAAACCTCACACAAAAAAAAGTCAGACCATAGAATCTTTCTTTGATGACAAAGAAGATCAAAACATAGAACCAGAAGAAGACAACAAAGTCAAAGCTCCTATATCCAAAGCCTCCAAGAAAAATACGACTTGGTCCCAGATTATGGAAGAGCCCAAGGAATTTGAGAAGCAAGTAAGAGAAGTAAAGGAAAAATTGAGAATAGAAATGAGAGTGATGCAAGAAAATCATGAAAAACAAGTCAACAGCTTGCTAAAGGAGACCCAAAAAAAAAAAACTGAAGAAAATAACACCTTAAAAATAGCCTAACCCAAATTGCAAAAGAGGTCCAAAAAGCCAATGAGGAGAAGAATGCCCTAAAAAGCAAAATTGGCCAAATGGAAAAGGAAGTCCAAAAACTTACTGAAGAAAATCTTCCTTAAAAATTAGAATAGAGCAATTGGAAGCTAGTGACTTTAGGAGAAATCAAGACACTGTAAAACAAATCCAAAAGAATGAAAAAATGGAAAACAATGTGAAATATCTCATTGGAAAATCAACTGACCTGGAAAATAGATCCAGGAGAGAGAATTTAAAAATTATTGGACTATCTGAAAGCCATGATCAAAAAAAGAGCCTAGGCATCATCTTTCCAGAAATGATCAAGGAAAACTGCCCTGATATTTTAGAACCAGAGGGCAAAATAGAAATTGAAAGACTCCACCAATCTCCTCCTGAAAGAGATCCCCAAAGGAAAACTCCTAGGAATATTGTAGCCAAATTCCAGAGTTCCCAGGTCAAGGAGAAAATACTGCAAGCAGCCAGAAAGAAACAATTCAAGAATTATGGAAATACAATCAGGATAACACAAGATTAAGCACCTTCTACACTAAGGGACCAGAGGGCATAGAATATAATGTTCTAGGGGGAAAGGAGATAGAATTACAACCAAGAATAACCTACCCAGCAAAACTGAGTATAATACTTCAGAGGAAAAAATGGACATTCAGTGAAATAGGGAACTTTCAAACATTCTTGATGAAAAAGCCAGAGCTGAAGAGAAAATTTGACTTTCAAATACAAGACTGAAGTGAAACATGAAGAGGTAAACAGGAAAGAGAAATCAGAAGAGACTTATTAAGGTTGAATTATTTACATTCCTGTATGGAAAGATGGCATTTGTAACTCACGAGACCTTTGTCACTATTAGGGTAGTTGGAGGGTAAAAATAGTAGATAGATAGATAGATAGATAGATAGATAGATAGATAGATAGATAGAGGACACAGGATGAGTTGAAGATGAAGAGGTGATACCTGAAGAATAAACTTAAGGGATGAGAGAGGATTATACTGGGAGAAGGAGAAAGGGAGAGGAAGAATGGGGTAAATTATGTCACATAAAACAGACAAAAGGCTTTTACAGTGGAGGGGAAATGGGGGAAGGTGAGAAGGAATGAGTGAATCTTATTCTTATTGGATTTGGCTTAAGGAAGGAATAACATACATACTCAATTGTGTATGGAAATCTACCTTACCCTATCGGAAAATGGTGGGGGAAGGGGACAAGAGAACAGGGGGATGATAGAGGGGAGGGCAGATTGGGGGAGGAGATAATCAGAAGCAAACACTTCTGAGGAGGGACAGGATCAAAAGAGAGAATAGAATCAATGAGGGGCAGGATAGGATGAAGGGAAATATACTTAGTTTTTCACAACATGACTACTATGAAAGTGTTTTGCATGACTGCACATGTCTAACCTGTATTGAGTTGTTTACCTTTTCAATGAGGGTGGGTGGGGAGGGAGAAAAGGGGAAAATTTGGAACCCAAAGTTTTAAAAACACAGATGAAAAAAATTGTTTTCACATGCAACTGGGAAATAAGAAATACAGGAAATGGGGTATAGAATTCTATCCTGCCCTACAGGAAAACAGAAGGGGAAGGAGATAAGAAAAGGGGGTTGAGAAAGAAGGGAGGGCAGATTAAGGGAAGGGGTATACAGAATGCATACCATCTTGGGGTGGGAGGAGAGATAAGATGGGGAGAAAATTTGGAACTCAAAATCTTGTGGAAGTCAATGTTGAAAACTAAAAATAAATTAAAAATAAAATTAAAAAAAATTTAAAGTAAGGAATAAAAAAAATCATGAAAATCAGTTATTTCCTATGAATACAAAGAAAAGGGTTGTCTTAAAAATAATAGCAAATTAGTTATGATTTGTGTGATGGGCAACTAGCACAGGTTCAGAGTCCCTCTGATGCTACTCCCCACATGGAAGAGGCTTTTGGACCTCTATTCTTGGTTTGACCCCTTTGCTTGTGGTGTCTATTGAGAGTTCAGCTATGTGGAGAGGAAACTTGGGCCCTCTTTTTATGGCCAATATATGGCCTATTAATACAAGTCTCAGTTATTGGTCTGCCTCAATATTTGTTTCTTTATTTTGGAGAAGAATATTGGAGACTATACCCTTGTGAATTTTAAAATTCCAAAAAAAAAAAAAAATGAGCCACCAGAGTTGCAGGCTTCTGGGAGCAAAAGAATCTGAGTGCCCAAGTCTATTCTGTGTTTTGTGGCCAGCATAGAATCAATGCCTCAAGGAAGAAGGAATAAAATTAGACCCAGCCTGGCCATACTTCTGACACGAACTTATCCATATACCAAATATAGATGTAATCAAAATGGGAAAGGCTATATAAAAACTATGCTGTCTTAGATACCTTTCCCCAGAAACCAAGATAGGTACACCTCCTTCTCTGCAATCTTGGCTCCAAGGTCACCATGGATCAAACTCCCAATCCTGTGAGGATTGACACTGGCATCTGACACTGAGAACAAACAATACAAAACAGAAACAGGTATTTCCAAGCCCATTTCTTGAAGTTGGAGTAAAAAAGAGTGATCAAGGAAAGTAAAGTCCTTTCCTTCTCACTAGCTCAGTTCATGGCATCCATATTTAGAGCATCAGATACGAGTCACTGAAGTGAGTACATCTGCCAAATGGCATGGCCAAATGAATGGCTTATTGTTGCCAGTTTTAAAGATGTAGAAGGAAAATCATAGGAGACTGCCCCAAACCACATGACAGGGGATGCAGATGGTTCCATGTTAAGTAAACTAGGCATGTTCAAAAGGCCCCCCAATGGCATTTCTATGTTAGAACTGGGCATTCCCAGAGAAGACTGGGTTATACTTCACAACTCACTTCCAATGCTATCTTCAATATTAATATTTTCTTGATTCTTCTAGTTACAAATATTTTCCCCATTTGCAAAAATTCCCGTGCATTTATTTTATTTATGCTTATTCATATAGATATTGGGCAAGCATGGTAAGATTTGAATTTTTATATCCCCAGCACCAAGCATAGTGGATAGCATATTTGGCTCCTTTATAAATGCTTGTTGATTGATTGATTAATCTCTCAATATTCCAGGAAGAGCTGTTCTATTCCATTTCCATTGACTCTTGCCATTATGATTAAAAAATGCATGTCACTAATCAGAAAGACATCCAAATGAAAGTGTATGGACCAATCAGTACAACTCATCATGACTAGAAACAATTACACTTTCCGCTGAGTAATACTGGGTCAGTAGAACCATTTTCTCACAGAAAGAATATATGAGTCACACACAACAGAATCTCAGAATTGAAAAAGACCATAAAAACAACTTAGAATAACCTCTCATTTTGAAATAAGGGAACTAGTGCCCAAAGTTGAAACTTCTTCAGTCTCATCTAGTCAGACAGTTATAGGTCTAGTACCTTCTCCTGATTCTTATTTTTTTCTAATATTCCATAAAGCATACATTCTTTTCTTCATTTCTTCTCAGTAGCTTTATTACATTCTGTTAGTTATGTGGGAAGATGGATTTTTATGTGAATTATAAGATTATGACTACAACCCAGAAAATAAATCATAGCATAATCAAAACCTTCAGAATGAAGGTTGAACTCACATTGTACACTATATGCATTCCTGAAAACACAAAAAACTTTTTTATTTATTCCTATATGTAACATTGTATTACCATGCTCTAAATGCTCTCCCTCCAAATTTCTGCCACTGTGGAATTTCTATCTCCCTTCCAGTTTGGCTCAATTGCTACCTTCTTCATAAGGCTTTTCCATATTCCTCCAGTTGTTAGTATTCTATCACTGTGTAATTTTTGGAGGGGGTATATTTATCCTATATTTACTTATCTGTGAACATGTTATATTTCTCCCAGTAGAATGTATATCCCCTGAAGGCATTCTTGTAACTTTAGTATATTTATATTCAGAATCTGGTAAAATGTGTAGCACATAGTAAACATTTAATAAGTGCTTATTGATTGACCAAAAATAAATATTTATATATTTTCTGATATCCTTCCATTTTAGTATCTGATATCAGTTTCATAGAAAATAGACAATAAAAATTCCATTCAAGAACATTTAGGCTTTTATTTTTAAGGGATTTCCAGAACCCAGTCTATATGTCTAATTTTCTCACATAATCTCATAGTATTTATTTCCTATGCTTAAATTTATTCTTCAGTGCCTTAATATCTGACTTCTGCCCCAAACAAAACCATTCTCTCCAAGGTTACTAGTGACCTGATTATCGCCTGATCAAATGCCTTTCCCCAGCCATTCTTCTCAATCACTCTGGAGCTGGTCATACTATTGACCATACTTTGCCTTTTGAAACTTTATCTTCTCTTGCCTTCTGTAACTGCAAATTTGGATTGTTCTTCTACCTCTTTGACTGATAATGTTCTGTCTACTTCACTGGCTCCTCTTTATTCTCTAATCCTCTACATGCAAAACTGTCTGGCCTTTTTCCCCTTTTCTATCTCTTTTCTCCCTTAGTAGTCACATTCATTCCTATAATATAATAGGACCAACATTTTGGTAATTCAACTTCTTTCCTTCCACCCCAAAATTGGGGAGGTTTTACCTAAAAGAATATAAAGTTACACCTGGTGGCTTATTGGCTCCAGATTCCCTTACCTGGTTTCTGGGTCATCTGAGGACATAAAAAAGTTCCAGCAGTGTATATTTTGTGCCTCTCAAGCTTAATGATTGCCTATCATCATGTGAGCTGCCAAATCCTGGTGACTTGCTGACCAGATGTATTTACATATGTAGGGGGATGAGAGGATTCACATCTAGAGATCTGATGTGCTGCTCTGTGATTATTGTTATATTTTCTTTTTTTTAGTTTTTTAATTTTTTTTATTTTTAATTTTCAACATTTACTTCCACAAGATTTTGAGTTCCAAATTTTCACTCCATCTAGCCCCTCCCCCCACCCCAAGATGGCATGCATTCTGAACACCCCTTCCCCTAGTCTGCTATCCCTGCTATCTCTCCCCACCTTGCCCTTCTATTTTCTAGGGCAGGATAGATTTCTGTACCCCATTTCCTATATTTCTTATTTCCCAGTTGCATGTGAAAACTTTTTTTAAACTTTTATTTAAACTTTGGGTTCCAAATTTTCTCCCTCCCTCCCCACCCACCCTCATTGAAAAAGCAAGCAACTCAATATAGGCTATACTTGTGCAGTTATGCAAAACACTTCCATAGTAGACATGCTGTGAAAAACTAACTCTATTTCCCTTAATCCTATCCCTCCCCCCATTTACTCTATTCTTTCTTTTGACCCTGTCCCTCCTCGGAAGTATTTGCTTCTGATTACCCCCTTTCCCAATCTGCCCTCCTCTCTATCATCCCCCTACTCTCTTGTCTCCTTCCCCTCCTATTTTCTTGTAGGGTAATACAGATTTCCATACCCAATTGAGTGTGTATGTTATACCCTCCTTGAGACAAATCCTATGAGAATAAGATTCATTCATTTCCTCTCACCTTCCCCCTCCACTGTAAGAGCCTTTTCTTTTCTGTTTTTTTTGTGAGATAATTTACCCCGTTCTCCCTTTCCCTTTTTGCTTCTCTTAGTATAATCCTCTCTCACCCCTTAATTTTATTCTCCAGATATGACCTCTTCATCTTCAACTCATCCTGTGCCCTCTATCTATCTATCTGTCTATCTATCTATCTATCTATCTATCTATCTATCTATACATACATGTAATTTTTTCCCCTCCAACTACCCTAATACTGATGAAGGACTTGAGTTACAAATATCATCTTTCCATGCAGGAATGTAAACAGTTGAACCTTAATAAGTCTCTTATGATTTCTCTTTCCTGTTTAACTCTTTATTTTCCACTTGAGTCTTGTATTGGAAAGTCAAATTTTCTATTCAGCTCTGCTCTTTTCATCAAGAATGCTTGAAAGTCCTCTATTTCACTGAATGACCACTTTTTCCCCTGAAGAATTATAATCAGTTTTGCAGGGTAGGCAATTCTTGGCTGTAATCTTATCTCCTTTGCCCTCTGGAATATTATATTCCATGCCCTGCGGTCTCTTAATGTAGAAGCAGCTAAATCTTGTGTTGTCCTGATTGTGTTTCCACAATACTTGAATTGTTTCTTTCTGGCTGCTTGCAATATTTTCTCCTTGACCTGGGAACTCTGGAATTTGGCTACAATATTCCTAGGAGTTTTCCTTTGGGGATCTCTTTCAGGAGGAGATTGGTGGATTCTTTCAATTTCTATTTGGCCCTCTGGTTCTAAAATATCAGGGCAGTTTTCCTTGATCATTTCTGGAAAGATGATTTCTAGGCTCTTTTTTTGATCATGACTTTCAGATAGTCCAATAATTTTTAAATTCTCTCTCTTGGATCTATTTTCCAGGTCAGTTGATTTTCCAATGAGATATTTCTTATTGTTTTCTATTTTTTCATTCTTTTGGATTTGTTTTACAATGTCTTGATTTCTCCTAAAGTCGCTAGCTTCCAATTGCTCTATTCTAATTTTTAAGGAGGTATTTTCTTCAGTAATCTTTTGGATTTCCTTTTCCATTTGGCCAATTTTGCTCTTTAGGGCATTCTTTTCTTCATTGGCTTTTTGGACGTCTTTTGCCATTTGGGTTAGGCTATATTTTTAAATTTCTTTATTAATTTATTTTGATTTATCAATTATCACTTCCATATGCTTTTGAGTTTAAAATTTTTCTCCCCATTCCTCCCTACCACCCTCCCCAAGACAGCACAGAATCTGATATAGGCTATACATTTATATTCATATTAAACATATTTTGACATTAGTGATATTGTAAGCAAAAATTAAAACCAATAGGAGAAACCATCAGAAAGAGGAAACAAAACTCAACAGAAGTGAAAAAAAAATAACAATTCGGCTTCCATAGTTCTTTGTTTGGGTGTGGATGGCATTTTCTATCACAAGGCCTCTGGGATGGCTTAGATCCTTGTATTGCCAGGAAGGGTTAAGTTTATCAATATTAGTCATCATACAACGTGGCTATCATTGTGTACAACATTCTCTTGGTTCTGCTCACTTCACTCAGCATCAGACCATACAAGTCTTTCCAGGTTTTTCTGAAGTCAGCCTGTTCATCATTTCTTATAGCACAATAGTATTCCATCACATTCATATACCACAACTTGCTCAGCCATTCCCCAATTGATGGGCATCCTATCAATTTCCAATTCTTTGCCACCACAAAAAGAGCTGCTATGAATATTTTTGTACATGTAGGTCCTTTTCCCATTTGTGTGATCTCTTTGGGATATAGCCCTAGAAGTCAAAGGGTATGCACATTTTTATAGCCCTTTGGGCATAGTTCCAAATTGCTCTCCAAAATGGTTGGATCATTTCACAACTCCACCAACAATGCATTAGTGTTCCAATTTTACCACATTCTCTCCAACATTTATCATTTTCCTGTTTTGTCATGTTGGCCATTCTGATACATGTGATGTGGTACCTCAGAGTAGTTTTGATTTGAATTCCTCTAATCAATAGTGATTTAGAGCATTTTTTCATATGACTATAGATGGCTTTAATTTCTTCATCTGAGAACTGTCTGTTCATATCCTTTGACCACTTATCAATTGGGGAATAAGCTATTTTTTAAGGTGTTATTTTCTTCAGTATTTTTTTGGGTCTCCTTTAGCACGCTGTTAACTTGCTTTTCATGATTTTCTTGCGTCACTCTCATTTCTCTTCCCAGTTTTTCCTCTACTTCTCTTACTTGCTTCGCAAAATCCCTTTTGAGCTCTTCCAAGGCCTGGGACTGATTCATGTTTTTCTTGGAAGTTTTAGATGTAGGAGCTTTCACTTTATTTTCTTCTTCTGGTTGTATGTTTTGATCTTCTTTGTCACCAAAGTAAGATAATATAGTCTGACTCTTTTTGCATTGCTTGCTCATGATCCCAACCAATTAATTGAGTTTTAAACTCTTTGTTAAGGTAAGAGTATGTTTCCAATGTGGAGAATGTACTGTCCCAAGCTTCAGGGGTTTGTACAGCTGTTTTCAGAGATACTTCTAGGGACCTGAAAAATGTCAGTTCTTCCAAGGTGCTGTGATAAGGGGCAAGGTTTTTCCTCTCCACCGTCACAACAAGCTCCACCATGCCAGTGCTCCTCCTCACCCCAGGACTGCCCCTCAGAACTGTGACCCAGATCCAAGCACCGGTAAAGCAAGAGATTCCTGTCTCAGCACTGGCAATGAGATCCTTGCAATCCCCCTCTGATCAGCCACTCAATTCCCCCTCAGTCTGTGGGCCAGAATCTCAGAAGCCAGCTGCTGCCCTTGGGGCAGCTGGGATCTAGCTTCTTCTCTCACTGCAGTCACAGACTTTTCCCATTGACCTTCTAACTTGTCTTTGGCTTTTGTGGGTTGAGAAGTCTGGAAACTGCCACAGCTGCCCATGATTCAGTCCTCTGAGGCCTGCTCCAGGTTTGCTGAGGCCTGCGCGTCCTCGCCGAACTGCACTCCTCTCCCAGCCTGACACAATATACCTTTCTGATCAGCTATCCAGGTTGTCTTCGGCTGGAAATTTGTTTTACTCTGTTTTTTTTGTGGGTTTTGCTGCTTTAGAATTTGTTTAGAGCCATTTTTTGTAGGTATTTGGAGGGGTTTGGGGGAGAGCTCTAGCAAGTCACTGCTTTCCCTCCGCATCTTGGCTCTGCTGTTGTTATATTTTCTGCATTAAAGCAAAGCAAACCTCCTTTGTTAAATATTCAATGACTTGCCTAGTCCCTCATTCATCCCAACTATGAACCAGAACTGAGGGCACTAGTGTTAGAGCCATACCTCCAACACATAATTTCAACCATTATCTCTATGCAGATGCTACCAAATATATATATCCCTATTGCTGCTCTGCCTTCCAAGATGTCTATGCACATTTCCAACTACCAGCTGGACACTCCCAGCTGGATATCCTTCCAGGACCTCAAATGCTACTTGTGAAAAGGTCAACTTTATTTTCCTGCTTCCCCCAGCTCTATTTACTTACAGACAAATTCTTCAAATGCTCCTGCATCAGTGGTTACTAAAATCCTGTCAGTTCATTACTTCATTAACTTCTGCATTTGTCCCCTCTTCCATTTCTACTGCTGCCACTCTAGATTCCTAACTGGTCTCCCAACTTGTAGCTTCCTTCTTCCAATTCCTCTTGGAAAACTTCCTGAAGTACAATATTTCCTTACTCTCATAATTCTTCATTAGCTTGCCTTTCCTGACAGAAAAAAAAACAACTCAGCATCACTCTACTCAGTATTCTATCTTCTTCTTTCATGATTCACTTCTAGTCTGCCTTTCATAATTCCACCCAAACTGCTATTCACCATTCTTCAAATATATTTCATGTTGTTTTGCCTCTAGCTGTAATCCAAAAATAGTAGTAGAGGAGTGAAGACACCCAGCTACTCCCAATTGTTCCATAGGTTTATGTTGTGCAGGAACATTTTACCAATAGTGAAGTTCAAGAAAGTTGTTGGTGAAAAACAATTACTTGATAAGGCCATAATGCTCATCTTCAGTCCCAACAACCACTTCCCTAGAGACAGGTCAATGAGAGGAAAGATGACCCAAAAGCCAAAAGGAGAAAGAAGGCGCTTCTTCTGGAGTCTTTAGAACAACTCAAGAGAAAGCTTAGAGTTGAATGAATGGAAGAGTGATTGAGTGAGGAGGTGAGGGGGGAGAATACCTGTAGGAATAAGAGGTGGATCAAAGAGTGTCTACACCTTAAGAATCCTAGTGGTTTCTATATGTGTGTGAATGAAGACTGATAGACTCAATGTGAGTTGAGGCAGGGATTTTTGACCCATTGGACTTATGGGATTGATCCAAGGATATAGAATGTAATTCAAATTTTTGCATCTAGTATGTACCTCCTGGTATATGCCATTCACTTGATAAATGCTTGTTGGTTTATCTATCAGGAAGACCTATTCCATTTGTACTTTACTGGAATACATTAAATGTACTTTCCACCTGTGAAATCACTTATATGATTTCATATATAACAGCTTTAATTTCCTGGAATGATCCTACATGTAGCTAAAAAGCAAGAGGTAGGGAGTTAGGAAGGAAAAAAGGAACAATTTTTTTTAAAGTACTTGTCTTACTAAAATGTTGTTTAAAAAGTTTGTTGTTCCAGGAGCCAAGATGGCAGAGTAAAAAGGTAGTTGCTCTCACCTTCTCCTAGCAACCTCTGAAAACCCAGAAAATATCACCCCAGAAAAAACCCTGAAACAGCTGAACCAGAAGAAATATGGGGAGCAGCAGTGCAGTAGCCCAGGTAACTAGAGGGATTAACGGGAAAGGCCCCTCTTACCCTGGGGGAAGGGGAGCAGTATGGAATGGGAGTTGCCCAGCCAGCTAGTGGAAAGACCCACTTTAGCACACCAGGAGAAGATTCTGGTGCCTCGGCATTCTATAGCAAATGGGTCTCCCAGTGCCTCAGCAAAAATAAAGGAAGCAGCACTAAAAAGGGCCCCAGGTGGATAAACATGCTGAAGGGAGATGAAGAAAGCAACCTAGAGTTCCCTGAAAGTTCCAGCTTTGCTGATTCCAGCCCAACACCAAGTAAGCTGTCAGAACCCTACAGCCTCCAACTGCCAACTAAGAGGAGATCCCCAAGCCCAGGTGGTCGAGCAGGCAAACACCAACAGCTAGACCTCTGAGTGCCTCAGTGAGGGTAGGGGAACCAGTGGAAACCAGCTCAAAAAACCACCAGGTGCCTCGGTATTCTATAGCAAAGGAATCTCCCAGTGCCTCAACAGAACTAAGGGAGGCAGCACTGCAATGGGCAACCGGGAGATAAACACCCAGCAGCACACATCTAAAAGGAGCTGAACAAAGCTAAAGGAAAGGAAAAGCAGGCAACTTAGATTTGCCTGAAAGTCCCAGCCTTGCTGATTCCAGCCCAACACCAGGTAAGCTGCCAGAACCCTACGGCCTCCAATTGCCAACATAAGAGGCCCCAGCACACAAAGTCAATGACCAAAACCTATGCTCCCAACACAAGAAGCTTGGGTCAGTGCCCTCTGCTCCCCAGCAGGAGAGCTTAATCTCTGTAAAGGCCAGGGAATAAAGAAACACCATGAGTAAAAAGAAACATGTGATAGATTCATATTATGAGAAGAGTGAAGATCAATACAAAAATTCTGAAGAGGACAGCATTGTCATTAAACCCACATCTGCAAAATCAAAAGGGAATATTAACTGGTCTGAAGCCCAAAAAGCCTTCTTAGAAGAGCTCAAGAAGGGTTTTAAAAGTCAAATGAGAGAGGTAGAGGAGTCCTTAAAAAGTACCATTGGCCAATTGGAAAAAAAGTGCACTGAAGAAAACAAGTCCCTAAAAACCACAATTGGCCAACTGGAAAGAAAGTACACTGAAGAAAACAAATCCCTTAAAAATATAATTGACCAATTGGAGAAGAAAATACAAAATCTAACAGAAGAAAACAATATGTTAAAAATTAGATTTGAACAAATGGAAACTAATGACTCTATGAGAGAGCAAGAATCAGTCAAACAGAAAGAAAAAAAAATGAAAAAATAGATGAAAACATAAAATACCTCATGAGTAAAACAACTGACCTGGAAAATCAATCCAGGAGAGACAATTTAAAAATTATTGGCTTACATGAAAATCATGATGAAAAAAAGAGCCTGGACAATATCCTGCAGGAAATCATAAAGGAAAACTGCCCTGAAGTCCTAGAACCAGAAGGCAAAATAACTACAGAAGGCAAAATAATACACTCCCTGCCTGAAAGAGATCCCAAATTGAAAACGCCAAAAAATATAATAGCTAAATTCCAAAATTATCAGATTAAAGAGAAAATACTGCAAGCAGCTAGAAAAAAACAATTTAAATATCATGGAACCACAGTCAGGATTACATAGGACCTTGCAGCCTCTACATTAAAAGATGGTAGCGCGTATAACATGATATTCTGTAATGCAAAGGAGCTTGGAATTCAGACAAGGATTAACTACCCAATGAAAATGAGTGTGATTTTTCAGGAAAGGAGATGGATATTCAATGAAATAGGGGACTTCCAAACCTTCCTGATAAAAAGACCAGAGCTCAACAAAAACTTTGATCTTCAAGTACAAGATTCAAGAGAGACATAAAAAGGTAAATGAGACAGAAAGATACAATATGTTGTTAATAAGTGCAAACTTTTTACATCCCTACAAGGGAAGATGATACTTGCAACTCTGGAGAACTGTATCATTATTATACCATGTTAAAGGAGTATACATAAAGGGGGTGGACATAAGTTGACTTTGATGTAATGATAAAAAAATAAATCTAATCAAGTGGGTTAAATGGATCCAAGTAAGTGGATTAGTCTGAGCTAAGAAAATGAGCTAAGAAAGGAGGAGGCAGACAAGGGTAAATTACATTACATAAAAGACACGAAAACCTGTTAGAGCAGAGATAAATAAGGGAGGGGGATGAGCACTGTTTGAACGTTACTCTCATCAAATTTGGCTCAAGAAGGGAATAACATAATCAGTTAGGTATAGAAATCTAACTTTCACTATAGGAAGTAGGAGGCAAAAGGGGAAAGAAAAGGGAGGGGGGATAGAAGGGAAGGAAGAAGCAGTAAGGGTAAAGGGGAAGAAAAGGGAAAGGGATAATAGAAGGGAGGTGGGACTGAAGGAGGCAGTGGTCAAAAGCAAAACACTAGTGGAGGGAGAAAGGAGAAAGGAGAAAGAAAAGCATAAACAGGGGGAAAAAAGGATGGGAAAAAAGACACAGATAGTAATCATAACTGTGAATTTGAATGGGATGAACTCTCCCATAAAACAGAAGTGTACAGCAAAGTGGATTAAAAACCATAATCCTACAATATGTTGTTTACAGGAAACACATTTGAAAAAGAGTGACTCATACAGGGTAAAGGTAAAAGACTGGAGCAAAATATATTATGCTTCCACTGAAGTAAAAAAAGCAGGGGTAGCAATCCTGATCTCAGACAAACCAAAAGCAAAAATAAATCTTATCAAAAGAGATAAGGAAGGAAACTACATCCTGCCAAAAGGCACCATAGACAAGGAAGTAATATCATTACTAAACATATATGCACCAAATGGTATAGCATCCAAATTCTTAGAGGAGAAGTTCAGAGAGTTACAGGAAGAAATAGACAGCAAAAGTATACTCAACCTCCCCCTCTCTGAACTAAATAAATCTAACCATAAAATATACAAGAAAGAAGTTAAGGAGGTGAATAGAACCTTAGAAAAGTTAGGTATGATAGACCTCTGGAGAAAACTGAATGGGGACAGAAAGGAATATACTTTTTTCTTGGTGGTACATGACACATATGCAAAAATTGACCATGTACTAGGGCATAAAAACCTCACAATCCAATGCAAAAAGGCAGAAATATTAAATGCATCCTTTTCAGATCATGATGCAATAAAAATTACATGTAATAAAGGGCCATGGAAAGAAACAAAGCTACCACTCTTTGCAGATGACATGATGTTATACTTAAAGAATCCCAGAGAATCAATTAAAAAACTACTTGAAATAATAAACAACTTCAGCAAAGTTGCAGGCTATAAAATAAACCCACATAAATCATTGGCATTTCTATATATTACCAACAAAGCCCAACAGCAAGAGATAGAAAGAGAAATTCCTTTTAACCTTACTGTAGACATTATAAAATATTTAGGAGTCCACCTCCCAAAACAAACCCAGGAACTCTATGAACACAATTACATTCCAGACCTTAAATTGTATTATAAAGCAGCAATCATCAAAATTGCTTGGTACTGGCTAAGAAATAGAGTGGTGGATCAGTGGAATAGGTTAAGTATGCAAGACACAATAGTCAATGACTATAGTAATCTATTATTTGATAAACCCAAAGACACCAGCTTCTGGGATAAGAACCTACTCTTTGAAAAAAACTGCTGGGAAAACTGGAAAAGAGTACGGCAGAAACTAGGCATAGACCAAAATCTCACACCATATACCAAAATAAAGTCAAAATGGGTACATGATT
This sequence comes from Vombatus ursinus, assembly GCF_900497805.2. Lineage (NCBI taxonomy): Eukaryota > Metazoa > Chordata > Mammalia > Diprotodontia > Vombatidae > Vombatus > Vombatus ursinus. Next base: position 65,862,548 of record NW_020954557.1, read on the forward strand.
TAGATATAAAGGCTGATCCTATAAGCAAACTGGGAGAGCAAGGAATGGTTTACCTGTCAGATCTATCGAGAACAGAAGAATTCATGACCAAACAGGAGATAGAGAACATTATGAAAAGCAAAATAGATAATTTTGATTACATTAAATTGAAAAGTTTTTGCACAAACAAAGCCAATGCAACTAAGATTAGAAGGAAGGTAGAAAATTGGGAAAGAATTTTTACAACGAGTCTTTCTGATAAGGGCCTCATTTCTAAAATATATAGAGAATTAAGTCAAATTTATAAGAATACAAGCCATTCCCCAATTGATAAATGGTCAAAGGATATGAACAGACAGTTCTCAGATGAAGAAATTATAGCAATATATAGTCATATGAAAAAATGCTCTAAATCACTATTAATTAGAGAAATGCAAATCAAAACAACTCTGAGGTACTACATCACACCTATCAGAATGGCCAACATGAAAAAAACAGGAAAATGATGAATGTTGGAGAAGATGTGGGAAAATTGGAACACTAATGCATTGTTGGTGGAGTTGTGAAATGATCCAACCATTTTGGAGAGCAATTTGGAACTATGCCCAAAGGGCTATAAAAATGTGCATACCTTTTGACCCAGCAATAGAACTTCTAGGGCTATATGCCAAAGGGATCGCACAAACAGGAAAAGAACCTACATATACAAATATATTCATAGCAGCTCTTTTTGTGGTGGCAAAGAATTGGAAATTGATAGGATGCCCATCAATTGGGGAATGGCTGAACAAGTTGTGGTATATGAATGTGATGGAATACTATTGTGCTATAAGAAATGATGAACAGACTAACTTCAGAAAAACCTGGAAAGACTTGTATGGTCTGATGCTGAGTGAAGTGAGCAGAACCAAGAGAATGTTGTACACAATGATAGCCACGTTGTGTGATTACTAATATGGATAAACTTAACCCTTCCTGGCAATACAAGGATCTAAGCCACCTCCAGAGGCTTTGTGATGGAAAATGCTATCCACATCCAAAGAAAGAACTATGAAGTTGAATTGCTATTTTTTTCCTCTTCTGTTGAGTTTTGTTTCCTCTTTCTGATGGTTCCTCCTGTTGGTTTTAATTTTTACTTACAACATCACTAATGTGAAAATATGTTTAATATGAATGTAAATGTATAGCTTATATCAGATTGTGCACCATCTTGGGGAGGGTTGTAGGAAGCAAAGGGGAGAAAAATTTTAAACTCAAAAGCATGTGAAAGTGATCATTGATAAATCAAAATAAATTAATAAAAAATAAAATAAAAAATAAAAAGTTTGTTGTTGTCATTGTTGTTATTGTTATTTAGTCCTGTCTGATTCTTTGTGATTCCATTTGGTGTTTTCTTGGCAAAGATACTGGAATAGTTTGCCATTTCTTTCCCCAGCTCATTTTACAGATGAGGAAACTGAGGCAAACAAGGTTAAGTGAATTGCCCAGGGTCACACAGCTTGTAAGTGTCTGAAACCAGATTTGTATTTAAGAAGATGAGTCTTCCTGACTCCGGGCCCAGCACTTTATCCACTGTGCCATCTATCATTTTTAGTAAACAAAGACTGTAAAAAAGGTGAAGAACTCCTTGAACCTAATTTTCTTTGGCAAGTCTAAGGATCTATAGAATTTTGCCTTTCTGGGGGAAAAGAAGAACCCTGATAGCACTTATCCCACCACAACCAAGACAAGACAGACAGACCCTACCTCGAATCAGCACTGTCTGTCCTTTATCACTAATACTGTTGCATGCTAGAATAAATCATACAGCATGCCCTAATTTAAAAATGCATTATTCTGGCCTTTTTGTAAAATATTTCCATATTGTTACAGATAATGTCCTTGCTATGTTATTTATAGATATTGAATTTGTACAATTTTTATGCATAGCCATTGAGGTGGTTTTGCTTTTTCTCTGAAGGATGGTTTTGTATGAACTTGCTCAGCTTTCTTGATTCTACTACCCACAGGCCAGTGGAGCATATTTCTCTAGAGATTTAAATGATTCCAAAGTGAGCTTAGTCAGGACCCTGGGCTCCCATCCCTAATGGAAGTCAATTTGCTGGCTTTGATTGTTTTTTCCCTCTCTACAAAGTACTTAATCTGTAGGCTAATAGCCATTTTCAAGTTTCAGTCTGCTGATCAAAGGTTGAAATAATAGCTATTGTGTTTGTACACTAGTTTTCCATTTCTAGAGAAAAAAAAATTAAACAGAAGAGTTCAAAATCATAGACAAAGTATTTTTTTATTATTTTTGATTAATAAGCTAAAAAGCTGCAAGTAAGTATGCTAGATTATGCATTTGGTCTCATTTGTTGAAATACTTTAGGAGTATTTCTCACTCTAAATTTTCAACTCCTACATTCCTTTTAAGACATCACCCCATGCCTGGACTATTACAGTAGCCTGCTGATTGGTCTGCCAGTCACAAGTGTCTCCTCCCTCCAGTCCATCCTTCATTCAGCTATCAAAGTGATCTTCCTTAAACTCGAGTCTGACCATATCTTTCCCCTAGCTAATAAATTCTAGTGGTCCCTTATCACATCTAGGATCAAATACAAAATCTTCTGTTTCTCATTCAAATCTCTTCAAAACCTGCTTCCACAAACACCTTTACAGTATTCTGATACTTCAAAACACTCTCGCTCCATTCTCTACAATCCAGTGACACTGGCCTTTCTGCTTTTCCTCAAACAAGATACTCAGTTTTCCAACTCTTGACATTGTCATTGGTTCTATCTCATGTCTGGAATGTTCTCCCTCCTCATCTTTGCCTCCTGGCTTCCTTAAAGGCCCAGCTAACATCCCTTTTTCTACAGGAAGCTTTTTTCAACCCCTCTTAATTCTAGTGCCTCTCCTCTGTTGATTGCATATAATTTATCCTGCACCTAGCTTACTTGTACATAGTTGTTTGCATGTTGTGCACCCCATTAGACTCTGTGCTTTTTAAGAAAAAGAAGCATCTTTTACATTTCTTTGTGTGCCCAGAACTTGCCCAGTACAGTGCCTGACACATAGTAGGGGTTTAATAAATGTTTATTGACTGACTGAATTTTTGAAGCAACAGAGAGCACATTATGCATAATGACTATCTAACCAGATTCTGAAAACTGTTTTTGAAATATGATTGTGAGCTTAATTTGCCCATCAAAAAAAATTTGATAACTCAAAAATTTATCATCATCCAATGGCTCATTTCTATTCTTTATTAAACATGAAAACAGTTTATCCTGAAAAGATCTATTAGTCCTTTGTTGAAAACAACTATATCTTATACCATAGAGATTTAAATGCTATCAATTTGCAATTGATATAATTGCATACAAATCATTTTAAAATGAACTGTAATAGTGAAAAAGAACTTAAAAAAAATCTACCTACTTGTGTAGATATCTTCTCCTTGGAACTGCTGATTCTCCTATTTCTATTAGTTTTTACCTCTATTCTTCTAATTATTCAAATTCAAAACTTCCACAGTCATTTTCCTTTACCCTCTGCCTTATCCCACATAACTCTATATTCAATCAGGAACCAAAATATCTTCCTTCTTCCTCACATTCATGTTCTTCTTTTTATCCTTGATATTACCACCTTACTTCCAGTCTTTTTAACCCCGAGGCCTCAAGAAAAATCTCCTGTCATGTCTGGTCTCATGATGTCCCTGATCTGGTTTATCCTTCATATTGTTGCCAGATTGCCTTCCTTATGCATAGTTCTCATTATGTCACACTACTCAACAATTTCCTTTCCCTTTTTCTGTGGAGTAGAAGAAGCCCAGACTTATGAGTTGATTGGTGTAGGGAAATTCCAGTTTTCAAAACCTATCTATCAGTGAAAATCAGTAGCAAGGCTTTATTTATAGTCTCAGAGATGTATCTGAGACACTGAGAAACTTTTCCTGCCCATGATACTATAGCTAGTATGTATCAGAGGCAAGAATTAAATGTATAACTTCCTGAATGTGAAACTGGTCCTTCTTCTACAGCAGTATCTTGCCTTCCTCACCATTTTTTTTTGCCAGGTAAAAGCTCTTTAACCTGGTTTTGAGTCTCAATTCAAACAAACCGGAGATGCTAAAAGCAGTAAGCCTTCATTACCGGCGTGTTTCAATTTGCACAGAGGGAGGTAACAGGCTTAACTTGAAACAACCAAGATCAAGGACACAGCATAACACCAGAGCAGAGATTTAAACCAAGGGATAGATTAAGGTCACCATGGCTAGAAAAAGAAGATTTCATTCTTAGTCATCTCAAGGTGACAATTTTTAGCAAGTTTTTCCTTGAACCTAAAATTACTTCTTCATAATTTATATATACTATTCATTGGTCTGAGTTCTGGGGCTAAACAGAACAAGCTTACTCTCTCTTCCCAGTCACTGCCCACTAAATGTTTTAGAACAATGATTACTCCCCCACTAATTGTTTCCTCTAGGCCAAATATTTCCAGTTCCTTCAACCAATTCCTATATGGCATGAACTTGAGACACTTTGGCATCCTCATTGCCTTTCTCTGTATATTCTCCAGCTTAGAAAAAGATTATTTTTTTTAAACCTTGAGAATAATAGAATTTTAATGCAGTCTAAAACTGTAATAATTTTAGATGTTATATCACACTTAATGCATAAACTTTACAATCCACAAAAAAATTCAAATCTTTTTTACAGACAAACTATCTAATTATGCCTCATATCTTGTCTTTATGAAGTTTATTTTTTGAATCCATTTAAGAATTTACATTTATCCCTAACTCATTTAATATTATAATATTCTAAGTTAATGTTAAAAAAGGATATTACAAGTAGACATTAAAATTTTTGAGATTTGAATACTATAGGAGTTCCTCTTTCACATTTTATGGATATAGTTGATATTCCAAGATCATCTTCTTTGTATCTGTGGTAAGGCCCTCTGACCAGGGAGTTTCCAGAGAAGAAGACAGAATAGAACAGGTGAGACATACCCCAAGAAGTGAAATGACCCCAATCCTATCTAAAACAGAGGACAGTAGAACCTGCCCTCTCCAAAGTTTGCTCTGAGGCAGGAAGTCACATGACAGGAGAATAGGACATAAATTGACACTGTAGAATCAAAGGTTGGCTATCTCACTTTAAATTCCCTTAAATGTGGGCTCCCTGGATACCCTGAAGGTGATGAAGGCAAAAGATCATCAACCAGGGCTAAATGGAAAACACACATACCCCTGCTAGTATGAAACATCAAAAGGGCCTTCAGAGTAAGAAAACTGGAGACCAGTGCCAAGGGAAAGGTCTGAGTCCCAAAACAGATGAGCGTTGAGAGCCATGAGAAACAAAGACTCAGAACTGTGGAAGCTAGCAGGGAGGATATATCAAATTGGGATAATAAGCTGGGAGGGAAGGCCAATTTCCTTCACCTTTTTCTCTACTTCCCCTTGTTTCTAGTTAGTGAACTGGAGTAAGAATGAAATCTTAAACCTTTTATCTTTCCCTCTAGGAGAATGTGGTTTGGAATTCTTCCATCCATACTCAAGTATCTGAGAGGATAATCCAGAAGAGGTTTAAGAAATACTTGGAGGTAGATGCTTTCATACAGGAATGCTCTATTTATTTCTTTTTCATTTTATTCAATGTAAAATGAATTATGTGATCACAGCAAAGTCTCTGAATTCTATGAATGCATACAGCTGAAAACTAAGAAAGAAGATCCCACGGAGGGTGTGAGTTCATGGCCTATTAGCAAATGTTAACTTTGATAGGTTAATATTTTGAGCAATGTTCTACTTCATCACCTACATTAATTTCAGCCCTGATCAGCAGAAGTTAATCCAAACTGATTAGCACCAATCTTGAAGCACAAGTATGCAATGTCAGGAGAATTGTAAGTTTTGCAACCTAAGTACTATTTTGTAGCGAGTGAAGATACCATAAACTTTTAGGCAGACTGCCTTGTACATGTGCCAGAGAAAAATAATTAAATCACTTGGCTGATACCTCAAGCAGAGCACCACCTGGTGATAATTCACATAATGCATTCTCTTGCAGGATTATAATCACGTTTAAGTTTAAGGAAGGCAACTCTAGAGCCACATGACACAGGATCCAAGGTAGAAGTGCCAAAAGTGTCCCAAGCATCTCATAAAATCAAATGTTCTACTTATTTTTGAGAATTTCACTTGTAGAAGGCAAAATTTATGTGAACTATTGTGGGTGCCTTTTTAAGATTGGAAAAAAAGCTACCAAGGCTAATATCGCCTCTATTTTATTAGTATCTTCAAATGTCTGTGACAGTATCCAATCAATGTTAGTTGTAGAACTATAAGTATGCAAAATAATTAAATACTCAATTAAAGAAGGCCTTTAAATTTTTCATATTTTAAATTTTACATAAGTTCTAAAATACAAGGAAAAGGACTATACTGAAAAAAACATTCCTGTCCCAATTATTTTTTGATGATTAGAGTATTTCATTTAACTTTTATAAGCTATATGTCCTAGAAATAAAACTGAGGATTCAATGAATTCCTTTAAAAAGCATTTTATTGTGAAAAATAAAACTCTAAAATTAAAGATGACAGATATGATCAAATAAGATTTATATGCCCTTAACCTAATAAGTGAAATTTATTGAGCTTCTCAGGTACCATTAAACATTTACTTTCCTTGCTCTCACTTTCTCTTTACTTTTCCTTTTATGAAGCAGCATAATGTTTTCTCTAAAGGTATAAAGTAAATTGTACCTTTCTTGAAAATACCTATAGTCTTTGGCATATGACATAGTACATAATAAAATGTCATATTCAATAAGTAATATAATTTATATTAATACATATTTTACTATATGACAATTGGATGTTAAAAATGTGACTTTAAAGAGTTAAAATAGAATGCCAAGGACATGAAGGAGGGCATTGGAATCAATTTCACTCTAATTCCTTCTTAGCGCTTTATTATGCAAATGCAAGCTCATTTTAGCTTGTCAAATTTGGCAATCATGGCCCTGGAGAACATCTACAGCTTAAATCTTTCATTATTGTGAACATGATCCATTCCTGTGAAAACCACTGTTACGAGTCCCAGACCCTGGATTCAAATACCCTAAACAATCAAGAATTAGAGTGGGATGGAAAGAGGGAAACTAAAATGAATGAGATGATGCATTTTTAAATGATAATGCAATTATTTTAAAGCCCAGGGTTGTAGAACTTAGAGGAGAAGGGCAGAATGGAAATATACAAATCTAAATTTGCCTTTTTGAGTTATGCTTTATTAATATTTACTTTAATACTTCCAAAAGTAATCATACATAGTTCTTAAAAATACAAGAGACAGGAAAACAAAACACTTCTATACAGTAAAAAAATCTGAAGATAAGCAATAATGTCATACTTTTATGCCTTCCTGCTTTTGCAGCCTTGTCTATTTTTAAATCCTATATAGGATTATGACTAATCCTATCTTAATCCTGAATAATAGTTGAAGGAAAAGCAAAATTTGTATCAGCACCCCAAATTTGGGGGAGGGGAGAATTACATAGAAGTCAAATCCAATCTCACTGAATACTCTTAGTGTCAAACTTTCATCCTCCAGGTGAAAAATAAAATAACATAGAATACAGGACTACCCAAAGATTATATTTTATATTCTTGTCAGATCAACTTTTTGCAGTATTGATATTTTCAATGTTATCTTTTGTGTTAAAATATTCTTTCCTTTCAACAAATTCAATAAATCCTGTGTATTCTCTCTCTTGTCATATTCTAATAATGTACACATCAGCAACTTACCATACAAAAACTGAATTTTTGACTCATGCACCCATTACACAAACTCTCATTTTCTTATTTTCTGTTGAAGAGAGTCTAGTATTAAAAAAAATTAAAGTAACATTTAGAATATTCTTTGGAATTAAATTATAAACACATTTACTTAAAAACCCAGAATGTCACTAAATAAATGAAATAATATATGTAAACCATATCACAAACCTTAAAGTGTTACATAAATGTAAGTTATTACTGTTGTGATTATGATTATGATTATTATTCCTAGTATATGTTCCAAAGTCAAATATAGAAGTTAACATCCTCAAGATGCTACCAACTGAAAGAAGAAGGATCAATATTACAGCACACTATAGTGCCCTGATGTTGACAATATTTCACATCAGAGTTGGTGAAGCTTATGTCCTGAACTAGAAACATATAAAATTAGGCTTCTATTTACTCTGACAGATGTTGTATACATATGCAGAATAATCTATCTCTGTCACTTTTTTTCCCCTAAGTACACTGACGGTAGCATACAAGCTGCGTGATTGATGGCATGGTTAAAACTTACAAGAAGAGTTACTGTTATCAGTGACCACCTTTTTATGAACCTGCAGAATGACAAAGAATGATACTGGCAACAAAAACAACTTGGTGTGTACTTAACGACCCCCACATTGAGTAATTCATTAAGTGCTTCTACTGCAAATCAAATCAATATTTAAATAAATTTTGCAGTATTTACTTACTAGAATGAGCCAAGTACGTTTCCATGCTTGAAATGGATCATAAAGTTTTATTCCATGGTATAACTTTTCTCTGAGCCTGTCATTTTGATTCTTAATGTTTCACTTGCCCAAAATGATAAATGTTGGAAACATGTTTGCTGTTGTGGATGGTAGTGAAATATGATGAGAAGAAACTGTTAATTTTTCCCAGCACACATTTGTTACAGTTTGGTGTCAGTTTGAAAGAGCACCAGAAAGCTGAGATAATACTATTTCAACCCCTTCAGTCAAGGGGCATTCAGTGTTCAGTAATTATATGTCCTTCACAGTAAGAAAAAGATGCAAGGCTACTCACTTATCAAATGACATTACTGAAATAGACATGGTAAAATATGCAGTGAATTAACAAAAAGAATATAGAAAAATTAACAAGCAAGAAAGATAAATCTCTGACTAGACTGTCACAGGAAAAAGAAGATTGGATATGGATCATTGGTTTGGATTCAATGCAGCTGGGCAAATTCTAAGATGTATTTCTATTTCTATACCCTCCAAGATAGGAGTTCTTAACCTGGTATCCAAGGAACATGGATTCCACAATATCTGTAAACATAGGTGGGGGGAAAATTATACCTTTATTTTCAATAATCTCTAACTGCAATTTATTATTTCCTTCAATCAATAATTTAAATATACATGTATATGTTACATATATATGTATATGTTACATATATATGTATATGTTACATATATATATAAATATGTGTGTATATGCATGTATGTATTTTTAAAAGGATTCTGTAGACTTCATCAGGCTGCCAAGGAGGTTCATGGCACAAAAACATTAAGAACCCCTGCTCTAGTTAATGATCTCTATGAAATCAGTTGCTGGTCTTTGTTAACACTGTAGAAAATCCCAGTATGAGACCCCAAACTAAAAGACTTAATTTTCTTTATCTTGGAAAAATCTTTCCAGGGAATTATCTTAAAACATAAGTTATGCCATTATAAGTCAGCAAAAAATCACATAATTCAAGATTCAGAAAGGACTTGTGTATTCACCCAGTCAAATGGATCCAAAAAGAATCCCTTCTACAATATGCAGGTAAAATGGTCATACAGCCTTTGCTTGAAAGCTTTGAATAAAGGAGAAGCTGAGTGAGGGAGCCACAGGACCAATATCTACCAGAGTTCTTTGCTAGATTGCCCCAAAAAGTTTTTTAAAAAAGTTGTCCCTGGGACTTGATGAGTCCAGGAAACCAATGTTCAAGCTGTTTTTCTTGACAAAATTTTTGGGTAGCCTTTGGCCACAATGACTTGGCTTCCTGGTCATCTAAGGCATTAAAGTCCCACCCATGTTGGATTGGGTCTCTTCATACTTGGCAGATATGCTGAGGGTACCCAAGGCACTATGTCCTATTCTGCTAACCAGATTTTTTTTTTCATAAAGAGACCTGAGGCATTTCATAAGGAGGCAGGGCATATCTATATGAGCCAAAAACTGCTACAGTCTTTTTCTATTAGGGATAAGTAAAACTTCTGTTAACTATTCAAGGACCTATCCAAATGACCTGAATGTCCCATTTCATTTCGACAATAACAGGTAACAGACCTGAGTCAGGCCTTCCCCTAACAACATTGTTGGACAGTACTAATCATTAGGAAGATTTTTCATATTTCAAATTGAAATTTGTCCATGAATATATAGAGTCTAAAAACCTATGTCAGATAATATTACTAAAGAGACAATTTACAGGGGGAAAAGAATAGTTATGATACATGACTCCATTCTCAAGAATATAATGACTATGCTTGAACTTTTACTGTATTTTTATCTCAATAATTTATCATCCATTAATTTGTCTTTTATCTCATATTCCTGTTTTCCACCTATGTCAACCAAAGTGGTAAGATAACAACGTTCCGTGGTTCACTTCCCAACACCCTTAGTTAGGAGGGAGTTAAGGAAATTTATGTTGTACTAAAAGGTGAGATTGTGTTTACTTGACTCAATATGGGTCAGAAAAAGAAGTCCTTCCTTATATTTGCTATTTGATGGTCTTCAAATGTCAGAGGTACTCTCAGATGTTTACTACTCATCTGACCTTGGCCAAGTACCTTAATCTCTAAGCCCCTATTTTCTTAACTGTAAAATCAGAGCTAGGACTTGATGTCCTCTAAGATCCCTTCTACCAATAATCATTACTTCTATGATACTGGGATTTAATGAAGTATTTGACATTGGCATCACTCATTCCTTTTACTGACTAATCAAATCAAAATGTCTTAGCTATAATCTCTGTAGGCTGAAGGATTCTAATCATTGTGCTTTGTTCTCTTTATAATGTTTATGTTTTGATAATTTTGGATACTTTCATTCCTTTTCCATGCTATTCCTGGGGCAAAATAGTGACTAGAACAATAATAGAAGTGTAGCTGGAAAAATATTCTACAAAGGTATGATTACAATAATACAGTCACAGTAATTTTTGATCCTTTTTTTCTGACATTCAGGCACAGTTAGTTTTGGGCAACATCAAGTCACTTGATGCTGTGCCTGAATGCCAAAAAAAGATACTAATTTAAACAATCAAACTTTAAAAAAACTATTAATTTATTTTGACTTATTAACAATCAATTCCAGAATCTTTTGAGTTTTAAATTTTTCTCCCCCTCCTTTCTCACCTCCCTCCCCAAGACGGCATGCAATCTGATATAGGCCATACATATACATTCCTATTAAACATTTTCACATTATTAATGTTGTAAGGAAGAATTAGAATCAATAGGAGCAACCACAAGAAAGAAGATACAAAACAAAACAGCTGAAAAAAATAGTAAATAATATGTTTCGATCTGCATTCAAACTCCATAGTTCTTTCTTTGGATATGGATAGCATTTTCCATCATGAGGCCTTTAGAGATATCTTAGATCTTTGCATTGCTGAGAAGAACTAAGTCTATCAACGTTAGTCATTGCACAATGTGGCTGTTACTGTGTACAATATTTTCCTGGTTCTGCTCACTTCACTCAGCATCACTCCATACAAGTCTTTCCAGGTTTTTCTGAAGTCCACTTGCTCATCATTTCTTATAGCACATATACCACAACTGGTTCAGCCATTCCACAATTGATGGACATCCCCTCAATTTCCAATTCTTTGCCACCTTAGAAAGAGCTGCTATAAATATTTCTGTGCATGTGGGTGCTTTTCCCATTTTTATGATCTCTTTAGGATACAGCCCTAGAAGTGCTATTGCTGGGTCAAAGGGTGTGAACATTTTTATAGCCCTTTAAGTATTGTTCCAAATTGCTCTCCAAAATGACTGGATCAGTTCACAAAACCAACAATGCATTAGTGTTCCAATTTTCTCACATTTCTAACATTTATCATTTTCCTATTTTGTCATGTTGGCCAATCTGATAGGTGTGATGTGGTGCTTCAGAGTTGTTTTGACTTGCATTTCTCTAATTGATAGTGATTTAGAGCATTTTTCATATGACTATAGATGGCTTTAATTTCTTCATCTGAAAACTGCCTGTTCATATCCTTTGACCATTTATCAATTGGGGAATGACTTGTATTCTTATAAATTTGACTTAGTTTTCTATATATTTTAGAAATGAGGCCCTTATCAGGGACATTGGTTGTAAAAATTCCCAGTTTTCTATTTTCCTTCTAATCTTGGTTGCATTGACTTTGCTTTTGCAAAAATTTTTCAATTTAATGTAATTAAAATTACCCATTTTGCATTTTGTAATGTTCTCTATCTCCTATTTGATCAGGAATTCTTCTTTTCTCCATAAATCTGATAGGTAAACTATTCCTTGCTCTCCCAGTTTGCTTATATTATAAGCCTTTATATCTAAATCATGAACCCATTTTGACTTTATTTTGGTCTTAGGTGTGCCATTTTGGTCTATGCCTAGTTTCTGCCATACTGTTTTCCAGTTTTCCCAGCAGCTTTGGTCAAATAGTGAATTCTTATCCCAGAAGCTGGGGTCTTTGGGTTTATCAAATAATAGATTACTATAGTCATTTATTACTGTGTCTTGCATACCTAACCTATTCCACTGATCCACAACTCTATTTCTTAGCCAATGCCAAATAGTTTTGATGACTGCTGCTTTATAATACAATTTAAGGTCTGGTAGGGCTAGGCTACCTTCCCCTGCATTTCTTTTCATTAGTTCCCTTGATATTCTGGATCTTTTGTTATTCCAAATGTATCTTGTCTAGCTCTATAAATTTTTTTTGGTAATTTGATTGACATGGAACTGAATAAGTAATTTAGCTTAGGTAGAATTCTCATTTTTATTATATCAGCTTGGCCTACCCATGAGCAACTGATGTTTTTCCAATTATTAAGATCTGACCTTGTGTGAAAAGTGTTTTGTAATTGTGTTCGTATAGATCTTGGGCATTTTTTGGTAGGTAGACTCCTAAATATTTTATAATGTCTACTGAAACTTTAAATGGAATTTTTCTTTCCATCTCTTGCTGTTGGGCTTTATTGATAATATATAGAAATGCTGCTGACTTAGGGGCATTGTTTATGGTCTGAAACTGCTAAAGTTTATTATTTCAAGTAGTTTTTTACTCGATTCTCTAGGGTTCTTTAAGTATGTTATCATATCATCTGCAAAGAGTGATAGTTTTGTTTCTTCTTTGCTTATTCTAATACCTTCAATTTGTTTTTCTTCTCTTGTTGCTAAAGGTAACATTTCTAGTACTATATTGAACAAGTGGTGATAATGGACATCCTTGTTTCATCCCCAATCTTATTGGAAATGCTTCTAGCTTGTCCCCATTACATATGATGCTTGCTGAAGGTTTTAGGTAGATGCTACTTATTATTTTAAGGAAGACTCCACTTATTCCTATGCTCTCTAGTGTTTTTCATAGGAATGGGTATTGCATTTTGTCAAAAGCTTTTTTCTCCATCTATTGAGATGGTCATGTGGTTTCTGTTAGTTTTGTTGTTGATATGATCAATTATGCTAATAGTTTTCCTAATATTGAACCAGCCCTGAATTATTGGTATAAATCCTACCTGTTAGTAGTGTATTATTCTTGTGATAAGTTGCTCTAATCTATTTACTAATATTTTATTTAAAGTTTTTACATCTATATTCATTAGGGAAATTGATCTATGATTTAAATATACAATCAAACTTGTGCACAGAATGTGTACTTCCCACATCATCCAGGCAACAATTTAACCATAACCTTCAACTCATTCAGTCATTTTAGGGTATTTGATTAAGGGTTACTCTGATTTGGTCTGAAGGTTCTGACTTGATTAAAAGCATTTGCCCCATCATTAGTTCTTTTTGTTGTCATTTGGTTTGCTTTTTTAAATCATTTACCTTATAGTTGCTAACTAGCTGTTCCTTGATAGTTCCCAGGAAGTATACTTAAAGCCTTCTCTTCAAATTAAAAACCTATTTTTAAGGATGTCAACAACATAAAGTATATGTATATATATAAATACACACACACATAAATCTATATGTATATCTATATCTATATATTAATATATATGGATGTATGCCATTCATTCATTATACTTTTGTTCTCAGCAGCTAACACAATGTCAGACAGATAATAGATGCTTAAGAAATAATAGTTGATTTATTATCTTCTATATCTTTTGGTAGTATTGAACTGAAACTCAACTAGATTGGTTCAAGTCAAAAAACAGCTGTATTTTAACATGAATCTCCCTCCAAAGTAAAAAAGAAAAGTTCAGATTCTGAATATTTCTACTTATTGGGAAAACTGGGAGAAACTATACTTATCCCTCAATATATGTGTGTGTATGTATAGGTATATGTATATGTATATATGTTGTTATGTATGTATTAATACATACAAACATACAGAACCTTCCTTTCCCTTCCCTTTATATGGAAAGGGTAGGTTCCAAGTTCCAGGAACCAGAAATTGAATAATAGAGGTTTCATAATCAACTGCCTTCCTTATTCTTTCCTAAATATAGGGGCAATGAACATTTCACTCTCAAAGTATAATATTTTTTGTAATACTATTCCAAAAGACAATTTCTTCTCTTTGTTTAAAACATATTCATTCATTTAATATCTGTGTGCAAGACATTGCACATTTAAAGAGTTTAAGATAAATTAGACATATTCCCTACCTCAAAAAGTTTTTAATCTACCTAAGCAAATAAGTAATATACACAGATAATATAAGGTAGTATATGATGAGTGTTAGAAGAGTATTCGGAATAAAATAAAAGATCTTGACTAGCTCAATTGATTGGAGGGAATAATTATCGGGTAGCACTTGAGCTGGGGAATATAGAATTTTAAAAGGAGAGATTGTATTATCTATTCAAGTTTAAAGGTTATCACATCTAAATTATTGTTATATTATATTCCAGGCAAAAGAAATAGAATGAATAAAGACATAATAAGAAAAAAAGTAAAAGACAGGGTATATCAAGGACTTCGGGTAGATTAGAGAATAGAATATCTATAGGTAATTTGAATTTTGTTGCATATTAAGTGGTAGCAGATAAAATATGACCTCTGCATTGGGCCTTATCAAAGAAGTTGTTAGAAGAGTTATAATTTCTTTACTTCTAGCAAAATATTTATTTTAAGGTTTTTCAATTTTCTCCAAAAGGTAGTATTCCCTTATCTTAACAACAAAAACTTTTGACAGTCACAATCAAGTGCTTTAAAATTAAATATAAATTTTATTCATCTTCCCTGCAACTCTAATCACAGAAATTTTAAGGTTCATGCACTTCAAATTTAGGTAGTTCTTGACTGGGGTTCATTTTTTCTCTAGATAAAATAACTACAATTTTTTTTGAGCACAATCCAATCAAAAAAAATAAAATCTCAAAAAAATTTCATTTACTCTTATCTAACTAATACTAAATAAGTTAAACCTATAAATTTAGGAGTTGCTTCAACGCTCTAAAGACTTGGTATTTTGTCTATGTTGGTACTTTCACAACTACTGCAAATCATTATTGTTGTTGTTATTGTTCAGACATTTTCAGTCATATCAAACTCTTTATGACACCATTTGGAATTTTCTTTGCAAAGATGGTGTGCCATTTCAGTCTCCAGCTCATTTACAGATAAGGAAACTGAGGGAAACAGGGTTAAGTAACTTGCCCAGGGTCACACAACAGGTAAGTATCTGAGGCCAGATTTGAACTAAGGCAGAGTCTTCCTCTCTCCGGGCCTGGCACTCTATGCACTGCACCACCTGCAAATCATCACCTCCCTAAAGCCTTACTTAGTAGATAGCCTCACTGAGTAATTGTATATAAAAAAAACAAAATGCCACCCTGCAACTAACCAGGAGATGAAGCTTTACTAATTTAGCTAAGCTGGTGCTCAGATGACATATTACCAGGCCCATATACAAACCCTCTAGCTTGGTAAGAACAATCAGAATTTGTAGTCCACTGGCTTCATATTCAAGAACTCAGAACACCTTCAGACCACAATTGAACACAACATATTAGTGAAAGAAATTAAAGATGAAACAATAACATTTACTTCACTTTCAAAAAGCCCTGTGTTTTTCATCTTTTGCCAAAAATCCTGCCACAAATGGTATCACTGTAATTAAATCATTAATAGTGAATGAGATTAAATCTATTTATTATGGTTTCAATGTCAGATGCTCCAAATTGCAGTTTCATGGATAAATTTGTTTCTGTGGCAACTATTGAAGTGAAGGCCTCCTTTTCCAAACTTGGACAAAGCTTCATATTTGTATTACATCTTCCAAATATTTTGTTTCTTCAATTCATTTAAGTTTAGCACAGTCTATTTGTCTTTCAATGAAAACTTTTGGCTTGGGCAAAGTAATATTGCTATAACTCAAGTTCATTAATATCTGATCAATTTGAAGGGAACATGATGTAATGCAGAGAGCATTATTCTTACCCTCTGAAAATTTAGGTTCAAATTCAGCTCTAGCATTAATAAGTCATGTTACCTTGTGCAAATAAGTCATTTAACTTCTCAGATCCTGAATTTCCTAATAAGAAGAATTAGGACCTAGACTTGATCTCTGTTGTCCATTTCAGCTCTCACATTCTGTGAACTCATCATAGAAACTACTGCCCTTAAAATTAGGATACAATATAGCATAAGGGATACTGAAATCAATATTTTCATCTAAATTTCAGGTAAACACTTGGAGTAAATCTTTGTTGTATTTATTGCTTATTTCCTTCATATTTTTATTAATAAGGACAGTTATATGGAAATATGAAAAGGCTATATATGAATTTCATCTGGATTACATATAATAAATTAAGTGAGAATTTCTGACAGTTTCATAGTGCTCATAACCAGAGCGTAAATATGTCTGTGCCTCACTTTCACTTGAAGTGTTATGGTTTCTATAGACATTGGGAGATTCAACTGTAAAAGTCAATAAATGGGGGCAGCTAGGTGGTGCAGTGGATAGAGCACCGGCCCTGAAGTCAGGAGGACCTGAGTTCAAATCCGGCCTCAGACCAAACACTTGACACTTACTAGCTGTGTGACCCTGGGCAAGTCACTTAACCCCAATTGCATAAATGATAATAATAATAATAATAATAATAATTTTAAAAAGTCAATAAGTGTCCCTTCCTTCCATTCAACCCCATACTCCTTAGCACCCTCTGCCAGCAGAATTAATACAAACTACCATTGTTTTCTATGATACGCTATTCTTGTGGCTCTGCAAGTATCTGAAATCACAGGAGAAAGACTTCACATGGGGTTGCTCTGGGGTCTACAGTCTTCTGATTTTTCTCTCAGGTCTCCACTATTTCTCTTTTTCTAATTCCTCTTCTTTCTTCCCCTTCCTCTATTCCCAAATTAACTGGGAATCTCCAAGCTCCATTTGTAGTCTGCTCTCACCTTCTAGTTACACTTACTTACTCAGGATATTCATCATCTCACATGATTTCAACTTCAATCTACACATAAAGATCTTATAAAACTGTTTGATCTTTGTTTCTTATACTAGGGATCTAGATTTTTTTAAAATTTTGGCTGCAGACTCCTTCCAGGCAGAACTAAAGAGACCCATAAGTAACCTTCCCTATGTGCCACTGCTTGAAACTACACACCACAAAAATCCCCTTCTGGAAAAATAATGATTAATGGAAAAATTCCTCATTTTTATAAGACTTTAGTGAGATAACAGTTTTTATTCAGTATCATAAATACTAATTCCAATACCCAAAAGATAGTAAATATTGAATATGACTACATCATGCTAGAGTGGACAGTGATGGCAAACAAAAAGCCAAGCAGCCAAAGAAATAGAACACATATCTGGAAAATAGCAGTCAGGAGATATAAAGTGTGAGGATCTAACTCTAATTGTAGATAAATTACTGTTTGTTACATCGGTGTTTAGGCAGGATAGAAACTGTCAACTAAAATCCCTGGAACAGATGGTATCATACTATTGAAAGAGAAAATGAAGACTTTCCTAAATAAACTCAACGATACTCAAAAGTACACCAAGTAAGTTAGAACATACTCAGAACCAATCAAGCGTAGCCAAGAGAGCTACCAAAAAGAAAAGAAAAGACTAAGAATTTGACTTCAATGAAGTATGGAGAGACCTGAGCAAACAACAATATATAGATAATACTATATGCTACAGTATATGCCATATCTTGTTTTTGTTGTTCAGTCATTTCAGTCATATCCCAGTATTCGTGACTCCATTTGGGGTTTTCTTGGCAAAGATACTGGAGTGGTTTGCATTTACTTCTACAGTTCATTTTACAGATGAGGAACTGAGGCAAACAGGATTAAGTGACTTGGCCTGGGTCAGACAGCTAGTTAAGCATCCAGGCCCAGCATTATATTCACTGTGCTACTAGCTGCCCACTATGGATAATACTAAATAGATTCGGAACTGGTTTGATGGCAATTTAGAATTAGCTCTCTAAGTGCCCCAGGATTGACCTTGTGCTATTTATCATTTTTTATCAATGACTAGGCATAAAAGCACAGATGGCATTCTTATCGAATGGGCATGACAGACAGCTTAGAGGAATAACAATGGAAGATTATAAGAACCCCAAATCTTGAGAAGATAGAACACTCTGTTCAAACTAAAAAGATGAAATATAATAAGGATAAATGTAGTTTCTTTCAACCTAAGCATAAAAATTTACTTTATTAGATGGGAGAAACAGGATTAGATAGCAGTTTGTCTAAACAGATATGGGGATCTTGGTGGTCTGCAAACTCATTATGAAACAGTATAAGATGGCAACAAAAAATGCTAATGTGATCTTGGGCTGTATGTAAAGAGACAGAGTCCAGGAACAAAGAGATAATACTTTTGCTCTCCTTTACCTTAATAGGCACACATCTGTACTAGTCTTTTCAGGTCTGGGAAACATAGTTTAGAAGGGCTATTAGTAAAATGGAGGATGCTCAAAAGAGGGTGATCAGAATAGTTGACAGCCTCAAGTCCATGCTATATGAGGAATCTTTGAAAGAATAGGGATTCTTAGATTGAAGAAGAGAAGATTTGGCATGAAATTAAGATTAAAAGAGGACATAATGAAGACCCCTGGAGGTACCTCAGGCTCTTGTAGGGGTTTATAAAATCACACTTTAATTTATAATTCAGTAAATGCCAATAGATGTAATCCATAATAAACAAAATCTTTTTGGGTAGTTCTTCAATAATTTATGAGAGTATAAAGTTTGGCAGCCATTGTACTAAAGGATATAAAAAGGCATGATATTAAAATAATAAGCAGCTAGGTGGGGCAATGGATAGAGTTCTGAGCCTAAAGTCAAGAATACTGATTTCAAATCCAATCTGATATACTCATTAGGCAAGTCACTTTAACTTCTATTTGGCTCTTTTTCTTCAACTCTAAAATGGAGATAATAAGAGCACCCACTTTTCTGGATTGTTGTGAGGATTAAATGAAATAATATTTGCAAAGTGCCTAGCACAGTGTTCAATATGTAATAGTAGGTACCATATAAATATTTATTCTCTTCCATTCCCTTCTTAATATTAAAAAACTAAATATGTGTGTAGAAATACATGAATACATATAGATATATACACATACATATATATGTGTGTATGTATGTATATATGTGTGTATGTATATGTGTATGTTAGTGGGTTAGTGGGTTCTGCTTTATTGGAAGTCTTGAAGCAAAGACAAGATAACCACTGGTTTTCCTTTTTCAGTGTCTATTCTATCCCCTAGTACTGATCTGTTGGTTGAACACACAGATGTAAGACACCTTAATATGCCAAGTGCTGAAATAAGTTCTGAGTCAATAATAACTCATTTCCTGCACCTATTATATTGGTAGCATACTTTACAGTCTGGACACTATTTCAAGAGAGCTAAAATTTGGACATGGATATAATGGACAGATACTAGCTCCTCTTTTCTTTGTTTTACCATTTGCTAACCCTATAATCTCCTTATGCAAACTCTCAATAAGCTAGTACAGACCATATGGAGAATATACCCTGAGCTTTGGGGATTTTACAGATATAATTCCCCAGTTGTCAGCTAAGGCCATAAGAATAGATCTAATACATTTTCAAAGTAGACAACAGAATGTTACATTTTCCTCCCACCCCCAACCCTCTCACTTCCCCTTCTTTTTCACATTAAAATAATGATTACGTTCAAAATTCCTGAAAGGTAGATCCGGTGATGGAAAAAACAAAAATGTCCTGTTTTCCTACAAATTGCCCAACATCATTGACACATATCAGAAATAAAACCTTTTTCAGATAAAAAAGGAAAGTTGGGAAACCATTTTTGAAGTTGCTTTCACCAAGAACAAAAAGGAGAATCCAGACCCTAGTGCTACTTTATTTGGGCAGATAGAGCAGTAGAATACCAGGCCTGAAGTCAGGATGACTATCTTCCTGAGTTCAAATCTGGCCTCAGAGATTTACTAGCTATGTGATCCTGGGCAAGTCACTTAACCCTGTTTGCCTCAGTTTCTCATCTGTGAATGTGCTAGAGAAGGAAATGGCAAACTATTGCAGTATCTGTGCAAAGAAAACCCCAAATGAGGTCACAGAGTTGGACTCCAATGAAACAACTGAACAACAAATGCTACTTTACTGGTGAAGATCCAATCTGAGATGCAGACTAGTAGAAACAAAGCACCTCCCCTCCATCCAACCATTTCCATTCCTCCAGACTTCTGTACAGAATGTACAAGAAGTGAGGAATATCATTCAATAAGTCTCAGGAGGAAGTTTTGGGTGTGAGCTATCTTTGTCTCTGTGGTGTGTTCACTAGTTTATCACAAAATCACTCAGAGAATATCTGTTATAAAATTCTAGTGGAGAAATAAGTAAAATTTAATTTTCATTTAAATGAAATAAAGCCCTAGAATAAATCTAATTGATGTTATAATGGGGCTTCTTTTTTTTTAAAGAATATATTGTAATATAAGACCACAAAGCTTTCTTCCAGTTATGAAATTCACTGAGTCTATGATTCCAAAGACAAGAATTTGACTATGACCTGCCAGGAGTATTTGCTTTTATACTAGTCTGAAGTATCAACTACATGTGCACACTATACTGGTTTATCTCTACCTCATAGACAATTATACAAAATGTTGGAGGAATGCATCTTGATTTCTAAGGTAATCAGGGAAACAAAATATTTCCAGAAAGATTTTTGAAAGTCTAGAAGTTTGAAAAAGAAGAAAAGAAGATGTGAAAAAGCAGGCAGAAATCTCAATGTTTATCAGGTAGTTGGAGGATGGATGAATACAACATAGAGGAAAGAGAAGGGAAAAAAAAAGGTCACTGACTATTTTACCTCATATTCTTAAGAAATATGAGGTTCTTCCAGTAGATAGAAAACACCTCCTTGTGCTCTAATGAATGGTGAATCATTAATTCAATCAATAAACATTTATTAAGTTCCTAGTAAGTGCCAGATGGGGGATAAAACCAAAACTTCACCTGCCCTCAAGACTTCACATTATATTAAGGGTATCACAAATACCTGTGTATCTAAGATCTTACATTAATGACATAAAGAAAAAGAAATGAGCACTTATGGTTCATGTCTCCCTGCTTACAAGCTTTGAGACATCTACTAACTAACTAGTCACAAACAAAGAGGACAGTCATCTTGGAAAACATGTCCAGTTTGTGATGGAGAAGCTCCAAAAAACCTGTCAAAACTGGGGACAACAAAATGCAACTATCAAAATGATGCTAGAATTAAGAAAACCTGCATTCAAACATGGCCTGAATCACTCATTATTTGTGTAAGCTATGACAGATCACTTGACCTGACTGACTCAGTTTCCTTACCTATAAAATAAGGATAATAATAGCACCTGCCCCCAGGGTTGTTATAAGGATAAAATAAGATAATATTTGGAAAGACCTTTGCAAAGCTTAAACTGCCATTTAAATACTTTGTGATAGTATTGGTCATATTACTATTATGTCTTGTCAAAAAAAAGGGGGAAGATTTAGTGGCATGGGAATATTTTCATCTCTAAGAAATATTTAACTATTGTCTGGTTTAGTTAAGAAATAACCACTGCTTAAAATATAAAAATTGACTGAATTTGATGCATATATGGAGCATAATTTAACAAAAGGCAGTAAAATATTTCTGTTCAAAGTTTCAAAAACTAGAGCAAAAGGAGTTTCAGTAAAAAAAAAAGGGGGGGGAGAATAGGGAAAAACTACTCATGTGGATTTATGATGCTGATGGAAACAGATATGAAGGTCCAAACAAGAAAAGGAGAGCAAAACAGAGGACCAAGAATTCAGAGCAGGTAATATTTGAGAATAAAGCAACAGGAAGAAAATCCATGTTGTCCTATGTCAACAGGCAAATGTACAATGTAAAATTAATAATAAGGAAGAAGTAGAGGACCTAACTCATGAAGTTAAATTTGACTTAACAAGAGTCAGAGAGCTGATGGGATAGGACAAATTATTGGACTGTGGTTCTAAAAGGATATATCTTTTGGGAAAAAAAAGAGCAGAATTTTAAAAGGGAAGAGCAGATTAGCATTGCATAAGAATAAGTGAATTTCCTCAAGTAAATCCAAAAATTCTCAAAGAAATCCAATAATCCAATGAGGAAATATAATGAAGAACATTTTGGAAGGAATCAATGAGGGGAAAAAAATAGAAGTGATATTTTTATTAATGCACGATACAGATTACTTGAGCAAAAGATGGAATTAGGTCAGAATTTTGGAAACTGATCACACCTGGCCAAAAAAAAAGGACACTATAGTAACGTTCAGTTATCGAGACATTATTATGGAGTTCTCTCTCCGCTAAATAAAAAGTAGCTGATAAATTTGTGATTTACCTAAAATGATAATTCCATCCTTCAAAAGGTAGAAAAAAAAAAAGCAATGACAAGGGCTATTGTTGTTCTTGACCTGAATTTGACTAACAAGGAAGAAACACTTTAGATAAAAATAGCAGGACCCTTCGGGACAAGTGACCATACCATAATAGATTTTCTAATAGTGAAAGAGGAAATCCAGACTTAGTCTTTCAAGCACAAAAGATTTTAAGACAGCAGATTTCAAAAGATGAAATGAAAAGATAGGCAAGAAAAAATAAGCTGTATTTATCTTAAAAGTGGAAGTTGATCAAAAAGGTCAGGTTGGTTGTTAAGAATAAAAATCTAAAAATCAAAATAATCATGTTTCTAATAAGGAGGGAAAAGAAAAGCAGCCTAAGGAGACATGTGACTTCACAAAGAATTCATTAACCTACTCAGACCCCTTTTTAATGGGATGAGGAAATGGTGATAAGTAACTAAGAAAGAAAACTAAAGATTAGGGTGATCCATTAAAAATTAGATGAGTAAATCACATAACAATCTAAAGTTGGAGATGAATTCAAAACACAACAAAAAAAAAGCTTTATTAGTTGTATCAACAGAGATAAAGATAGGACTATTTCTAAAATGGATAACTACTATTCAGAGAGATGGTAAAGGACAGCAATTTGAAGGCTGAACTATTAAGGCAGAGAGGTAACAGAGCAGATATAGTCCTGGATTTGAAGTCAGGAAACCCTGAATTCTCAGATATTTAGTAGCTATTTGACCCTGGGCAAATCATTTAAACTCTTAGTTCTCTCATTTGTAAAATGGAGATAATATTAGCATCTACTTCAGAAGGTTGCTGTAAGGCTTGAATGAGATAATATATGTAGTGTTTTGCAAACCTTAAAGTGTTATTATATATTAGCTATTAGCATTATTACTATTACTATTATTGTTATTATTACTATAATAAGTATCATCATTGTTACATTTTTATTTGTTTGCTACCAATCTATTATTCAAGGATGTCTGGTTTGCTATCCAAAGAACTCTGTTCCCCTATTTCTAAGCTTACAGGTGGACTCAAACAATGTACATTTATTAGTCACAGGAGAAAAGAAGGGACTGTTGCTAGCCTCATTCCCAATTTCCAATCAATCAAATTATCCCTTGTGCCTCAGTTCTGTAATCAATCATATTGATTTCATCATTCATGATGTCTAGTTCTTTTAACCAATCATAACTTGTTCCCTGCCCATAAAGTCCTGTTCTTTGCTCTGTACTTCCCAATACTTTAAAAGAGAGCTGTCTCCCAATTTGGGGTATTAGCTTTGCTGAGGAAGCGGAGATCCTATTTCTTAGTAAATTCATGCTTTACTACTAAATTGGTCAGGCTTGGGAATGTTGTACCTCAATCTACCTTATTTTAACTATCACAACTGGATTTTCAATCAGGTCATGTGCACTAATCATGGGTATCCTACAGGGCTCTGTTCTGGGCCCTCTTTTTTTATCCCTCTATGCTATTTCACTTTATGATATCTTAAGATCCCATAACTTTATTATCATCTCTATGCTGATTATTGTTAAATCTTGAGATATTCACACCAGGAAATCTCAACAACTAAATTTTAACATGCTGAAAATTAGCTATGATTAACTTATATTATCAACTCTTTTACTCACCTTTTCCAATTTTCCAATATTCATACATTCCAACATTCTCTTCCCGGTCTTCCAGGGTCACGGATTTGAAATATTTTTCTTATTCTTATTACCTACATTTCATTCTTTACACCTCACCATGAAAATTCTATCTTTTTTCTAATTTCTTTTTCTAATTCTATTTCCATAGTCACATCTTTAATCAGCCCTAAATTATTTACTAATTGTATTATTATATTAGCCCAACTTTAAATCATCTCCTTACCTACTTTAATCTTTTTCCCAAACTTATAGATGGTAGCTAAAATAATCTTCCTCAAACACTACTTTGGTCTTACTCTTCAAATCAAGAACTAATGGTGACTTGATTCTATATCTTATCCCAACTTTTCTCTCGTCTGTGAGATTTCATCACATGTCAGTTACTCCACTACTCCACCAACTTATCATTTCATTACTAGCTAATCAAAATGCTCTACTCAAGCCTTGTTCATTTGATTTGGACAGTGCTTCAGTTGTTCCAAATTGTGTCTTTGCACCATTCAATTCTTTTCATCATGAAAGTCCTTCTTATTCTTTTGTTATTTGTGCTCCATTTTGTGTCTTTGATGCAGATCTCTAGGGGGACTCTGGATAAGGAAAACTCATTCTACAAATGAAGATCAGCAAGTGTATTACAATTTATAGTCTAAGAAAGTTGTTTGGAGCACTTAAAGATTATAAGACTTAACCAAGGTCATATAGTCAATAAATATGTGAGACTTTTTAGATCTTCCTGACACTAAGGCTATCTATCTATCTATCTGATTACATCATGTCACTTCTCTTCTTTCTGGAAAATCTAGCTCAACCTCCAACTTCTCTATGAAATCATTCTTGATTGCCCAATCTGATTCTGCCAAGTTGTCTCCACCTCAAGCATATTCACCGCCCACTCCAGAGCACTGCTGCACTCTCTTCTCAAGTGGACTAAAAGCTTCTCCAAAACATGGATTATATATTTTGTTTTTAGCTCCTTCATTCTCCTTTTCCCCTTGCCATGTCCTTAGAGCATTAGCATGTACCAAAATTTTATTAACTGACTACATCTATGTAAAAACAACAACAACAACAACAACAACACCACACACAACACTGGGATGAATTTTACAAAATTTTATTATAATTATCTGTGTTTGAAATGAAATCACATGACTACTATGTAAATATTTTCACCATCCAGAATGGATACGAGCAACAAAGACTATTTTGTAACAGTTAAGCATTATGCTATATGCTGAATAATTATAATTTCACATTACATACAAATGGTTCAATCATGACATAGGTTGTACAACTCATTTCAGAGAACCACAACTAGAAATGCACAGGAAATTAAATTAACTAGTTTGTTCTTAATCACACAAATAGCTTAAAGAGACTACTGGGGATAAAATAAAATGAGGATGGCTTGACATTTAATTCAATATTCCCTCATCCACATTTTCTTCCTTCTTATCAAGATCGTAAAAATGTATGAAACATTTTAAAGTTAGATAAATATTGGAGTGACTAATTAGGTAGTTATCTAAACTGAAAAAATAGTCAGGGAATATAGTTTCAACAGAAAATTTTCCAATTTTTCTCACTTTAATATGCTAGGTTATAACAATGGTTTTCACAGTTCATCATCTAGCTTATCCTTATTCCCAAAACAAAAGGAATTTCAAGTGGGAGAGAGGTTACATACATACACACACACACACACACACACACACATATATACATGTATATATACACATAAATATATATATGCATTTATTTATATTTCTGTATGTATAATAAATATAATGTTGCAAACTTGTTAACATAGATGACCTCATATTTTATAACAAGGCAATCCCTTTTAAATGAAAAAACAAAAGTATAACTAAAATGACCACCAAAATCCTAAAACAGGGGTGGGGAACCTGTGCTCTCGAGGCTACATGTAACCTTAGTTTGGATTCAGCCAAAAGGCAACTCTTGGGGACCTAGAGGGTCACATGTGGCCTTGAGGTTGCAGGTTCCCCATCTATGTCCTAGAATTAGAGAATAGTTTAACTAGAAGGAAGCTTATAGATCATCTAATACCAAATGCTTGTTTTAAAAATGAAAGGTCCACACTATATGGCAATATAAGGTAATGTGGGTAAACAATTTTGATAGAAAGAGTGATATAAGCAAATTAGAAGAACATGAGATATTTGACCTGTTATATTTATAAATAAGGGAAGAATTTATGATTGAATGAGAAATAGGGAACATTATGGGATGTAAAATGGATAATTTTGATTACCTCAGATTAAAAAGGTGTTGCAGAAGCAAAACCAATGCAGCCAAGATTAAAAGGGAAACAGGAAACTGGGGGGAAATGTATAGCAAGTGTCTCTGATAAAGGCCTCATTTCTAAATAGAAATTGGAGAACTAAATCAAATTTATAAGACTATGAGTCATTTCCTAATTGACAAATGGTTAAAGGATATGAATAAGCAGTTTTCAGAAGAAAAAAATCAAAGCCATCTAGAGTCATATAAGATGCTGTAAATGACTATTGGTTAGAGAAATTCAAATAAAACCATCTCTGAGGTACCATCTCACAAGTATCAAATTGACTCATATAACAGAAATGGAAAATGACAAATTCTGGAGGGGAAGTAGAAAAATAAGGACACTAATACATTATTGATTCAGTTGCGAACTGATCCAACCACTCTGGAGAGCAATTTTGAACTGTATCCAAAGGGCTATAAAACTGTGCATACTCTTTGACCTAGCAGTACCACCCCAAACTTAAAAAAAATGCGAATTTTTTTTTTATTTCTAATTGAAAAATTAAAATTAAGCAAAAAAAAATAAATGGTGTAGAGAGGTGAAAGAAGATATTCAAGAGATGAAAAATACTGAAATGCAGAGTCATTTCCATAGTCACATAACTAGATAGTGTCAGAATAAGGTTCAGAATCCTGGACCTGTACTCTTTGTCCATAGAAACTACAGCTACATAGCTATAGTGATCGTGGGTTAATCTTGTCACTATTTCTACTTTTGTTTCTTTGCTTCATGGTTCAGATACTTTAATGAAAAGGAATAAAATAGAGCAGCTAGTTGGCACAGTAGATAGAGCTCTGGCCTTGGAATCAGGAGGAACAGAGTTCAAATCCAGCCTCAGGCACATAAAACTCACCAGCTATGTGACTCTGGTTAAATCACTTAAACACAATTGCCTCACCAAAAAAAAAAAAAAAAAAAAAAAGGACTAAAATGGCCTCAGTTTGATGAGTTGCATGTCAATATGCTATTGACTTCCTGCCCTTCCCTAATAATTTATTACTTACTCTATCACTTACTGCTTGATATTTTTCCTAAGATACTTTATTTTTATCTCCTCTGTCTACTTTATTCTAGTTTATTTTCCCTCATAACAGTTTTTCAGGGATCTTGAATCTATCCACATCTCTCCTTTACAAATCCAACCAAAGTAAGTAAGCTGCAATTATATAGTCTGAGAAGTGATGACTCTGTGGTTTCACTTGCTGAGAAGATCTCAATGAGTCTAATATGTCCTATGCACAGTGGTTGAAACTAATAAATCCTTATTCAAATAAAATCTCTGACATGCTCCCTCCTTTATTCATCATTATTATGGATGAGGACATTTTCACTTCCTCTTCAAAAATGGCAGTATAGTGACATCATGCTTTTTCTTTCAGGAGTCCAAAGGACATGCATATAAAATTCTATTTCCCCTGTGTACTTTTTAGGAGGAAGTATGAGGGAATTTCATTTTTTACATCTCTTTAATATTATGTTATTTTATTATACAAAAAAGTACATGATAATTTTGTTGTATATTTGAAAGTAACAGCAAGTTATACATAGTCGATTTGTAGTTTCATGTACAATCATCTTTTTATTGCACTATGTTATGAAAATGCTTACTTTATTCCATAAATTAAAAATAAAGTTAAAAAACTATATTGGAATTTCTTATGGTTTCCTAAGGTTTTTAATTAAGAAAAGTTATTAGATTAAATTAATAAACCTCTATTTTATAACTTTAAGGTTTTAAGAGGAATTAAGCTTGCTTAATTTCCATTATACTTTTTTTTTCCCCTTGGCCCTGATAACCTTTTTTTAATTTTCTGGATGTCTAAAACTAAACTCCATAGCTTCTCTATGAAAGAAGTCCCTCTTTCTCCCCACTTTCCTATTTCTGCTACCTCTCTCAATTACTTGGGCTTGAAACTTTAGTGCTTTCTTCAACTCTTCCCTCTTTATTCTCCAGAAACTATCAATAACTAATTCCTGTCTGTTTATCATTGACAGTATTTTTCATAAACAAATCCTCATGGCTTTATCCTTGTCTACTATCTGTATTCATACACAAACCTCTTCATGCTTAAATTACTGTAATAACCTTCTACATGATCACCCTATATTCTCTTGCCCCACTCCAATCAATTTTACAAAAAACCTTCAGATTAATCTTTAAAAATGTGCCAAGTATTAAGGCAAGGAGGTGGTGCTTTAGTTAGACTGCTCAACCTGAAATCAAGAAGACCTGAGCTCAATTACATCTTATGACACTTTCTAGCTATGTTAACCTGGCCAAATCACTTAAAATTTTTTTTGCCTCAGTTTCCCATCTGTTAAATGGGAGTAATAGTAACACTGACCTTTTAGGGTTGTTGTGAGCTAGAAAGACTTGAGTTAATCTGACCTCAGACACTTACTAGCTGTGTGACCCTGAGCAAGTTATTTGACCTGGTTTTCCTCAGTTTTCTCTTCTGTAAAATGAACTGGAGAAGGAAACGGCAAACCACTCCAGGATTTCTGCTAAGAAAACCCCATATAGGGTCATGAAGAGTCAGACACAGCTGAAATGACTGAACAACAATAACAACAATATGCTAAGTGATAGGGATAAAAAGCAAGGCAAAAACAGCCCCTTCCTCCAATGAGTTCACATTCTGATAAGGGAAACAATATGTAAATCACTAACAAGATATGTACAAATTTGACAAAAAATAATGGGTTCTAGGAAAGTCCTGTTGCAGATGGTGGAATTTACATTGGAGGTAGTAGACCATTCCAGGCAAGGACAATAGCCAGTGCAAAAGCAGGGGAAAAGGAGTATAAACATTTGTTGTGCTGATGACCACTGATCTCTCTATTTTATGCTTCAGGTATTATTGCTAATCAAGGTATTATTGAATCAAATCATCTCAATGGTTGTAACAAATAAGAATTCTTATATAATCTTTAAAGATACAATATAGTTTTAAGTTTTAATGCCTATTAAAACTAAACAGTGCACTAAAATTTTTGGTAGAAAACCTCATGTAATTTATAAAGTTAAAATTTCTTTAAGACTTTTAGATACCCCATGTATATAAATATACTTCTCTGTGGCAGAACATTCAAGGATGTGTCTTGGTCAAAATATAATGCTTTATTTTTGGAATCCACAAATAATAAGCACAATGTGATATTATACATTCTATACCTCTGTTACCTATGTGACTATAAAGATAACATCTTCTATAAACAAATTACCCGTACAAACTTTATTGTTCCTTTTACATGCATTTATTAAGGATAAGCTCAAAATATAGCTAAATAATCATAGATGAATAATTTTGCTATTTATTTTATAGAGAGGAGAAAGTAGGTATAAGAGTTGTAGTTTGTAATGTCTTTATGGGCATCTTGTTTTGTTAATAGTACCTACTATCTGGGATCCTTTTTCTATTCTTTGTAAACTTCTCTGCTTGAGAAACCTTGAAAGTCAATCCCTGAGTCTTCTAAAATTGTGTTGTTATCATCATGAATTCCATCTGTATATATCTGGTCAGTGCTTGTCTGTTGTGCCTCCTGTCTTCATCTTCTTAATACCATTTCACCTTCCTCATATAGCATACTGGGTATAGATGCATTAGAATCCAAATGTGGTAATTTCCACTTTCATAGACTATGAGAAGGGATTGCTATAGAAATGCTGACACATCTGTTCCATTTCACATTTATTAGTTGCTCTACTTCCCATTTTATCTATAAATGCTCTCAAGATGACCTGGTTTAGCTGAATATTTTTACAACACTTTCTGTAGATTCATTTTTGCCTCTACTCCTTTTCATTCTTTCGAGAGAAGAGATTCCTTGTAAAATTCCAGAGCCCAAACTAGAGAGTGCGGGGAATTGCTAAAGGTCAGGAAAAATTACCCCAGGGGGAAGAATTTTAAGGGACTTCTGTAGCCATCATATGCAGTCAAGTGGGGCTAGGGGTTGGGTGGGTAGAAGTTACCTAGTACCACCTACTACCTAACTAGATAACTAGAGGGGAGGAGGGAGAGAACATCTGTATTGTCTGGATGGCTTCTCAAAAAAAAAAAAAGCATAGGCTACTCAAGCTCTGACCAGGCCTAGAATTGGAATATCAAGCCCAGAGTTTTCTAGGAAACTAGACCATATGGAGATCACAGACAGGCTAGAAATTGTCCCCTCTCGCTCCCACAAGCGATCCACAAAGAAAAACGAAGAAGGGAAAGCTAAGACCATACCTTTTTATGAACACCTCCCTTATCTTGGGAAGTTTTTCTTTTCATTTGTAATTTTGCCCTTCTTAGGTTCTCAAACTTTCTGTAAGACTGGATTCCAATAGAAGCAAGGGAGAAGCAGTTTGAACAAATTAATATAAAGAGTAGAAATATCCCACTTTAAAAAGGGCAGGGCATGACTTCTTCCTAAATTCAGATGGAGGGAGAGAGGAGAGAAAAGCTTTAAGATACACTAAGTAATAACAGATCTTTATTTTGTTCCCTGACACACACCGTGTGTGATCTGTTATTACTTAGTGTATCTGTGCTTTAGTGAACTTGTTTTAAAGAGTTGATCATATCTAGAGCCTAAGTTTCCAAGGACATAGACGATGTAAGTAGTTCTCAAATATAATGCTACTTGATCCTCAGCAGTCTTTTAGGACTCAAATCCAGCTCTTCCAAATTTAATATTTCATTGAACATCACTTTATTTTTAGGACAACATCTATGATTACAAGACTGAAAAATAATGGAGAGCCTAAGAGTTAGGGTTAAAGTCTGCAGATATGAGTGAGAGTGGAAAGTAAGTACAAGTTAAGCTATCAAGTTACACTCTAATGATCAATGCAAGTAATTTGGTTGTTTCTCAAACCAAGTACCCAAACCAAGAAATGAAGGTGAGCTAATAGCACCTTAAAAAACTTTTATTAATATTCTCTATTTCTTATATCAAAAAAATTATCCCAAGTATCTGTCCCCCTTCACCTCACAGAGACTTCTGTTGTGACAAATACTTTTATTTTAGGGAAAATAAAATAGTACAACTGACCAATAAATTGAAAAAGACCATAACAAGTATAACACCTGGGGACATCCCACCTCCATGAAGGAGAAGTACCTTCTCATATTTCTTTATTTGAGTCCTGCTTGATATTTATAATTTTATTACTTTTGCTTTGGATTTTTTCATGTTACATTGTTGTAGTTACTGTCTGTGTTGTTTACTTGGCTCTGCTAAATTCACTTTGAATAAATTCATACAGATCTTTCCATGCTTTTTTTGCACAGGTTACACATCTCTCACCGCACAGTAATTTTCCATTACTTTCATGTACCACAATTTGTTTAGCCATTCCCAAATGATGGGTACCTCCTTTTTCCCAGATCTTAGTTATTAAAAAAAAAGTGCTGGTATAAATATTTTGATGTATATGGGGACTTTCTTCGTATTCATCACTTCCTCGGAGTACAAGCCCAGAAATGGAGTCTCTGGTTCAAAAGGTGTAAATATTTTAGTCACTTTATTTACATAACTCTATACTGCTTTTCAAAGTGGTTGTACATTTCATAGCTCCACTAAAAATGTATTAGTGTGCCTACCCTTCCACAATTCTTCCAACATTGATTGCTCACTTTTTATTTTATCATTTTTGTTTATTTGCATGGGGTGAGATGGAACATCAGGGTTGTTTTCATTTGCATTTCTCACATTATAGTTATTTGAAGCATTATTTCATGTAGTTATGAATACTTTGCAGTTCATTTTAGAACTGTTTATTCATTTCTTTTGATCATTTATCTACTAGAGAAAATGGATATATATTCATATATACATACATATGTATATATGTATATAGATATGTGTATATATAAGAAATATCTATAGTTATCTCTATCTCTATATCTATATATTTATATATCTGTATATAGATATATAGATAAAGATATATACACATATGTATGATTGTTGTTAGTCAGTTGTTTCAGTCCTGTTTAACTTTGTTACCCCATTTGGGGTTTGCTTGGTGAAGATACTGAAGTGGTTTGCCATTTCCTTCCCCAGCTCATTTTACAGATGAAGAAACAGGCAAACACAGTTAAGTGACTTGTTTAGGGTCATGTAGCTAGTAAGTGTCTGAGGCCAGATTTGAACTCAGGTCTTCCTGACTCCAGGCACAGTGTTCTATCTATTGAACTGTGTACCACCTAGCTATGTGGGTGTGTATATAGGTATGGATATATATGTGGGGGGGAAGGGGGCGAGGGAGTGAGCGAGAGGGAGGGAGAGAAAGGGAGAGAGAGAGAGACAGAGAGACAGAGAGGCTCTACACAACTATTAGGCGGCAGGTTTATATCACAGGTTTAGTTCATAGTTTCAGTGCTTTAATTTCTGTCATGAGTTGAGTCTAATCTACTTTTCAATGCACAGTCGATTTACATGTATACATGCATACCCATATATGTGCATGCATGTGTGCATATTCATACCTATATGCATAAACATGTATGTACATATAAATGTATATATGTGTATGCAATTTGTTTACATATCAAGGATACCAAATCCTTATAAGAAAAAAAATTTATACAAAGTTTTGTGTTTTTTCCCTGTTTGACCACTTCCCTACTTTTCCTAGATCTATTAATTTTTCCTTTCTGTACAGAAACTTTTGATTTTCAAGTAACACAAGATGTCTACTTTATCTTTTGTAATTGCTTCTATCTCTTGTTTGGTGAAGAATATATCTCCTAAGTTCCTTTTTTTTGGGGGGGGGTGACAACAAATTGGAAAGTGAGGGGATGCCCATCAAGTGGGGAATGGTTGAACATGTTCTGTTATATGATTATGACAGAATACTATTGTGTTATAAGAAATGAAAAGGGGGATGGTTTTCAGAAAAGCCTGGAAAGACTCACATGAATTCATGCAAAGTGAGGTGAGCAGAACCAGGGGAACAACATACCAAATAACAGCAATATTGTAAAGATGATCAACTGTGAAAGACTTGGCTACTCTGATCAAGACAATGATCCAAGACAGTTCCAAAGGGCTCATGCCGAAAAATGCTATCCACCTACAGAGAGAGAACTGATGAACTGTGAAAGCAGATTGAAGCATACTTTTTTAAAAAAAAACTTTCATTTTTATTATTTTATCTAGTTTGTATTTTCTTTTGCAACATGGCTAATGTTGTTATTGTTTATTCTTCCTTCTTGAATAGGATCAATAACATCACAAATGTTATGACTTTCATATAAATTGGACTTAAGTGAGGCAGAGATGCACAAAGTCATAAGTCTCACTCTCCAAATTGACAAACTGACTCAAATTGACAAAAGTCAATATGACTGGCAATGGCCCAGGATGCAATGGATGAACTTGGCCTTTCTAAATTAGGTCTTTCTCAGTCTCTGTTTGAGGCAATGTCCATTCAGTGACTAAGGGCTAGGTTAGGAATGAGACAAAAGATGGCCCAATTTATCATCACAGAACTATCATTTTGGGAGTGGAAGACCCTTAGAGTTTCTGCCAAAAGAGAAAACAATTGCTACTTAAACTCGCTCTAAGCCATCAAAATCTAAACAATGAGCCATAGAGGCTTGGATGGGGGTGGGGAGAAGGGAAGGGAAGGGCACTATGATTAGCCATTCATGGAAAGCCAGATTGATTTGGGTTTAAAGAATTAGTCAAGTAGCTCAGACAAGGGTATTATGAAATATGTTTTGCATGACCTCACATGTATAACAGAAAACAAAGTGCTTGCCTTCTCAGGAGGGAGGACCAGGAGGGAAGGAGAAAATTTGGAACACAAAAAGGTAAAAATGATTGTTAATTTTTCCATGTAATTATGAAATATTTAACAAAATAAATAAAAGAAACAAAAATAGAAAAAACAAACAAAAATAATATATCTCCTACCCATAGCTAGAACTTTCATGCCATTTAGCACAGTGCTCATTTTTATAGAGAAAGAAAATAAGGTCAGAGAAGTGACTTTGTCAGGATCACTATGGAGCTGGGGCTTAAAACCTGATCTTCTGGTTCCCAGCCCAGTGCTATTTCTATTTTATTTTTTCGCAGAGAGTTTTAATAGAGGCCCATGTCTGTGTTTTCCTCCAAGATGGGAAGCTATTAGTTTCAGGAGCTGTTGATGATCACATATTTGGAGTAGGAATTGTAGCTCAATGACTGATCTTTCTAAAGAATATGGATACAATGACATGGTAAAACAGGAAAGACTGGATTTGGATTCAGAAGATCCAAGTTCAAATCCAGGCTTCCTCCAAGTAAAACCCTTCTTAATTTTACAGGTAAAAGAAGCTGCCCCATGAAAATAATGGGGACACTTTAGGGAAGTCCTTTGAGGGGAGAGGGGAACACTTCAGGAAGGTAATGTTTCAAAAGGCCCATGAATTCTTGAGGGAGATTAAGAGGCACTTTAGTTAGGACAAAGCAGGGAAGTGAGGCAAGCCTCTGATTCTCTCATTGTTCTAGACTCCTCTCCCCCTGAAAAATGAGACTGCCCAAGCTACTTAAGCTTGAAGGGTGGGATAGAGTTGAGTTTAGAGTTAGGATGTGTCTAGAAATCTCTCTGTTGGCTCAGCTGTTTGCCATGTGTTATAAAATTAAGGGCCTCAGTT
Source organism: Vombatus ursinus (assembly GCF_900497805.2). Lineage (NCBI taxonomy): Eukaryota > Metazoa > Chordata > Mammalia > Diprotodontia > Vombatidae > Vombatus > Vombatus ursinus. Next base: position 65,898,026 of record NW_020954557.1, read on the forward strand.
CTGAAAGGACCAGTGTTCCTACACCAGAGAAAAGCCACATTTCAACAATTCTGGGAATGAGGATAATTAACTTCTAGTATCTGCTCTGAAAATAACTCTAGATCACTCCTTCTGGTTCTAACAGTCTATGATTTTTCAAGGTTTGGGCTCTATTTGAATCCACTTCAATTCCAATAAAAGCTGAATGAGTCTTTCTTTGTGACCTTAAACAAAACACTTTCTCTCTCTGGGGCATGTGTTTTCTCTTCTGTAAAATTACTTAGTGGTTCTAGTTGATCTTTAAGGTCCCTTCTAGTTTGAACAGATTCTTTAGGGGTGTGGGAGGGATTGGTTTCAAATTCCTCTTCTTTTATCTCTTTATTCTTTTATCTCCTTCCACAAATGCATCAATTTGTTATAAAGGTTACTGCTCCACCAACATTCTCTAGTAACCCAGGTTTCTTGGATATGAAGTATAGGGTAGTTGTTTTCTGTCCAATTCCTCTCTCCACTCCCACCCCCAGGAATCCCAAAATGTAATCACGGAAAGTAAGGAACAGATAACAAGGTGTCAAACTAATTGTAAGTATGTGTCTATACCCTGTATTTCTTTACTTTATAAAAGTAAATTCTCACAGTGTATCCCATTAGCATAGCCTGGTCTTATTTAGATGAAAGGCTAGAAGCAGATACTCATATCAATGTTCAATCTGTTCTGCAGTGATCCCATGAGTTTCCAGTAAATGGAATAACTAAAATTTAGAGGTTGTCTCCAGGGCATCAAAACATCCAGATGAAAAGAAAACAGGCATATAACCATTTACTAAATTCCAAACATTCAGGTTTGGAAACATATGGATGTCTCCACTTTACTCCATGAGATTTTCATATTTTATATATATATATATATATATATATATAATATATATGTGTGTGTGTGTGTGTGTGTATGTATATATATAGACACAGAGTACTATGAATTGTATAAAATAAAATCTAAATGTAAAATACCCTAAACCATTTCACCAATGATTTCACAGAAACAGGAAATAGTTAAAATCTATAGTAGTCTACACTGAAATAGTTATACCAATGTTTTACTCCCATAATCACTGTGATATAAACCTTTGTCTTTATCTTCACAAATAAAGCCTTAGTTTATTTTAAAATCACCTTTCCCCTTCAATTCTAATATTCCCCATTCCATTCTCAGGTTCTAAATCCCTGCCTTTACTATCAAGGCTTCTTTTAGTCCCTTTAATTATGCTTTCCTTTGTACAAACTTTTCCACTAGCTGCCTGTAGCTTTCCTCATTAAAGCAGAACATTTTCATTATCTTGAAAGCTTTTCAGCACTCTCTTCTTCTTTGCATGTCTTTTCTCATCTCTTTTCTCCACCCCTACATTCTGCTGCTGATGAATCAAGTATACCACCGATATAGCTTTTATATCTTATTCCAAGCTACCTTCCATGACCTCTTCTACTTTGCCCATTATTTATGACTTCACTCAGTTCCTTCATCTGCCCACCTGACATGGTTTTTCCACTGAAATCTCTCATCAGTGACTGCACTGCCATCCTGTTAATTTATATTCATCTAATCATAGTTAATTGCATGCCAGAAAGAAGTCTAAAATTCCACCAGAGACCAGGTTCCCAAAGTAAGTGAGTTCTTCCCCTGGGTATAAATTTATCATTTAAGGAGATACATCAACATTCTTCAGGCTACTAAGGCATGTGAGTAATAATATGCTCAATTTAAACTATGCCTAGATGACAAAAATAATCCTATTAACACATGGTCATTTATTTATTTTGGTTATTTATATTGGCCTTCAAATGAAACTGACACTCCTGTACAAGTATAATGATGGTAGTGATCTTTCCCTCACACCTCTTCAAGGTGATCTGTCACACTCTCCTCAGCCACAATCATAGTGATCTCAAGGTCTCAGGTCTTTTCCATAAAAGGAGACAGGAGTAATATGTATGGCCTTAATCATTGTATTCTTCTTTATTATATATGTACTCTGAAATTATCTCAGCATACTTAACACTAACACATTTCTTTTTAATTTGAGCAAATATTTGAATTTTTGCTATGGTAGCATGAGCTTTTGGTTGCCAGGTTCATCCTTAAATTTTCATTCTTTTCCACTCTTCCAACATCCATAGAGTTGTCAAGTCTTCTCAGTGCACCTACCCACTTCTTTCCTTTCCAAACATCTCAGGTCTAACTCCTTCACAACAATTCATGCATGGCTAGCAGTTGGTGTTCTGTTCTCCCCATAAAAATAATTTTATAATTACTTTGCATTTGATATGTATTTATCTACATGTCTACATATGATTGCAATGAAAAAACTTCTTAAAGACAGAAAATTTCATTTTTCTCATCTTATTTCCCAACACTCAGCAGTGGTAGATAGTTAAGAAATGCTTATTGAATTGAATCAACATGAAATGAAATAAAATAAATTGATTGCCTTCTCCCTAAGTTGATGTGGAAAATTTATAGACAGGCCACAGAGAATGTATTTTTTGGAGCTTCTAAAAATCACAATTTCATCACGGACTGATTTAGTGGCCTTACTATTTATCACTGGAAATCTTATGACTTAATCAGTAAGAGATTAGTTCCTTGAGGAAAAGGTACCCTAACCTAATGACAGGAAGTAAAAAGGTCACCAGGGTTGGGGAAATATTTCTATGATCTATCAACAAGTAAAATTAAAGTAACTGACCATGCTAAAGTCCACAGTTGTCATTTTGTAAGTAGAACAAAACAAAACCATAAACTCTCTATATATACTTACCTCTAAAGAGAAAGGATAAATTTCCACAAAAAAGTTATCTGATACTGCAACCATCTGATCATTTTCTAGAGCTATAAAATCTGCTGGGAGAGCTTTACAATCTAGTAAGATCAGCAGAGTCACTGTGTTTCAGACATTAATATCCTGTTTCTACACTTAGTAGCTCAATGACCATAAGCAAGTTCCTTCACCCTATTTTCTCAGCTGGAAAACAGTGATAATGCTATTTTCTACACAGGTTCAGTCACTATCCTTATTTTTTCTATTGTCATAATTGTTATTATTATGTTAAATAATGTAATTTAACCATCCCAGCTAGTTATCTTTTAGAAAGCTATCTATGATAGGTATTTCAACTCCCTATCCACTCACTACCTACTGAACCCTTTGTGGTCTTCTCTAACTTAATCATTCAAATAAAACTGCTCTTGATATATTAACAATGATTTCTTAATTACAAAATCTATTGGCCTTTTCTCAGTCCACATATGTTGGACCCTCTGTGGTCTTTCTCACTGTTGATCACTTTATCCTCCTTTACATACTCTCCTCTCTAGGTTTTCATGATACTTCTATCTCCTAGTTTTCCTCCTACATGTCTAACATCCCCTCAATCTGCTTTGCTGGATCTTCCTCCAAGTCATATTGACTACATCTTGGTATGCCTCATGACTCTCCCCCAGACCCTTTTCTCTTCTCCCTTTATATATGTCACTTGGCAATCTCATGGTTTCAATTACTATCTCGATGCAAATTTTTATCACGTTTATTTGTGTAGCCCTAACCTTTTTTTTTTTTTTTTTGGTTAGGCAGTGGGGTTAAGTGACTTGCCCAGGGTCACACAGCTAGTAAGTGTTATGTGTCTGAGGCCGGATTTGAACTCAGGTCCTCCTGAATCCAGGGCCAGTGCTCTATCCACTGTGCCACCTAGATGCCCCAGCCCTACCTAACCTTCTTGACCTCCAGTCTCATATCGTCAATTGCTTAGTGGAAATCTTGAATTTGATGTTCTGTAGATATCTTAAACTCAATAAGCTCAAAACAGAACTCATGGTCTTTCCCTCCAAATCATACCCACTTCACAGTTTTCCTATTACTCTTGAGAGCTATATTAACCTCTTAGTAATCTGGCTTGAATTCTTGGTATCATCTCTGTGTCTTCACTCACATTCATTATCTATATCTATTCTCTTGCCAAGTCTTGTCCTTTCTACTTTTACAAAATCTCTCATTCATATTCCTTTCTTTCCATTCACATAGCTATCATTCTGATTCAAGTTTTCATCACCTCACATCTTGGGTATTGCAATAGTCTTTTGGTTGTTCTTCCTACCTCAAAGTCTCTCCCCACTCCAGTACAACCTCCTAAAAAAGTAGCATCTGATACTGCTACTCTTCTATTCAATAAACTTCAGTTATACCCTATTACTTTGAGATCAAATATGAAGTTTTCTATTTATCTTTTAAATCCTCTCACAACCTGGCTTCTTCCTCCATTTCTCATCCTTTCACACTTTGTGTCTTTTTTTGTACTCTATGATCATGTAGACTTCTTGCAGTTTGTCAAACATGATAGTCCATCTTCTGACTCCCTGACATTTCACTGAATGTCCTCCATGTTTATAATATTCTCCCTTCTAATCACTACCTCCTAGATTCCCTAACTTCCTCCAAAACTCAGCTCAAATCCTAGCTCAGAAGAGGCCTTTCTTGATCTGGTCCCATCTCCTGCCCCTTCCCACTCCACCCCAAACCCTTCTCCCATGTTACAGACTCTCCTCTGAGATTACCTCCCATTTATTCTGTATATCCCATGCACGTACATAACTGTTTGTTTATTGTCTCCCCTATTACTATATGAAATCCTGGAGGCAAGAATTATTGTTTTGTGTCTCTTAGTATCCCTAGTGTTCACAGTGCCAGGCACATAGTGAACATTTAACATATACTTAGCAACTGATTGACTGATTAAAAGACTACAGTCTCTATAGAAAAAACAATAATAACAACCCTTCCAGTAGAGAAAGAGCAACCAATCTGATTATTCACAGAATGGCAAGCTTACCACATGACAAAGGTAATGCCAATAGAAAAGTGTGCAATGGGGGTGGATGGACTGGGATGAGGAGGGAGTGATCTGAAAGGTATTGAGACTCCACTAGATAGGGAAAAAATCTTTATATATGGATTATAAATGAGATTAGGAAGTAGGGCACTGGGAAACTGAGAGCAAGGAGGTTCGACATAGCATAGTGAAAATAGCACAGCAGTAAGAATAAGGACATCTGAGTTCTATTCCTAGCTCTGTTACTAGCAAAGTAAGAGGGCAAATCACTTCAATAGTTTGAACCCGAATTTTCTCATATGCAAAACAAAGTAGTTGGATCTCAAAGGTCCCTTCTACCTGAAACATTTTAGGTTCTATCATGGCCTGTTTGTTACTAAATGATTGATTTTTTTCCTACTTGCAGCCACTTTGCTTGCAGTAGAGTGGTGATGGGAATACAGGATAATAACAAGCATGTATATAGTACTTTGAGGTTTTCCAAACACTATACATGTTATCTCATTTGATCTTCACAATACCCTATAAGTGAGGGGCTGCTATTGTTCCCATTTTATAGATGAGGAAACTCAAGCTGAGAGGGGTTAAAGTATTTGCCCAGAGTCACACAGCCAGGGTCTGAGGAGGGATTTGAACTCATGTCTTCCTTAATCCAACACCAATGCTCTATCCAACATCCTCAATTTAGCTCTAGATCTTCAGTTTCAGACCAGTATGCTTACATCCACTAAGTGAATGAATGCCCTGTTCCTTTCCTACTCCTAAAGGAGGGACTATAAATATACTGTACTATCATGTGGGAAGATGTTTCTAGGTTGGCAGGTGGGTGCTCTAGTCAAGAAAAATGTGACAATTACATAAAATAACTCAAGCCTTTCATTCTATAAACATCTATGACACAAGACTTACATAAGAATTTAAGTGACTATTATCTTTCTCTCTCTTTCCCTTCATTCCTTGCTTACTTTCTTTTTTTTTCTTTCTTTCAAAGAATTAAGCTGTTTCAACAAACCTACAGGGATGCTTTGTCACCACTAATTAATGATGAGGCTAAGTATTTGATGACTTCTCAGAGCAATTTAGCTAAAATTTAATTCAAATGATTTTAATTAATAAACTGATTTTATCCTTTAAAATTTTACTTACATTCATATTAAAAATATACAGTATAACAATGCCAGATTTTATTTTATCCATTGAAATACATATGAAATAAAATAGATAACATCTTTTTTCAATTTCTAAAGATTATGATATTCAAAAATTAAAAACATTTTTTAAAAAATTTACTTCACACAAAATAAAATGAAAATATTTAAAGTATCTAAAAATCAAATATCACATTTAGAAACTTCAGAAGTTTGCAAAAAATTTTTTTATTTAGAGGCCAGAAAATCAAAATCATCAAGACCTTTTGGCAAGATTAATGCATCACTTGTCAGTCAATCAATAATTCAATAAACATTTATTACATGCCTACTATGGGCCATGCACTATACACTGAGGATATAAAAAGAGGCAAAAGAGAGTCCTAGCCTTCAATAAGTTCATGATCTAATGGAAGAGACAAGATACCAACAAATATATACAAAGCTACAGAATAAATAGTAAATAATTAATGGAGGGAAGGCAGTAGAATTAAAAGGAGGTAGGAAAGACAGTGTAAAAAATGGGAGTTTAGTTGGGACTTAAAGGAAATTAGATAAATAAGTAGTCACAGTTGAGGAGGATGAGCATTCCTGGCATGGAGAACAGACAGAGAAAATCCCCAGAGCCAAGAGATTTATTGTCTTGTTTTTGGAACAGCCAGGAGGTCACTGTCACTGGATTGAAGAATATGATTTGGGGAGTAACATGTAAGAAGATAAGAAAGGTGGGAGGAGGTTAGGTATAAATGACCTTTGAATGCCAAACAGAATTTTGCATTTGATCCTGGAGATTATAGGGAGCCCTGGAATTTATTGAGTGGGGGAGGGGATATGATCAGACTTGTGTTCTAGAAAAATCACTTTGATCGCTAAATGGAGGATTGATTTTAGTAGGGTAGACTTGAAATGGGCAGACTCATATATAATATTTATTAAAATATTTTTTAAAAATTCTTGCCTCTAATGGACTGAAAAGGAAATGATGTATACTATCTACCTATCATTTCTCCCTCTTTTTCTTATATAGTTTTCAAATCATATGTGTTTCCTGGGAGCAATAAATGTATTAATTATATGCAAATACCATGATCTTTTTTTTTATTTAGCCAAGGAGAAACTGAGATAAGAATTGCCTGAAGGAAGAGTCAGAAACCTGAAAAATATAAGCAGACCCAATGCAAATTTCCAAGGTCATAACAAATTTATGTAGGCCTAATAATAACTTCTGCAAAATTATATGCAAGGATGGAGGAATAACTATTCACATTTTGTACCTTAGGGATATATTATCTAGGAGATCTATGTGTCCTGAAAATAAAGTACACTATATTTTATGCATCATGTCTTATTTGACTACAGACAAAATTATCATCTGCATATACTAGAAACTTCTATAATCAGCTCAGAGTAATTATATTATTATTCATATATCATCATGCATCTGGTCTATCTAACCTGTAGGAGTTAAGCCATGATAAAAGGTGCAATAAAATATTAGAAAACCCTGGTTGAACATTGAACCCCATAATTCACCCAAACTTATTTTTGATTTATCCTTTGTCAGACTTATTCGAAACCAAATATAGTCCCCAACAACGAAAGATCAAATGCAGTATTTTTTTTACTCATTTAATGAACATCTCCCTAATATGCAAGGCACTGTTAGGAACTATGAACAACCTTTTTTTTTTTTTATTGATTTTGCATCTTCCAATGCAAGTCTATATTTAGCTCTAGACCTCAAAAGTTTCAGCCCAGTGTTCATTCCTATATCTACTAAGAAAATGTCTTGCTTGTTTATTGACCCTCAAAGATGGAATGATAAAGGATCAAAGACGCAGTGTAGAGGCAACATATGGGTCAGAAATATCAAAATGGGAACACATAAATCTGTATCAATATGACTACTTGTATCAATAACTACTTGAAGGACCAGCTGCATTCCAGGTGGCCTTAAAAAAGCGCAAATTCTCAGAAAGGAGCTATCTCTGACAGCTGAGAAGAGCAAGTTATGGAAGACTCAATTTCTTTGTTTTCTTTTTCTTTTTTTTTTTTTTGGCAATTGGGGTTAAGTGACTTGCCCAGGGTCACACAGCTAGTAAGTGTCAAGTGTTTGGTCTGAGGCCGGATTTGAACTCAGGTCCTCCTGATCTCAGGGCCAGTGCTCTATCCACTGCACCACCTAGCTGCCCCAACTGTATTTCTTTCTTGTCCAGACTGGAAGTGCAGCTATACCTACTTAACAGGGTTGTTGTGAGAAGCAAATGAGACAATATTTGTAAAGAGTTTAGCACAATGCCTGGAATATAGTATGCACTTAATAAATGCTTGTCTCATCCCCCCTTCCCTAACTCACAGGCCTTATCCCACTATAGATCAGCACACAACTTCTGACCTTATTTTTTTGAGAATGAAAAGACCTTACCAATCTTACACATGTCCCTCATTTCACCACTGAAGAAACTGAGGTCAAGAAAGGTTAAATGTCTAACCCATAAGAGATAGGCAGAAGGCAGTTAATCAACAAACATTAAGTACCTACTAAGTGCAAGATAACTGTACTAAACACCACAGATACCTGGTCTCTTGATTCCCATTTCAATGTTCTTTCCTGCATACTATACTGTCTGTGCACATGTAATGTCAACAATAATATACAATGCAATAATATTATAGTAGGAGGAAGTATGCTAAATAAGATACAAGTATAGAAAATCAAAATATAACCTTAAAGGTGTACTTTTTGTTTATTCAAACAATCAATGCTGTTTCCTTTTTAAAAAAGTTGTTTTTTAATGCAAAAAAAAGTCTACTAAATTCAAATGCAAGGTAAAAAACACTCATTAATTGAGCTTGAAAATTAAATAATGGATTTTAGTCTATGGAAAAGATTTAGTTATAAGTTAAGATTTAAAACAGAAAATTAAGGATTAAATTCAATGAAGTGACATTGGTTTTCCTGCCCTTATAGGAAATCCTGTCATATTTCTGCTGAGTCTGATTCTGGTATTTTTGGTGACTGAGCTAAATGGCTCAGTTCAATAAATGACAAAGTGGTCATTCCAAACGGATGAGCTCTATCACAAAGTATTTCTACTTTCATCCAAGTGAATGACTCAAGTGATTCCAACCAAAATGCAGGGAGGGCTGATTTATTCTAAAACATTACACATAGATCAGCAAATCAATCCACATATTCATTTATCAAAAGCTGATGGATTCATCAAGTTCCCCTCTCTGAATAATCTCAGGAAAAAGGCATAAAAATGTTTATATACCAGCTAAATTAGTCTTGGCTCCATCATTTCTTCTTTTTAAGTAACTTTTCAATTCTGCAAGCTGTTCAAGAATGACAATTATTGAGTTTTCTTGTTCATATTGGTTCTACCCTTAGGAGAAAGTGAGTATGTACAGCATTGTAGTGTAATGCAGAAAGTGAATATTCAAAAATTTAGTATACTAAGATGAACTTTTTAAAAAGTTATTTACTCATTTTTCAATGTCATCAGTTTATTTAAATCATTCAGGTTGGAGTTGTTTAATTGTACCCTTTATTTTTTCACCTCATTTTTATTTCTTCTTCTAGTTAGCTATTAATTTAGATCTTTTAATAAGATGCTTGTCTGACACAAACAACTGATTTGAGACTGATCCTTACATCAGAAATCAAATATATATTTTTAATTTTATAATAACAATTCATTATTTATTATGTTATTTGGTGCTCACAAAGCCCAATCCCTTGTAGTTTTTATATTCTCAATAAAAGTATTCATGACCTATAGAATGAAGCTTACATATTCCTCAATGTTTTGGCCATTCTCATTTTTTTTTCCTCCTGAGCCTTGTTTTCCAATATATTTTTCAATATCTCTTCTAGGCCTGCATTTGCACTGAAGTCATTTAGTATGAAAGTGTACATCCTTGCATCCTTCAATGATTGAGACCAATAAGCTGTTCTCAGTTATATGTGAAAGGTCTTGGAGAATGGGCAACATATTCTAGGACTGGAGAAGAGATCTGATTTTCAAGAAGAGGAAGACATCACAAACTAGAGACAAGTAATACTTTCAATTCCTAGAAAAATTCTATTACAGATCAATAAAAATATAGTGAATGAACACTCAAAAAAAATTGGTAATTGCTAAAAGTCAGCATGGAACCATCAAGAACAGGTCATTACAGACTAAACTTATTTCTGTTTTTGATAGGATTACTAATTATTTTTTGTCTTTGAACTATAAAAGTTTATTTGCATGGACAATGCAATCAGTTTTTGTGACAATGTAAATAAAAGAAACTATATAAATACGACATATATTTCATGAATTACCTACAACATCTGGATAAAGGTGCAAACTGATTTCATAGACCAAATAAACCTTGCTCTATAAACATAGTTGGAAAATACAGTATTTTTACTTCTAGAGAAAGAAAGCCAGCAAACAGGCTTGTGGCTTGCACACAGCTGAGTATGCAGAACCAGTAGGGGCAGCCACCCCCTCCATTTCCCCACCCACCCACCCCCCCAATCCTATGGCTGGGCCTCCAAGTCATTCTTATTCAAAGCCAGTTCACCTTTTCATTTTTCTGGAGATATCCAGGATTTTGTCCAGGCTCTGCTGCACCTTGGGCCTCAGGGATGTCTTACACCTTAGGCCTGAGGTTGGGGTAGGGATTCAATATCCCTTAGCTTTTGCTACATCTAAGCTGTAGGGGCTAACAGCCTTCACTAAAAAGGTGACACAGCACTGTCAAACATGCAAGTGTAAAAGATCCTACAGACATGCACTGTATGCAGACTGGAGAGGAATCTTGGAGCTCCCAAGGGGCACTAAGTATTAATCTTATTCAGTATCACTATATCATGAAGAGATTAGTAAAGACTAATGGGTTACTGGATGTTGAGGGAAAAGATAGAAACTGACTGGACTTGTGAATTTAGCCACATGACATTTGGTTTAGCCTGGGAAGATACAGGTTCTAGGCACTCAACAGAACTCTAGAAAAGGAAAACTCAGGACCATGACATCCTATCAAATTTGAAGAACAAAAGAAAAGAAAAGAAAAAAATGCAAGGGAATCTGTGACACAAGGTGATGGAGATTCAACATGGTGCAACTTCACTTAAAATTTACCAAAGGATTTTTTCTCCATAAAAAAAAAGGAAAAATGAGGCGGCCAAGAAAGCCCCTGACATGTCTTCCTTGGGCTCAGTTTTTCCTCTATTGCTCTCCAGCACCTCAGATCAGGCAGGCCACAGCAGTGATGAGCGCAGCTCCTTTCCCACTGCCATAGGATTACTAAATTGATAGATCAGGATAGTGTTGTGGATTAATTTACCTAGATTTCTGCAAAGCATTTGGTAATGTACTGTAAAACATTCTTGTGTAAGATATGGAGAGATGTTGGCTAGATAATGATACATTTAAATGGATTCAGAAGTGGCTGAAAGGCCAGATTTAAAATGTATTGTGTTAAAGTGTATTATGCCAACTCAGGAAATCTTAGGTTGAGTGCTACAGATCTTGTATTTGGCCTTGTGTGATTTAATATTTTATCAGGGACTTTGAAAAAGGCACAGATGGCATGATTTTCAAATATGTAAATAACAAAAAAATGAAGAAATCACTTTTTGATGAGTGAGGATCCAAAAACCACTGCAATATTGGATTATATTAATAGAGACAGGGTTTCTAAGACTAAACTGATGATAACCTTTGAATACTCTGTCATAATCAGGCCACATGTTGAGTATTATATTCTGTTCTGGGCATTACAGTTTCTAAAAGATGCTAATAAGTTGATCAATCTCTCAATGAGGAAGGATTGTGGAGTGCATGAGTCTATGCTATATGAGGATGAATTGAAGGAACCAGTGATGGGCATCACAGAGATGACTTAAAGGCTCAAGATAGCTGTATTAATGTATATAGCATGTGGAGGGATGCAATATAGGAAAGTAACTATACTTTCTCTGTTTGACCTCAGAGAGCAGTACCAGGTAAACTAAATTAAAAAAAAGAAGTAAATTCAGTCTTGATGATGGCCTTACAATTAGAGAATTGCAAAAGTGGATCAGAACACCTAGGAAGGAAATACATTGGACATTTTTAAGCAGAATCTGTAAAATCATTTCTTAGGGGTTCCTTTAAAGGTATGGATTGGACTAGATTGATAATCAGACTTCTTCCAACAACAAAATTCTGAGATATGTACATGCACATATACATACAAATTTTGTGCCTGTGTTCATGTATGTATATGTTGTATATGTGTGTACATATGCATAAGTGTGTATATACACACATACACACATGCACAATGAATCAATGAACCATTGAAGCATCTAAGGAAGCTAATGTCCTACACAATGTTGGTAATCTCCACACATGCAAAGTATATAAACCCAATTCTATTTTGAACTACATTTTCATTAGTAAGCAATCTTAGAAATTAAAACAATTTATCAAAAGAGTAAATAATTTATAGGATTTTTTTCAAATAATGCTATTTATTTGATATTTGCAATTACTTCCCTTTTGGACAAAACTTTAAAAGTAAATCCAATGGTATCTATGAAGTAGAGGGTTTTCAAAGGAAATTAAAAATGTACAGATGGTTTCAGGTAGTATATTTAAATTATTTGGGTAGAATGTTAGGCATCATTAAGTACTTTTGGAAAACCCGTTTTTTAAGTATATTTCACAAACATTGTTACAGGTATTAAAATATAAACATTAATAAAAACACCTCCATCAGAGGAAAGGTTAGAATCTTTCATGTAAATGAATCTCCTCATGTCTTTATTTCTAGTTATAGAATCTTCTATTTCTATATATATCTAATATGTTGTTTATATATTATCCTTAGTCATTAAAGCAGGTCCTTTGGTGAAATCATTTTATTATTCTACTAAAATGTTTGGTTGTTACTTTATATTCTTGAAAGTATTATAAATTATTTATCTTTCAAATATTTATATACATAAAGCATTTCAGAAATTCATACTTAACTTTAAATTAAAAATAATTTAGATCTCCAAGAGATTTTACGCATTATCTCATCTTATTGCTTCATGTTACATATAAGAAAAATGAGACCTAAAAAGGTGGGTGCTGAAAAGGTGCATTTTGTCAGTTTGTGACAATAAGGTAAGAAATGACTTAACTTGAATTACTGAATTTTTCTTGTAATGCTGTTTCTTCCTAAGTTGGCACCATTTTAGGAAGCTGGATATTTCATCATATTTTGCTACCTTTTAATTAAAAAAAAAGAATCTTCATATTTAGAACACTTACCCCTTAATGCAGGCAGCAGGTACCTCTCTTTCTTGTCATCACATTTGTTACATTCACTAAAGTACTGGAGTAAAAAGACATCGACAAGAACCCACATTAGGGAAGTGGCTAAAGCCACTTTGCAGTAAACAAATCTCCTCATGGCTCTCCTTGATTTCTAGTTAACACACAAAATAAGGGCAGCTGCTACTGTGTTGAATCCAAGCCACAGAGATAAAGATCCAGCATGAAAGCAGGGGCATCCCACTGTAATGAAAAGAGAAATTTGATTTACTGTGGACTCTGTTTTTTTGTGTTTTTGAAGTTGCAAAATAGTCACATATTCAAGGTCCCCAAACACTACATTACAAAGAGGTATTCAGATTTTTAACTTTTAAATATTAAATCACGAATCCAATTAAATGAGATTTACAAGTATCCTAGAAGTCTGAATTTCTAACATCATCTGATTCTAAATTTATCTCTGTACATCTGTGAATCTAGCTAATTCACTTCAATTATCTCTATTTTTTGATCTTTTAAATGTGATTAAAAAACTACAATGAACTGTAAATAAAATATCCATAGTAGTAGCTGACACAATGTTAGATTTTTTTTTTTAAATTCTGGCTTTTTGATGGAGGCACAACATAATCATGCAAAGTAATCCAAATTACCTTCTGCTCCTTTTCTGACATACACTCCTATTTGCTGAGATAAACATAATACATTTTTTCTAATCTTAAGTTTTTTTTTTATTTTTTTAACACTTAGGTTGTTTTTTTTTAACCTGTGAGGAGTGTTTGTGTGTCTAAATGCACAGACATTCAGAATGACTTACAGTAGTTCAAAAAATGACATGAATAAACACTCACTGGTTGTACAGTAAATGACTCAAAAAATTAAAACTCAATCATAGCACTTATTGTATCTAAAAGACTCTTTACAATTGTTTTGCAAATTTCTTTGTGCAAGGTAGATATGTAATTCATTTGTTGAAAGATATATCAAATAGAGTTAAATATAAAGACACTAGGAATATTTCACAGATCTTTGTCTCAGAATGGAAAAATTAAGTTTTGATTTCATGAGGCATAACATCTTTAAAACCCAATCTCTGAAGAAATGGTAGGTGACTTATCATGCAGCAACACAAAACTGTCACAACCTACTTAGTCTAGTGCGCATTTCAGAAAACTTTGCAAAAGGCTCACAGTTAACAAAATACATAAGAATGTATTATGCGAATTCTAATTCTGATAAAATTTATAAACAAGTTGACTATCATTGATGAAGAATGTAGCAATGTCCAGGGTTTCAAATGCATGGAATTGTTTCTTTTTAAATTATGATTTGGGGACTTCTAGGGGCAGAATCAAGATGGTGGAGGAGAGAGAGCATTCAACGGTCTCCCAACATTCCCCTCTAAACAACTTTTAAAGAAAGCCTCAAAGCAAATTTTGGAGTGGCAGAGTCAATAAAAGGTCAATGATGGGACTAAGTGGTAGAGACAGAAGCAACAACAGCTTTAGAAGCTCTCAAGCCAAAGACAAAAAAGGGACTTCACAACTGGTCAGAAAAAATTACAGGGTACTGCAGTACTAGCACTGGACTTGAGACCTGATGCTGTTTAACAATTCCATTGCTTATATCTACTTATGGGTCAGAGTTCAAGGGCAGAGAGGAGTAGTTTCAGTCAAATGAGAGTGAAAGTCCTGAGAGGCATTATCACTTTCAAGCCCACGAGATCAGAGACCTAGAACAATAGCACCATTTCTGCTTACAAGGGAGAAGAGATTCTAAAGAACAATGTTGATTGCAATCCCAAGGGATCAGTAGACCTTCCTGTGAAAGGACCAGGGAGTAAACCAAGAGAACAGTGACCATATCTCTCCTCAGGTCACACCATGTTGGAAGCACCAAAAAACTTCCAAATCCCCAGAACTAGCTCTAACAATAGCAGTGAGAAAAAGACTGAAAGTGTGAGCAAGAGAGAGTGAGAGCCCTTTATTCCACTTGTTGGGAACAGAGCCCAACATTAACATAAAGTTCCAAATTGAGAAACTGAATGGAAAAAAATAGCAAACAATAACAAAAAATAACCTGAGCATAAAAAGCTGCTATGGTGACAGGGAAAATTAAGATACCAACTCAGAAGAAAATGAAGTCAAAACAGCTACAAGCAAAGCCTCAAAATAAACTGTTAATTGGACATAAGACCAATAAGAACTCCTGGCAGAGCTAAAAAAAAGATTTTCAAAATCAAATATGAGAGCTAGGGGGAAAATTAGGTAAAGAAATGAAATTAAAGCAAGGAAATTATGAAAAGTAAAAAGAAAAGTAAATTAAGAGCTTTTTAAAAGAGGCATAAAAATACTGAAGAAAATAATACCTTAAAAAACAGAATTGGTCAAATAGAAATAGAGGTACAAAATTTAACTGGTGAATATAACTTCTTAAAAAAAGTTAAGATGAACAAATGGAAAAAGAGCTCACTGAAGAAATGATTACTTAAAATTAGAATTGGGCAAATGGAAATTAATAACTCCCCAAGATATCAAAAAACAACTAAAAACTAAAAGAATGGAAAAAATAGAAGATATTGTGAAATATCTCATTGGAAAAAACAACTGAACTGGAAAATGGATTGAGGTGTGATAATTCAAGTATTATTGAACTACCTGAAATCCATGATCAAAAAGAGTCTAGACATTATAGTTCAAGAAAATCAAGGAAGAATGACATGATATTCCAGAACCAGAAAGTAAAATAAAAATTGAACGAATTCACCAATCATCTCCTGAAAGAGATCCCAAAATGAAAACTCCTAGAAATATTATAACCAAACTCTAGAGTTCTCAGGTCAAGGAGAAAACATTTCAAGCAGTGGTCAGAAGCAAAAGAGACTTTAGAAGAAGGATAGGATAAAAAAAAATAGAGGATAAACAGAAGAAAATATGTGTAGATAAATGGATGGAGTAATCATAACTATGAACATAAATGAGATGAATTCACCTATAAAAATAAAAGCAGCAATCAGAATGGATTAGAAACTAGAATCTAACAATCCATTATGATTTTAGACTTTGTTTACTTTTAATCTAATGCTACTTTATAGTAAATTCCTACTGTTAAACCAAACAATTTACTTGATTCATTTTTTATTTCTATGCAGATGATTCTTAGATCTATTCATTTAGTCCTAATATCTCTCCTGACACACAATCTCACATTTTGAACAACTTATTGGTCATCTCAACATGTCCCAAACTGAACTCAAGATCTTTACCTAAAACCTTCTCCTCTTCCTAACTTTCTTGTTACTATTGAGGGCACTACCATCTTCCTAGTCATGCAGGCCCACAATCTTGGTAAAATCTTTGACTACTTATTATCTATCACTCCACCCAAATCCAATAGTTGTCAAGTCAGTGATTCTACCTTCATATTATCTTCCTTCTATTCCTCTAAAACTGCCACCACCCTGGTGCAGGCCCTTGCCATCTTACATCTGGACAACCATAGTAGCCTCAGGTCTCTTCAGTCCATCCTTCACTCAGATGTCAAATTGACTTTCCTAAAGAACAGCTCCAACCATGTTAGCCCTCTCTTAAGTAAACTCTATTGGCTCACTATTTCCACCAGGATCAAGTATAAAATCCTGCAATCTGACTTTTAAATTCTCTGATAACCTGGCCCATTCCTATATTTCTGGTCTTCTTACACTTTACTTGTTTCTACATACACTACAATCCAATAACACTGGCCTTGCTATTGCTTGAACATTATACTGTATATCCTGACTGAACTTTTCCCAATGTATGTTTCCCCTTATCTTGAATTCTCTCCCTCCTCAACTCTGCTTCCTGGATTCTCTAGCTTTCTCTAGCTAACATCCTACTTCTACATAAAACATTCTTGTCCTCACTTAATGCTGAGACTTTCTAATTTATCTTGCAAATTTCTTGTTTGTAAATAGTTTTTTTTTTTCAAGTTGTCTCACTCATTAGACTGTGAGATCCTTGAAGGAAGGGACTATTTTTGCCTTTATTTTGTATCTCCAGTACTTAGCATAGTGACTAGAACATAATAAGTACTTGAGGAACACTTAGTGACTTGACTAGTGCAATATCTCCATTCATACAAATAAATTAAAACAAAACACTTTGTCTGGATTTCATGAAAAAGTTTCCATCAAAGTCCTACTCTGATGCACCACAGAGGCACAGATGTAACTCCAGGTTTTCTAATAGTGTCATTAGAATTTTAACTCTGACAATTTCTTCCAAGCTGAAATGATTTTTGAATCAGGAACTCTATGTCTGCTATTCAGTGATTTTTACTGAATTCTGTGACATCTAGTTGCAGAAGTTTGGCCACAAGATGATGAATTTCTTTTTGGCCATAGAAAGTCACAAAGACTATCTAATGAACCACAATGATATCAAAATGTATGGCAGTTGAAGAAATGCTTATACTGTCCAAATCACAAAACCTTAGAGTATTTAAATATGATTGAAAGGAGATTAGTCTAAAAATTAAAATGGACAAAAAGCACATTTTCCAGACTATGACATGTAATTGATCAAGCAAACTGTTAAACTATTAGTGTGTGTATATGTATATGTGTTGTATGTCAGTGTGTGTGAGAGTCAGAGGGAGAGAAAGGGAGAGAGAGAGGGAGAGGGAGAGGGAGAGATTTGAAGAAGAATGAGCTAAGCTGATGACTATAGAGTAAGCAAAAATTAAGCAAACCTATATTTAAATTTAGGGAATTCAGCAGAGTTTTCAATGTATGCAAACTTCTCAATAAAAATAAATAAATAATCACAAATACATCTCAAAATCTCTCTTTAGGATAGGAATATTTTTTTTAATCTCACTATCTTCCTCTGAATATGAACCCACATCTTCTTTTACATCAAAGTACCTATCAATGGTTGGATTTTCCAAAGAAGAAATCAAAATTATTTATGGTCATATAAAAATGCTCTAAATCATTATTGATTACAGAAATGCAGATCAAAACAACCTCAAGATATCATTTTACACTTACCAGATTGGCTAAAATGATAAAAAGGGAAAGTGACAAATATTGGAGAGGATTTAGAAAAATTAATTCATTGTTGGTGGAATTGTGAGCTGATCCATCCATTTTGGAGAGCAATCTGGAATTATGCCCAAAGAGTTCTTAAAATACCTATACACTTTGTGAATAATAAGAGAACATTACATACAGTAACAGCAATATTGCCTTAAGAACAACTTTGAGCAAATAAGTTATTTTGTCTATTATAAATATGCAAATCAACTGTAAAGGACATATGTAAAAAGACATTATCTGCATCCAGGGAAAGAACTGATAAGTGGAAGTATGTATAGAATAATTTTACATATATGTATATATATATATTTTATATGTATATGTATGTGTATGTATGTATGACATTCATATATATATGTGTGTGTATATATGTGTATATATATATGTGTGTATATATATATATATATACATGTCTAATGATAGCCATCTCTGGGGCAGGGGGAGGGGAGAAAAAATGAAAACAATTACATGATTTTTTTTGTATATTTGAAAGGAATGGCAAGTTGTGCATAGTTGATTTGCAGTTTCATTTACAATGATTTTTTTTTAAATTGTACCATGTTATGGAAATGTTTGTTTTATTTGATAATTAAAAATAAAAAATTAAATATATTTTGATACAAATATTCTCTATGTGTTGCAATATGGCTGTTAATAGTAATAAAATAATAATAATAATAATAATAATAATAAAACATTGTGGATCTGAGTACCTAATATTATCCCCAAATAATCAATTACCAAATGTTCTAGACTTTACCTCTACAACATCAATTATTCCCTTCTATCTATTTCTACACACACTACCCTAGTTTAGGCACTGCTCAGTTCTTAGCTGTATAATGAATGTTATGGCTTCAGGCAATAAACATGGATAACTGCCAATTAAGTGTGAAGGATCATACTAATTCCTAGGAATACAAAGAAAGGTAAAAGGTAGTTCCTGCCCTCAAGGAACTCATAGTTTAAAGGTAGAGACAACAGTCAATCCACTATTTATAAACAAGCTATACACAATATAAGCTAGAAATAATCATGGGAAGAAAGGTGCTAGAATTAAAGAAGAGTAGGAAAGGCTTGTGCAGAACACAGAATTTTGCTGAGACATGAAGGAAGCCAAGGAAGCCAGGAGGCTTATATGAAAAGGAAGGAAGAATTCCAGGCATGTGAAACAGGTGGTGAAAATATTAGAAATAGGAAATGGAATGTCTTCTTCCAGGAGGCTACTTGCATGAAGGCCACTGTCACTGGATGACAGAGTACACAGTTGGTTGTAAAGAATAGGAAGAGGGGGTAGGGGAGGAATCTTATAACAGGCTTTTCATGCCAAACAGAAGACATTATATTTGATCCTGAACATGATAGGAAGGAAGAAAACAAGCATTTATTAAAAGCCTACTATGCACCAAGCATTATGCTAAGTGCTGCACAAATATTATGTCTTTAAATCCTCACAAGAACCTTGGAAGTTGCTATTATTATCCTCATTTTACATTTGAGAAAACTGAAGCAGACAGAGGTTAAATGGTTTTCCCTGAGCCCTATAGTTATGAAAGTGTCTGAGGTTGAATCTGAACTCAAGTATTCCTGATTCCAGGCCAAGTGCTCTATTGTACCACATAGATGCCATAATTAAGCCACTATCATCTGCCTAGTCATTAAGCTACTATTTCTAAAGCCTAGGTCTGACCATGTGACACTCACTGACTGAAGAAGCTTATTGGCTCCTTATTGCTAGTAGGATATCTTATCAATTTCCTGTTTAACATTTAAAGCTTTTCAAGATATGATCCCAATCTATCTTTCCAGAGTTATTTCACTTTATTCCCACTCATATGCTTTGTCAACTAAACTGGCCTACTAAGTGTTCTCCACATTTTATATTTAGCCTTCTGCCTCTGTGCTTCTGCACATGCATTTCCTCATACCTGCATAAAGTTATCCCTTCCACATGGCAACTTTCCCCATCATGATTTCAATATATTGCATTGGCATAAGAAATTAAATAGGGGTGGAGCCAAGATGTCAGAGGGAAAGCAATGACTGTCTTGAGCTCTCTCCCAAAGCCCTCCAAATACCTAAAAAAATGGCTGTAAACAAATTCTAAAGCAGCAGAACCCACAAAAAAACAGAAACAAATTTCCAGCCCAAGACAGCCTGGATGGTTGATCGGAAAGGCACATTGCGCCGGGTGGGGAGAGGAGTGCAGCTCGGCATGGGCACAGGCCGCAGCGAACAGTGAGCAGGCCTCAGAGGACTGAATCTCGGGCAGTTGTGGCAGTTTCCAGACTTCTCAACCCAGGAACACCAAAGACAACTTAGAAGGTGAGTGGGGAATGTCTGTGTCTGGGGTGAGAGAGGAGCTAGGTCTCAGCCACAAGTCTGACTGTGCCCGGGGCCAAGGCTTTTTCTTGAGCTTCTGGCCCACAGACTGAGGGGGAATCTAGTGGCTGATCAGAGTGGGACTGCAGGGATCTCTTTGCCAGTGCTGAGGCAGGAATCTCTTGCTTTACTGCTGCTAGGATCTGGGTCACAGTTCTGAGGGACAGTCCTGGGGCAAGGAGGAATGCTGGTGTGGTGGAGCTTGTTGTGGCTGTGGAGAGGAAACACCTTGCTCCTTATCATACCACCTTGGAAGAACTGAAAATTTACAGGTCCCTAGAAGTACCTCTGAAAACAGCTGTACAAACCCCCGAAGCTTGAGACAGTACACTCTTCACATTGGAAGCAGACTTTTACCTTAACAAAGAGTTTAAAACTCAAGTAATTGGTTGGGATCATGAGCAAACAGCTCAAAAAGAGTCAGACTATATTATCTTACTTTGGTGACAAAGAAGATCAAAACATACCACCAGAAGAAGACAACAAAGCCAAAGCTCCTACATCCAACGCCTCCAAGAAAAATATGAATCAGTCCCAGGCTTTGGAAGAGCTCAAAAGGGATTTGAGAAGCAAGTAAGAGAAGCAGAGGAAAAACTGAGAGTGATGCAAGAAAATCATGAAAAACAAGTCAGCAGCTTGCTAAGGGAGACCCAAAAAAATACTGAAGAAAATAACACCTCAAAAAATAGCCTAACCCAAATGGCAAAAGAGGTCCAATGAGGAGGAGAATGCCCTAAAAATCAAAATTGGCCAAATGGAGAGGGAAGTCCAAAAGCTTACTGATGAAAATATTTCCTTAAAAATTAGAATAGAGCAATTGGAAGCTAGTGACTTTATGAGAAATCAAGACACTGTAAAACAAATCCAAAAGAATGAAAAATTAGAAAACAATGTGAAATATCTCATTGGAAAAACAACTGACCTGGAAAATAGATCCAGGAGAGAGAATTTAAAAATTTTTGGACTATCTGAAAGCCATGATCAAAAAAAGAGCCTAGACATCATCTTTCAAGAAATGATCAAGAAAAACTGTCATGATATTTTAGAACCAAAAGGCAAAATAGAAATTGAAAGAATTCACCAATCTCCCCCTGAAAGAGATCCCCAAAGGAAAACTCCTAGGAATATTGTAGCCAAATTCCAGAGTTCCCAGGTCAAGGAGAAAATATTACAAGCAGCCAGAAAGAAACAATTTAAGTATTGAGGAAACACAATCAGGATAACACAAGATTTAGCTGCTTCTACATTAAGGGACAGCAGGGCATGGAATATAATATCCCGGAGAGCAAAGGAGATAAGATTACAACCAAGAATCACCTACCCAGCATAACTGAGTATAAACCTGCAGGGGGAAAAAATGGTAATTTAGAGAAAGAGAGGACTTTCAAGCATTCTTGATGAAAAGACCAGAGTTGAATAGAAAATTTGATTTTCAAATACAAGACTCAAGTGGAACATGAAGAGGTAAACAGGAAAGAGAATCATAAGAGACTTATTAAGGTTGAACTATTTACATTCCTGCATGGAAAGATGATATTTGTAACTCATGAGACCTTTGTCAGTATTAGGGTACTTGGAGGGGAAAAAATTATATGTACATATAGATATATATATATATATATAGATATAGATATAGATAAATAGAGGGCACAGGGTGAGTTGAAAATGAAGGGGTCATATCTGGAGAATAAAATTAAGGGGTGAGAGAGGAATATACTAGGAGAAGGAGAAAGGGAGAGGTAGAATGGAGTGAATTATCCCACAAGAAAAAAAAACAGAAAAGAAAAGGCTCTTACAGTGGAGGGGAAACAGGGGAAGGTGAGAGGGAATGAGTGAATCTTATTCTCATAGGATTTGACTTAAGGAGGGAATAACATACACACTCAATTGGGTGTGGAAATCTGTCTTACCCTACAGGAAATAGGGAGAGAAGGGGACAAGAGAGCAGGGGAATGATAGAGAGGAGGGCAGATTGGGAAAAGGAGTAATCAGAAGCAAATACTTCTGAGGAGGGATAGGGTCAAAAAAAAGAATAGAATAAATGGGTGGGTGGGATAGGATTAAGGGAAATAGAGTTAGTTTTTCACAGCATGTCTACTATGGAAGTGATTTGCATAACTGCACATATATAACTTATATTTAGTTGCTTGCCTTATCAATGAGGGTGTGTGGGGAGGGAGGAAGGGAGAAAATTTGAAACCCAAAATTTTAAAAACACATGTTTAAAAAAAACATTTTCACATGCAACTGGGAAATAAGAAATACAGGAAACGGGGTACAGAAATCCATCCTGCCCTACCGGAAAATTGAAGGGGAAGGGGATAAGAGAAGTGGGGGAGAGCTAGAAGAGAAGGTAGACTAGGGGAAGGAGTATTTAGAATGCATGCCATCTTGGGGTGGGGGGAGGGGCGAGATGGGGTGAAAATTTGGAACTCAAAATCTTGTGGAAGTAAATGTTGAAAACAAAAAAATAAATAAAAATTTAAAAAATAAAATAAAAAAATAAAAAAAGAAATGTGAAAAAAAGAAAAAGAAATTAAATAGGAACATTTGGGGAGTTTAGCAGAAGCTGCAGATGACACATAAAGGCCAGCACACAAAACAGAAAAATTTTAGAAATTTAAAAATGCATAAAATATGCATGTAGCATTACATTATATCAATATATTTTGTCTTTTAATACAATAAATATACACAATTTCTTTTTTACAGTTCAAATATGATCAGATACTTAACCCAAATTTTAAAATAAAATACTGTAAAAACCTCATAAAAGAAAAAGAAAAAAAAACTCAGGCTCCTTTTCTGGTATGAAGGGAAGGTCAAAAAATATTTATTCTGATTTTCTAGATCTTGGGGTCAGTGCACCTCTAACCCCTGTGATATGAAAAGGATAACTTTACTTCTCTCTCCTTATCTCTGCATCTTAGGGTTCCTAGAAGTGTTCAAGAATTGGATGTAGTGGGGGCAGCCAGGTGGCACAATGGATAGAGCTTCAGCCTTGGAGTCAGGAGGACCTGAGTTCAAATTCAGCCTCAGACACTTGATACTTACTAGTTGTGTGACTGTGGGCAAGTCACTTAACCCCAATTGCTTCACTCAAAAAAAAAAAAGAATTGGATGTAGTGCCATTTGCTTTAACAGACTTTTCAGGATTACCTTAGTTGTTAGCCCACCCTCCCAAATTAATTTATAATTACTTATTTGTGCTTATTGTTTCCTCTCTCTTCCTTCTTCCCTGCCCTGTAACAGTCTCTTTATGACATAGACACTTTTCTTTTTCTTTAAATCCTCAGCACTTGGAACAAAGATTGCCTGAAAGACCTCATCAAGGACAATTAGGACTATAAAAAAGTAAATTGTTCCTATAAACACAATGAGAGACAGAAGATGAAAAAGCCAAGTAGCATGAAGGTACCTCTGCAACATTAGATGAACAGAAAGAATATTTCTAGACAATTGGGTATGTTCTCTATGCAGAATTTATGGAAATTCATGAATAATATTTACATGGGCTGGTGAGGTGTTTTATCTGAATCTGAAAAGGAACTATTCACACCTGTGAAACCACAAATTCATCAAAGTTTCAAAGACAATATGGAGGAAAAGGGAAGTTGGTTATATCTTATTTCATAAAGATTATTTTTTTTACTTCTTAAATATAAGATGCTAATTAACTACATCCTATTATTCTTTGTTTTCTGAGTAATCCTTTTGAAGATATCATAGCTTCAAAACCTAAAAACACTAAGGAAGAGTAATTCTCAATAATATTATACTTGTTATGCATATGAATTCTAGATTTGGACCATGAAGTCAGTCTCATGGACAAATCTTTCCTAAATTTTAAATCCCTTCATAATTTACTGTCATGGAGAAAGTCCCTTGTGAAACTACAGTAGTTTCACTTATGAAAATGTAAACCCTAAGTTCAAGGGAAGACTCGTAATTAGAACACCTGTGGAAGTAGATCTGAGTTTTATTCCTCATTATGGCAGAACTAGGCATGGAGCTTGAATTATGTCACTCCACATCATTCCTTTTCAATTGACTGAAAACCAATGTGAGTAATATTCACTGTGTTTTCTACCTTAATCAAATGTCATAAGGATCAAAGGAGATTACTAGGTAAAGTAAAATTTTAAAGTACAAAGCATTATACTTTATTAAAATAAGAAAAATCAGAAATCATTCAATATTCAATATTAAAATTTAAAGATAGGTATATTTTATAATAAATGCTGAAAGGTTAAAGTCATTGATAATTTCATTTAGAATATTGTAAGAAGAAATTAAAAGTTAGAACTGCTATATAATTACTTTATAATTGCTTCAATATTTTTTTAATTTAATAAATCCATCAGTTTTCTATGTATAAAATTTTATAGTACTGAGAGAAAACCAACTTTCTTATTTGATACGAAAACAACCAGCTGTTTCATTCTTTAAAAGACATATTCATGAGGTTATCTTTCCATTCTGCCAGCTGACTCTTATATCCAGGATAGTTACTGTCATTTTTCCTAGAGAATAAAACAGGAATATTGCATATAGAATTTCAATATTATTCCTGCTTAAAAGAACAAATAATAAAAATGAGATCCAAAGTGTAACAAACACTATGGATCACATCAACCCAAATGTAATTTGTTTCTTTATCATTAAGATAACTAATACCTACATGCTTCTTTCATTTCAATATTCAAACCAAGAAATAAGCATTTATTAAACACTTACTATATACTAGGCACTATGCTAATCTCTGGGGATATATTCATGATTTCTGACTTTTATTTTGACTTATTCTTCCCAAGTCTCTGAAGCCAAAGAAACTCAAGCTTTATAAAGCTAGTAACTTACCAGATCTAAAAAGGATGTATAGAATCTACATAAACTACAAAATCTTCTATCTCAAAATACAGAATTATACCTCTGCCCCAATTTTCCTAGGTCTTGGTTATTTCATTCTTGTTTCCTAATGGGTCAGGAACATCTATATCCTCCAATAGAAAAAAAAATTTAAAAATGAGTTAATTGTGGTAAATATTTGGTGTTGTAACATGCAACTGATATAGTCAGTTTATGAACATGCACACACACACGCACACATATTTCTAGCTTTAGTGACAAGATGAAAAAATGTAGGTAAGGAGATTTGGATCTGGTTAAATAAATAGGACACAAATGGAGATGTACAATAAATATAGTTGCCTACAATTAACCACTTTATTTGGTCTTTGTGCACATCATATGTTCTTTTCAATGTGAATGATGAATGAAATTGAAGAGCATATTATGTATAGATTAGATGCTAAACTGAAAATTTACTATAAATATCTCTGCATTAACATAGTAAGTACAACATATGCCTTATTTGGAAGGATGAATATTGAGGACAAGCTCCAAATAAGTCTTCAATTTATAAAAATAATTCAACTTACAGTTGCTGTTTCAAAAATGTTCAATAACAGGTCATTTTCTTTTTCCAAAATGAATGATTGATTTTTAGATCTTTTTTTTTTGTACAATGGGGAAAATTGCTAAACTAGTTGTCAGATGAATTAGTTTTTGATACTGTTTCTTCTACTGCATGATCTGGGGCAAGCCACTTCGTATCTGTTAGCTTAGGTTTCCACATCTCTAAAAGAAGGTATTGGACTAGATGGTTTTGAACTCCCTTCCTGTTCAAAATCTATAATCTTAATGCAGAGATCAGCACTTTTGTGTTGAACAGAATGCAACAGAAAAAGGCACCAAGTACCCAGAGGCAGTCATTAACAAAAGATAGTAACAAACTTGCTGGGTGAAATAGGTCAAAATTCACTATTCCCTTCAGTCTGCTCCACCCATTCCAGTCTCTGATTTTCATAGAACACCAGAGAAAGCTTGAAAGCAATCTCTGTACCTAAGCTTCTTCATCCAGTAAGTTTCCTTGGTCCTGGCAAATATTTCCAAGGGATATGATTAGAATTGAAAGGGATTTCTGGATGTAACTCAGATAAAAGTTAAAAATGAGTCAGAAGAGACATCAGAGAAGCAAAGTGAAGTGAAAAAGATAGATTTTTTTTTCTTAACCTAGAATATTCTGCTCAGTTTTGTTGGTTGCTGGTGTGGGTGTGGCAACACACAGCCCTTCCATATGGGAAAAGAACTTGAGACCCCTTTTTGCCAAAAGAAGCTTACTAGCTGCTCTACCCTAGAAAAGAATAGCATAGAGGAGCAACCAAGCCTTCAAAGGCTACAGTCCAACCAAAGGTAGCAGACAACAGTACAACAATCAAGAAAACAGTGGATAGTGATGATACCACTCCCAATATAAATGGTAGCATTCAAACTGGAGAAGTCATACCCCCCAAAAAAGCAGCAGAAAGCAGCAAAGCATCATACTCAGAGGACTCCACAGTTGTAGAGTTATGAGTTGCAACAGTCATACATGAACCCCGGCTACACATTCCTCTATCTGGCAGTCATCCTGCCCTGGTTGTACGTGTTCCTCGTATATCTACTCCTTTGTACGTGCTCTTACATGTTCTCCATATGTATGCCCTAGTAAAACGGTAACCTAGTGTACCCAATAGGTGTATGTGGAGTTGTCTTTTCTTGTTTCTTAATGCTTTGAACAAATATGCTATAAAAATTCATTAGTTGAGGCTTTTGATTTATGGCTTTTAGTGGTTGCTGTACCACAGAGTATCTCAATGATATAAAATATAGCTGTAGCTATCAGAGCTTAAAATATAATATGATGTGTCTATTTTTTTCTAAAACTTTTTTAAAGATTATTATTTTAAAACATGGATCTGGATAGCAGATCATCAAGAAAAGAAAAAGAAGTAATGGATTCTTGCTCATTTTGCCAGTTAACTTCCATCTCCCAAATTCATCATTTCATGACTTCCGAACATGGGTAGCCATGCTGAAATATTGTGAGATCCTGCATGGCCTGAGTTATGTATGATAGAGACTAAAGAATCTTTTTCTCCTATTCCTTTCATTCCTTTCAGAGATTCATTTCTAGCATAAAAAGCAATAAAAACCACGACAAAGTTTAGAATGTTGCAAACAGCTTTTTTAAAGTTAGCAATAAAGCAATGGAAAAATATCAGGTGGTTATCTTTATAACGCACTAAACTTACCAAAGGATAGCATAGCTTTCCATTAGCCATAATTGTCTCAGTACTCTCATTTTTGTTCTCTTGGTATTGCATTTACATAATAGGTAGAAACTTATTCAATCTATTTTATATAGCAATACTCTGAGCTGCCAAAATGAACCTAGAAGGTAATGTTAAACTCAAAGGTCTTCCAGGAAATTTAAAACACCAAAAATCATAGTGTTTCAGCTAGTCATTCAGAAAATTCCATATACAGATACATACACAAATCTGCAGAGATTCAAGAAGGATCATAGTACAGTTAAGTAAATTTAGGAAATGGTTGAATGATTAGATCCAAAGAACAGTAATTAATGGATCTATGTCAAGCTATAATCTGTTCTTTACTTCATTGCCACGGGGTTCTTTTTGTGGCTATATTCCGCTCAAAAATTTTCCATGACTTAAATAAGGGCATAGGAAACATGTTTATCCAATTTTCTTCTTACATGGAACTGGGAATGATAGATAGCATGAGAAACAATAGAATGGGGATCCAAAAAGATTGTGACAAGGGAAATAATTAATCAGATCTATTAAAATAATATGGCTGAATGTGAACTCCTATACTTGAATTAAAAAAAATAAATTTTACAAATAGAGGATGAGGAAGTATGACTAGGTAACAGTTCATATGAAAAATAGCTGCAGGTTTTAATAAACTGCTCACTATGAGTCAACTAAATGATGTGACAGCCCACCCCCAAAACAAATGTAATATCAGGATATATTAATAGAATATCAATGGGCATGAAAAGGAAGATGATAGTCCCACTACACTTGATCTTGGTCAAATTACATAACATTTAAATTATTTTGTTCAGCTCTGGGCATATAATGTTAGAAAAGACATTAAAAGATAGATTATGCCCATGAGGAAGCGTAAGAAGGTGAAGGAGCAAGAAATCATGCCATATGAGGATTATATTGTTGTAAGAACTGAGGGAAGTTAGCCTAAAGAAAAGAAGACAGTTTTAAAATGCTTACTATTAAGAAAAAGTAGTTTGACCCATAGGGCAGACAAGGATAGAACTAGATGCAGAGAGAGGAAGAGTAGTTAATTTTCCATTGGTAGGCATATTCAAACACAACTGGATGATCATTTGTTTAGAGTGCTATAGATATGACCCATGTACAAGTAAGATTTGGTTTCTTCCCTCTCTGAGATTCTATTATTGTGGTCCACCTCTAAGTATGTAGTCCCACTCTAACTGATGAAATCCCAGAAGAATAAATTTACACACTAAAGAAAAGAAGTTCCTTGCTATCCCATTCATGAACTGCAATACACTAGTTAAGATACTTACCATTTTTACTTGTATTATTGTAATAATTTATTTCCCCTTGATGAAAGTTTACTTCCTTTAAACGATCTTTCATATTGATGTCTATAAATTTTTCTTAATGCACTGTTCCATATCAAAATCCTCTACTAGAAAACTCCCATTGGCCCACCACTGCCACCAGAATAATGTATAAACGACTGTCTCTGGCCTTCAAGACAGTTCACAATCTGTCTCCCACCTACTTTTCCAGTCTTGAATGAGAAGCATGTGTGTAAGATTCTCTGAGAATAGCATCAGAAGCTCTAAACCTTTGGAAAGGCCTAAGGGTAAACAAGCAAACTGAGGTTAACAGAGAGGATTGTTAGTTCCATTTGGGCAGAGGAGATGGAAATACAGTGAAAACTAAGTGACAGTGATAATGGCCAATGGAAATAGGGCAGAATTGCTCAATTTTTACTTGGTTTCAGTTTTATCTGCTATGGGTTGGCCATGTTGTTCAAATACCAAATATGCATTTGCCTAAAAGACTATTTTATGGAGAATTCACATAAGGCAAGAACTCACATGAAGGTCAGAAGAAGTGATATAAGGCCACCCTGAAGGTCTCTCAGAACTTTTAAATCAATTGTTTGACATGGGAGATACTGATGAAGGACCACCAGCATGGCAAACCTACATCAAAGCATTTACTGCACTCTAAGAGTGAAGCAGAATTGCAGTAGCTCAAAAGAAACATTAGGGGCGAGCCAAGATGGCAGAGTAAAGGCAGGGACTCAACTGAGCTCTCCCCCAAACCCCTTGAAATAGTTTTAAAAATGACTCTAAACAAAGACAGAGTGAAACAAATTTCCATCTGAAGACAACCTGGAAGGTGGATAGGAAAGGTATGTTTCACCAGGGTGAGAAAAGATCAAAGTCCAGTACAGGCCACATCACTGCAGACCCAGCCCCAGCAAACCCTGAGCAGGCCCCAGGGCAACTGAATCACTGGTAGGATTGGCAGTTTTCAGAATTCTCAGCCCACAGACACCAAAAACAACTTAGAAGGTCAGCATGAAAGGTCTGTGGGACCTGGGTGAGACAGCAGTGCAGTCCAGCTCAGGCTGTACCAGCCCCCACCCCAACAAACTAGGAACAGGTATAGAAAATGATGGAATCAGCAGTGGCAGTAGCTGCTTTTGGAGATGTCAGCCCACAGATGGTAAGAGGATCAAACAACTGCTCAGAAGGAGATTACAGGGGTTTCTTTGATAGAACTAAGGCAAGACTCTGTTGCTTTCCAGATACTTGAATCTGGGTCACAGTCCTGGTTGGCAGTCCTGGGGCAAGGAGGAA
The DNA here is from genome assembly GCF_900497805.2 of Vombatus ursinus. Classification (NCBI taxonomy): domain Eukaryota; kingdom Metazoa; phylum Chordata; class Mammalia; order Diprotodontia; family Vombatidae; genus Vombatus; species Vombatus ursinus. The sequence continues at coordinate 65,928,575 of NW_020954557.1, forward strand.
CACTAGCATAGCAGAAAAGAGTGCTAGTGGTCACTCACAGACCAGAGCATAGGCCAGGAGAGGAGTCAACACCTCTCCTTAGATCATACCATCTTGGAAGAACTGAAAATCACATGTCCCTGAAGTTTGGGGCAATTTGCCCTCCACACTGGAAGCAGAGCCCTACCTTGACAAAGAGTTACAAAATCAAGTAATAGGCTGGGAAAATGAGCAAAAAATACACCTCTAACTATAGAAACTTACTCTGGTGACAAGGAAGATCAAAACATGCACTCAGAAGAAGACAACAAAGTCAAAACTCGTACACCCAAAGCCTCCAAGGAAAACAGAAATTGGTCTCAGGACATGGAAGAGCTCAAAAAGATTTTGACAATCAAGTAAGAGATGTAGAAGAAAATTGGGAAGAGAAATGAAAGTGAAGCAAGAAAATGCAATGAAAAATGAGTCAACAGCTTGGTAAAGGAGATACAAGAAAATACTGAAGAAAATAGCAATTTTAAAAAACAGATTGGGCCAAATGGCAAAAGAGGTTCAAAAATCCAACAAGGAGAAGAATGTATTAAGAAGCAGAACTGGCCAAATGGAAAAGGAGGTCCAAAAGTTCACTCAAGAAAATAATTCCTGGGGCAGAGTCAAGATGGAGGAGTAAAAGCAATGACTTGCTTGAGCTCTCCCCCAAACCCTTCCAAATACATGTAAAAATGTCTCTAAATGAATTCTAGAGCAGCAAAACCCACAAAAAGACAGAGTGAAACAAATTTCCAGCCCAAGACAACTTGGATGGTTGATGGGAAAGGTCTGTTGCACAGGGCTGGGAGAGGAACGCAGTTCAGCATGGGCCCCCAAGCAAAAACCAGGACTCAACAAACCTGGATCAGGCCTCAGAGGACTGAATCACTGACAGCTATGGTGGTTTCCAGACTTCTTAATCCACAAACACCATGACAACTTAGAAGGTCAGTAGGAAATGTCTGTCAGTCATAAGAGAGAGTGGAACATGGCTTGGCCCCAGTCCTGGCACAGCCAGAAAGTGGCTACTTCCAGAACTCTCAGCCCACATATGGTTTAGGGATCAAGGAAGTGACCAGAGGGGGACTGCAGGTATCTCTTTTCTGATGCTGAGGCAGGTTCCTCTTGCTTTGCCTGTGCTTAGATCTGGGTCACAGAGCTGGGTGGCAGTCCTGGGGCAATGAGGAGCATTGATATGGTGGAGCTTGTGGCAACAATGGAGAGAGAATTCTCCTCACATTTCTAAGGCAGAAAAGAGTGTTTGTGGTCACTCATAGATCAAAGTACAGGCCAAGCAAGGAGGAAACACCTCACCTTTGATCTTACCACCTTGGAAGAATTGAACATTTACAGGTCCCTAGAAGTTGAAAACAGCTGCACAAAATCCCTGAGGCATGGGATAGTACATCCTCCACACTGGAAGCAGAGCCCTACCTTAACAAAAAGTTTAAAAGTCAGATAATTGCCTGGGAACATGAACAATCAGCACAAAAAAGTCAGACCATAGAATTTTAATTTTATGAATTAAATCATATTTTAGAATCAGAGGGTAAAATAGAAATTGAAAGAATCCACCGATCACCTCCTGAAAGAGATCCCAAAAGGAAAACTCCCAGGAATATTATAGCCAAATTCCAGAGTTCCCAGGTCAAGGAGAAAATATTGCAAACAGCCAGAAGGAAACAATTCAAGTATTGTGCAAACACAATTAGGATAACACACGATTTGGCAACTTCTATATTAAGTGATCAGAGGGCATGGAATATGATATTCCAGAGAGTAAAGGATCTAGAATTACAACCAAGAATCATCTACCCAGCAAAAGAGTATAATATTTCATGGGTAAAAGAAGACATTCAATGAGATAGAGAAATTTCTTGAGAAAAGACCAGAGTTAAATAGAAAATTTTACTTTCAAACACAAGACTCAAGAAAAACATGAAAAGGTACAGAGAAAAGAGAAATCATAAGGGACTTACTAAAGTTAAACTGTTTACATTTCTACATGAAAAGATGACATTTGTAATTCATAAAACCTTTCTCATTATTAGGGTAATTAGAAGGAGTATATGTAGACAGAGGGCACAGGTGTGAGTTCAATATGAAGGGATGATATATAAAAATAAAATTAAGGGGCAAGAGAGGAATATACTGGGAGAAAGAGAAAGAGAGAGGTTGAAAAAGCTTTTACAGTGGAGGGGAAGGGGGAAGGTGAGAGGGAGTGAGTGAATCTTACTCTCATCAAAATTAGTTTAAAGAGAGAATAACCTATACTCTCAATTGGGTATAGAAATCTATCTTGCCCTACAGGAAAGTAGAGGAGAAGGGGATAAGATAAAAGGGGGTGTGATAGAAGGGAGGGCAGATTATGGAAGGGGATAGTCAGAAGGAAAACACTTTTGAGGAGGGACAGGGTGAAAGGAGAGAGAATAGAATAAACAGAAGGGGAATAGGATGGAGGGAAAAACAGTTAATTTTTCACAACATGACTATTATGGAAGTGTTTTGCATGACTACACATATATAACCTATATTGAATTGCTTCCTTTTTCAGTGATGGAGGGTGGAGAGAGAAGAAGGGAGAGAATTTGGAACTCAAAGTTTGAAAAATGAATGTTAAAATTGTTTTTACATGCAACTGGGGAAAATAAATACTAAATAAAAATTTTAAAAAAAAAGAAATGTGAGATGTACAACTTTAGGGACATCTCCACTCCAAATGTTCACGTAAACTATTTGTGCCCAACTTGTGATAAAGCTTTCCAATCTCATATTTCTCTGATCAGCCACAGTTGGATACCCTATACCTTGCCTCTGACATAGTGATATCATTTTGGTCCTCTTTGAGAAAGAAGGACAAAAATTAATCAACCAACTATCTGTCAAAGAGAATGATTTTGAACTGCAAAAGGCACAATAATAGTGACTAATGAAAAGTTAAAAAAGAAATGTAGAGAAGATGGTAAGAGATAATCTATCTTCCCTTGTTGAGTTTAAGTTACCTAGTCTACAGCAACTCCATCAGAGGCTACTAAAACAGTTGGCGGGGGGTGATGGAGGCTTGTTCTGTTTTTAGGAACAACAGGTTGAAATTCTAAAGAGGCAAATTTAGCCTTCATATTGCCTAAATATAAGACAATTTCCTAAACAAGCTATCAAAAAATGAAGTGTACATCTTTAGGTTGTTAAGGCTTAGATGGGCAGAGGCAGTGCCTTAGAAATATTCAGATCTTTAGTTATGCCTATTAGACAGGTAATTCTTACTTATGTTATCAGTTGAAACAACTCTGAAGTCCTTTCAAAATGAATTTCTGTAATTGTGATTCTTATGTCTTAATGGATCTGTAGTATCAGTGTTGGTGCCCTTGAATAATAAGGTGTTATGTGACTTGTCCACTGCTCCTTAACCTTGTTGACTCTGAGTCATGTACTCTCATAAATCTTTGAAATAGGTTTATTCAGCAGGCTAATCTTTCCTTAAGTCTCTTAACATTATTGAAGCACATGAACTGTCCATCTGTTCTCTCATTCTCATTACTGGTGGACCATGTGCTTTTCCTTCCATATATCCCTTAGATTATAATTTTATCATGGTTTTTGAATACAACTTGTTGTTGGTAATATAATGCATTATAAAAAGTATGTATTTTATTGATACCTTTTCATTTTAAATTGCATATATTAAGCCTTGCATTCCTCCTCTTTCCATTCCCAGAGAGTTACAACTTAAAACATTGTACTCCCCTTCACCTACTCTAAATTCCAGTCAAATTGGAATTCTCTCCATTCCTTATTCTTCCCCCTACCTTCTTCCAACTCAGGTGTGTTTGTTCATGTAATTGTCCCTGCCAAGAATTAACTCTCCCAGCTCCCTCTCTAATTGTTGGAAGTACTTCTCTGCTCAATTTAGTCTCTGCCTCCTAGAAATCTTCCCTCTTTCAGATGAAAGCAATCACTTTGTTCTCAAATCTCTCATAGCATTTTGTGTGAACTTTTGGTTTGCACTTATCACATTCTTTCTTGTCACTATATCATTATGCCAAGAACCTGTGAATTTGTAAACACAGATAGGGAATTTTTTTTCCTAATGCAGATTACAGCTAGTCCTTAATTAACAGCCTTAGAGAATTACCTTTGACATGGAGAACTTAAATGACTTGCTCATGGTTACATAGACAGTGTCAGAGCTTAGTTTGAAATCAGGTCTCAATCACTATTCATCATTTGGGGCACAATTATAAAATTTGTGAATTATCTTCCTGACTCCAAGTCTAGTATGTTATTATACTATATCACCTCTCAATATTTCTTGTATCATAGTTACGTATGTATGTGTGTGTATGTGTAGTGCAAATGCATATATTTCCTTCTCCCCATTAAATTGTTATATCCTTGAAAGAAAACAATCTTTAAAAGGTTACACATTCTATAATCTAGAAATGATATGAAGTCTAGACTGTAAGTCAGGGGTCAGTTTTCAGTACTACTTGCCTATGTGAATTACAAAACTGCAACAGATTCATGTTTGAAGAACAAAAGCAATAATATATTATAATGTAAAACTGCAGTTAGTTATTAAAAAGTAATATAACTGATTAAGTTCATTCTTTAATTTTTCTTATTTTTAAAAAATTTACTCATTACTTATTCACATTAGTTTAACAATTATTTATTATTTATATTGGAAATGAGTACTCCAATGAATTACATTGATCATTAACAGCTGCCACATGTGTAAAAAATAAAAACTTTATGCTGTCATGACAGTGATCCTGGACTCTCAAAAGGTATGAAGGCAGAGTGCATTTATATAATTCTAAAAATGCATTTATCAGCTACCAAGCCATCTTCTACAGCAAATCTCAATTAAATAAAAAACAGATTATTTCCAATGTGATATCAAACCTTTCAAAATTCTTAACCCCAACTTATTGGTTGTTGTTGTTTTTTAATTTTTTTTTCATTTAAAAGGCCTTTAGAATAATATGGTGCCATATGCTATTATTCTGAAATGTATAATAATGGTGGCATATTTTATTATCTCAGTTTTCCTTCTGAAATAAAATCACTATATGTGAGTGAGACAAGGAATGAAGCACCACATTAACTCATTCAGCAATAGCATAAAAGCAGTGGGTCCCCCATCTTCCCTAGGAAACAGTGCAGTGTGTACAAGAGAAAGCAGAGATGATGGATTATTAATGCCTGAGCATTCCCTTGCAATACAAGGAAGAAGAGGAGGAGGAAGGGGTACTTTCTTCACTGTATATGTGTTTATTTTGAAATTAAAAATGGGGAAAGAACCTTGTATGAATCTGAACTGATACTACACATACAAAAATAACATCCTTATATGATTTTTAAAAATCAGAGCTCAATGATGTATTATATTGTGGGAAAGCCACCATGAATGGTAGAGATATATAAAATCTAAAAACCCATTTCTTCAAGGATTCATGATTTTGCACCAATAAAGCATAGCATAATCCCACTTTCACTTGAAGGGAGTATTTCATGAATTATGGCCCCTAAATGTATTGGTACCTTCAAGCCAACTTTGCAATAAGCCTGTTTCAACTTAGCTGATCTGGCCATCAAATTGTAAGCACATAGTCTTAACAAGCCCTTGCCAGTTTGATAGAACCTGCCAGAGATTATACTCTGCTTTCATATCATTTGAGAGACCAGGATCATTGCCATGATAGCATAAAGCACTAGGACACAATATTAGTGAAATCTTCTTACCTTTGTCCTATCTCTATCCCTTTACTAGAACTAACAGCTAAGGAAACACTAGTTTGAATAGAAGCTCTGTTTTTCACAGGGGGCTTTGCAATTAAATAAAATGCAATGAAATGGTTTAAAAGGCAAACTATCTAAGATAGCCAAGAAAGATCTAGATCATTCAAGAATTGGGTAATTGGACACTGAATAATTAAGAATAAGAAAATTAAATGAACTTTAAACATTTAAAATTGCATTATCATTGTTTTTTATTAGATTACTAAAGAACCCTTGTCACAAGAAACTGTGCTAAATGCTCTTCCAGATTTATCAGTGGCAAATATTATAATCTAAAAGAGTATATAATCTAGTAATAGAATAGAATCAATATAAAAAGAAAAGTTTGGCAAAAAAGAAGAAAATGACAAATTCCCATTTAGTATGTTAAAAATTGATAGGGTAGGGACAAATTATTGCTTCCTCTTGCTCATAATTATGGGTTAAGAATTGAATAAGTTGAAGACATAGTCCCAAAAGTAAGTCAAGGGTTCACAGGCCAATGTAAAGCAAAGAAAACCTAGAGAAAGAGTAGTCCCAATAAAATAAAGAAGGGTAGAAGGAAACAAGCATTTATTAAGGGTTATCTAGATGTCAGACACTGTGCCAAGCACTTTACGAATATCTCAATTGCCTCACAACCACTCTATGAGGTAAGTACTGTTTTCATCTTATTCAAATTGCCTGTGTTCCTCTGGTTTTCTCTCTTAAGTCAGTTGGCCTTGGGGAGATCAAAGATTTCTCAAAGTCTGATTAGCATCAATGTTTTCTAAAAGGCAGGGGATTTCCTTCACACCTTTGCTATATTACCTAGTATGCAAATATTTTATCATTCACAGGATTACTCTTGATTTCCTTTGATATGTGCACATTCCTATAGGATTCAGAGGGTCCCATTTAAGGAGAGAAAGACAGAGACAGAGACTGACACAGACAAATAGAGACTGAGACAGGGAGACAGACAGAAACAAGGAGATAGAGAGAGGCATAGAAATTATATCTCCTGTCACTACTACATCATGGCCCCATGCCAAGTCTGTGATGTTTCCTTAAATACTCAATTTTTCTGTCATGAAGTTCCATATTAAACTCTGGTGGCAATGAAGCTTATGTTTCTACATGTGGTGATTGGCATCTAAGTGTTTCCCATCATGCTTCTTCTAGTTTCTAGATTTCCTCATATTAATATGCTTTCTTAATATCTCATGCTAATCCAACCTTTCATTTTTACTTATTCTATTTCTTGTGAAGTCATATTCAAGGCATGGAATGTATTCTAGCAAATCTCCATGGAATGCAATAGGTCAAATTGCCTTGCATTGGGATATCTATTTCAACTTACTTGATTATATATGTGTTTACATGTGTGTGTATATATATATGTATGTATGTATGTATAAACACATATGCATATATGTATATATACACACATATAAACATATCCATGAATGCATACATATGTATACACATGCACACACATGTATGTATACGTGTGTGTGTGTGTGTGTATATTAGCTACGACCTTTCATATTCGTGTCTCCTGGAAATTTTCTGAAAGTGCTATTTATGCCATTGTACAATTCATTTACAAAAAAAAGTATACAATATTCAATATACTTGTGTTTCTATATATTTATTCATATATGTAAATCTATGTCATAGTATCATTGATGGAAAACTGAAAGTGATCTTGGAGTTCATCTAGTCTATTTCTTTTACTTTATAGATGAGGAAATTAAGTCTTGATAAGTGAACAGATTTGCTAAAGTTCACACACACGCACATATACATACATACATAATAGACCACACACAGCTAATTTTCCCACAATCCTATTCAGCTTAGAACCGTTTAAATTGGATATACAAGTCCCTTCAAAAACATATCTTTACTAGACCTTTTTGGTGAGTCCCATCCCTGGCCAACAGGCTTACAGGCTAAGTCATGCTCCAGAAAAGAAATATTTTTTTCGGTGTATATAGATTAGTGACATAGTTGTTGAGTTGGGGAAGCTAGAGAACCAGATACCAGTATTTCAACTAGATTAAAAGAAAGGTTTGGAGTATATCTTTGACAGGCTACAAAGGAAGAATGAACGGTATACAGAAAATGATGGCATAAAATGAAAAAAATGGGTCTAGATTAGGTAAGTAATAATTGATAGTGAGAATTGAAAATTGTCCTATTTGCAAGAGGGATGAAAGGGCAGTTTAATCCCTAGCAATAGCAAAATTGAGCTTATGGGAAGTTTTCTTAAGAAAAAAAGTACCACTTAAGGATCAACATTAGGACTTTCATTACGAGAGTAATCTTTTCTAAAGCAAAAGTTTATAAAAAATTTTATCTGCCATAAGAAAAACTTCTTCATTGTCTTTTTGATGATGCTATTCAAATAATTTGACTATTAATTATTCTGAATAGGATTTCTAGAAAGAGACAAATTCATAGCCTGAAAACTCCCTTAAGTCTCCTCCTTGATCTATTCAATCTCAGACATATTACATGTTCATTAGTATTAATTCCAATATTTCTGACATTTTAATGATTTTCTCCTCACAGATTTCACCAGTAGAAAATTAGAGTATTTAGCATAACCACATTTCTTTCAGGCACATCTCACAATAGAATTTTGAAGATGTTCACTTTGGAGAAAACAATATTTGCAGATCATGAAACTGATCTTGCCATCTGTTCAAAGACTGAATGGTCACTGTAGAAACTTAGAATGTTTTTTTTTTTATTTTTGTAATCAAGAAAAGAAGTCTTTTACAATCCAACTAGGATTTTAGAGTTCATTTGTCCCTCACTTTTCTGTACCTGATATGGTAATTCTGTAGTAATCAAGAGTCATCATTATCCCAAAAAACTGAAGGATTATAATTAACCTGAGAATAAACAACAGAGGCAGAGGAACTCCAGTTAAGCTCACTCTCATACACACACTTCAAATTTAAAACCAAAAAAGAAAAAAAAAAAGACAAAATGGTCTCTAAATGCTTGCTCATGTTCTCTCTGAGCAATCAGCAAGAAATAGTGCTTGCCATCTTATACACAACCATGAACACTAAGTAAATTGGATATTTCAACCTGGATGCAAGTGGAAGAACTGAAGTCAAAATCAATTAGATCTTGACTGAGAGAATTAGAATCACTTTGCAAATTCAGGACGGGGCTGCACACTTTGCAAGGGTAAAACAAACACACGCACGCACACACACACACACACACACAACATTGTAATGGTAAACACTATGCATCTTTATGAAGATGAGCATTAATTGACACATTTGCCATAACACAACCAATAATAGCAGCAAAGACATATACCAGCCAATGAGACAATTGCTGAAGTCACAACTCATAACTAGCTTTGCTGAAGAAAAACCTCTCCTCAAAACTTTTAACATAATTAAAAAGTTATACTCAACTTTACAAAGTTTAACATTATGTCAATGTCATTTTGTTCCAATTCTATTGTAATACTAAGCAACTGAAATGTTAACAGTGTTGAAGAGAACAGCCTAAACATGTTCTGAGATGTTATTTATATTTCCTATAAGACAACAATGCTACCTCTACCCTCTCCCACAACTCTCATCCTGATCCATTACCAGTCCAGCAAACACACATGGGAAAAAAGAGAAAACTGAGGTAATCCATTGAGTAATTCATTTGTCCTAAGGTATCTGTACATTTCTAGGGAAAGGGGGTTGGGGGTGGATTGAACTACACAGTTAACAAGCACAATTCACAATATGGTTTCTGTATAGAGAACCAGGATGAATATGAGATTCCTTCTATTTATCAGATATCTTCTCATATGACTCAGTGGCTGCTCACTTGGGAGCCTCTGATATGGATAGATGTTGCCTGGCAACATAAACAGCAGAATTCTCCCTTGCACACGTGGAGGTTCTGTTTTTTTGGATTGCAGCAGGAAATCTGGGGGCAAATTTGATGAAATTTCCATATAGCTAAAGTGTTTCAATTATATTAGCACATGATGATATTTTGGTGAAATTCACCACCAAATTATTTAGTAATGTTTGGGAGGCTTTTCTTTATTATTTCAACAGTAAATACTATCAGTGATTTTTTTGCGGTCAAACTTTCTTTTCAATTTCTTCAGCCCTATTTTAGATATCTGTTTCCAGATGGTAAATTCTTCAAAAAAAATCAAATGAAATAAACATTTAATAATATTTATGTGTATGTGTGTACACATTAATTCTATAGAAAAACATTTGTATTTGTATATGTATATAAATATGATTTTATGTATACATGTATATGTATGTATAACATGATTTGGATATGACTGGTTATATATCTAGTTAGAGTTGTTCAACTTTAAGGGGAAAAAATTGCCATTTCTATGCTTTCTATCCTTTTCCAGCAAACATCATTTTCGTACAGAGCATCAATGGTTTTACTACAGAGTTTAATCAGTTTAATGATATAAACCATTTTGCCATATGGCAACCAAGCATTTACTAATACTTGTGTTTATAGAGGGAATCATAACTGCCAATCCATGTTAGTAAACTCAAGAGGACAAACAGGTCTAGCAACTACATGCTGAAAGAAAAAAAAATTGCTGTGTATTTTATTCCACAGCTAGAAGCCAAAGGGTGTAGATACAGTAAAACAAGGGAAATGAGGTTTACCTTAATAAAACATTTTATACTTAATGAAAAATTTTATACATTTGAAAGCAAATAATGATGGTTCCTTGAAAACCTGTCAGCAATTCTCTCATATTTAGAGTATTATTCACTGACATAAAAAGGAGAAAAAATTAATCTAAACACAGTGATGTAATCTAAACACAGAGATCTAACTCATTTTATCTTCCAATACATTTTATTCCTGGACCTCTATACTAGAAAAGATAAGTGCTTCTGACCCCATGGCTGTTACATTTCAGAATTGTCAACCTCACTACATCAGAGACATTTCATTTATAAATTATTCTCTGATGTGCTAAAAAAAAAAAGCCTTGTGTCATTTATTTAGCTATGTATAGAAAATTATAGCATTTTTGAGTTGTAAGGGGCCATACAGGTCATCTAGTAAAACCCTTACTTAAAACATAAATCAACTTTATATCATTCCCTCATTAGACATACCTCTGTTTGAAGACTTCCAGTAATCATGAACTCACTGTCTGCTAAAGCAAACCATTCCATTTGAGGCAACTCTGATCATTAAGAAATGCTCCCATATAATAAAATGGCCTTCCTTCCTGTAAATTCTACACTTCGGTCTTAATTTTTCCCTCTCAGGAAAAGCAAAATAACCCCTTGTCTCTATATGACACTATTCCAATATTTGAAGACAATAATGAAGATCTCCATAACACTTTTATTTTTCCAACATAAACATCTCTAAATAGTTATAAAAGACTTTTGAGTGGCCCTCCTGGTTAACCTTCTCTGACATGCTCCTATTAATCAATACCCTCCCAAAACATGACGCTCAGAAGTGGACATAATACTACTCCAGATATACTCTGACTAGACAGAGTAAAGTAAGGCCCTATTATTGTTGGCAACCAGGTGGCATAGTAGACAGAATATCAAGACAGGACTCAGGAAGAGTCATCTTCCTAAGTTCAAATCTGGCCTCAGACATTTACTAGCTGTGTGACCCTGGGCAAGTTACTTAACCCTGTTTGCCTCAGTTTATTCATCTGTAAAATGAGCTAGAGAAGGAAATGCAAACCACTCCAGTACCTTTGCTAAGAAAACCCCTAATGGAGTCACAAAGAGTCAGACATAACTGAAAAATAACTTAACAACAAAATCTTATTAAGTGTTTTGTTTTGAATTTTTCCTTTATGGGGAGAAGGATGGTAACAATATCAAATTATTTACTCATAGTAAATTTTCAGGAGACTAAAATTCTTCAGTCTTTTTCACACAAAAAGCTGTCTAACTGTATTTCCTCTATTCTTGTGCAGTTATTTTTTTAATGACAATATTGTTAACAGAAGAAAGTTATCTGCTAGATAATTGATAATATTATTGCAGAATTCAAAGTTCTGAGAATATAGACAGGGACAGGGATTAATCACAGAATACCCCTAATGTTTTCTGGAGAGTAGAAAAGTGTTTAATTCAAAATGAAGTAGCTATAGCAGAAAAGTCTGCCGAGGTTTATGGATTAACTTAAGGATGAACTCAACAAATAAGGACTGACTTCATTCCTGGCTGTCCTGATTGACTAGACATTCCACATTGAAAGCTGGCTTCAGAATCACCCCACCAGGTCTCAGGAATAGTAGTTCCATACTCCCTGAACCCATGGTCATTCCAGAGGAACTTGTCACCAGACAGTTGCTGGTATCACTTGATCTTGGCAGTAAGACTAACCAAGACTCACTGGAGGGCAAAAGAAACCTTACAAAGGATTGAAAACACAGGGTTCAAGGAAGCTACATTCTGTCCCTTCCTTCTAGGGTCAGGATCCTCTCTCATCCATTTTTGCCATGAAACCTTAAGTTTATTGCTCAACAAGTCTTCCTAGTACATGCATTAATCACATAGTTATTAAGACCTGAAGTTGCCTCAGTACGAAAAGAACTCCAGTCAACCCTATAACCTTCCAATAACAATGGGAATGACTGATGACCACTTTCTTAGTACATAGCCTATCACCTGGGAGATCCATCTACTAGGCAGTCTTCCCAGGCAGCAATGAGGAAAATCTTCAACTGACCAGTTTTCCTTGTTCCCACTGGTGCTAGGGCAGTGTTTATGTTAGCTGATACTACATGACACATAGATTAATCAATCAACATATATTGTATTTATCAAGTGGGTACTCTGTGTCAGAAACTATGATAAGCTGTGGATATAAAAAAATGAAGCATCCCCTATCCTCAAAAAGATTACATTTCATTGAGGGAAACAATGTGCAATAATGCATATACATATAAGTCTACACAAAATATATACAAATTAAATTCAAATTCATTGGGTGTAAGCCTCAGGGAAGACTTCATGTCAGAGATAATGACATATTACTCTCATCCTCCTAGTCATTCACTCTCAAAATCTAGGTGTTATCCTCAACTTTTACTCTTTCCCCATTTCAACCCAGTAAATTATCAAGTTTTGCCATTTCTATCCTTGATATCTCAAAAATATGTCCTGCTCTCTCCTTTAATCCTGACACTACCCTGCAGGATCGTATCACCTCATACCTATACTATTGCAATAACATGTTTGTTGTTTTTCAAGTCACTCGCCACTCCATGCAGCTGTCAAATTGATCTTCCTAAAGTGTAAATATGAACATGTAACCATTTGTTACCCCTCTGCCTCATTCTAATAAAGTCCAGTGCCTCCTTGTTACTTTCAAGATCAAATATAAAATTCTCTATATGGCTTTTAAAGCCCTTCATAATCTGGCTCCTATTTACCTTTCTAATCTTCTTTTACCTTACCCACTTTCATATACTTTACGTTTTAGTAGCATGTGCCTCCTTGCTGTTCCTTGAACATGACACACCAGCACCTGACTCTAAGCATTTTCACTGGCTGTCTCCCAAACCTAGAAGTCACTTCCTCTTCATATCTGCCTCCTGGCTTCCCCAAAGCACCAGGTAAAGTACCACCTTCTTCAATAAACGTTTTTCAGTCCTCCTTAACCTTAGTGTCTTTCGTCTGAAACTATATCCAATTTATCCCATATATATTTTGTTTATATACATAACTGTTTTCATGCTGTCTCCTTCACTGAACTACACATATACAAGATAAATACAAAGTAAAAGGAAGTCGACTTTAGAAGAGAATGTACAACTTAGAGGAGAAGGCCATAACTAGACCCTCTGAAGATGGCATTTCAGTAGAGCCTTAAGGGAAGTCAGAGATTCTAAGAGGTGGAGGTGAGGAAAGGGGCCACTGAGTGAAAAGGCATGGAGGTGAGAAATGCAGTGTCACATCTGAGGAACAGAAAGGAGGCAAATCTGTAGAGTTTGTAGAGGGGCATAATGTACAAGAATATTAGAAATGTATGAAAGTGTGAAGCTGTGAAGAACTTTAAATGCCAAAGGAAGGAAGGAAGGAAGGAAGGAGGGAGGGAGGGAGGAAGAAAGGAAATAAACTTATATTAAGGACTTAACAATGTGCTAGGTTCAGTGATAAGTGTTTTACAAATATCTCATTTGAGGTTCATGAAAACCCCAGAAGATAGTTCTTCCAATTATGCCCATTTTATAGTGGAGGAAACTAAGCAGACAGAGGGTAAATGACTTCTCCAGGATCACATAGCTAGTAAGTGCCTAAGACCTGAAAATAAATTTCAATTCAAGTCTTCCTTGCACCAGGCCCAGAATTCTATCCACTATAACATCTAGCTACTTATGTGATCCAGTAGTATATCTGTCATGTAGTTATACCTGAACTTTATGAAAATCACTTTGGCAAAGAGTTCATAAAAATGGGAAAAAGACCAACATGAACAAAAATATTTATAGCCTTTCTTTCTGTAGTGGCAAAGAATGGGAAATTGAGGGGATGCCCATCAATTGGGGAATGGTTGAACAAGTTGTTAGAGGACATATGAATGTAATGGAATACTATTGTGCTATAAGAAATGATGAGCAGGCAGACTTCAGAAAAACCTGAAAAGACTTGTATGGACTGATGCTGAGTGAAGTGAGCAGAACCAGGAGAATGTTGTACACAGTAACAGCCACATTGTGCAATGAATAACTTTGATAGACTTAGCCTTTCTCAGCAATGCAAGGATCTAAGACATCTCCAAAAGTCTCATGATGGAAAATCCTATTCATATCCAAAGAAAGAACTATGGAGTTTGAATGCAGATCGAAACATACTATTTACTATTTTTTTCTTCTGTTTTGTTTTGTTTCCTTTTTCTTGTGGTTCCTCCTATTGGTTCTAATTCTTCCTTACAACATGATTAACATGAAAATATGTTCAATAGGAATGTATATGTATAGCCTATATCAGATACTATTTACTATTTTTTTCTTCTGTTTTGTTTTGTTTCGTTTTTCTTGTGGTTCCTCCTATTGGTTCTAATTCTTCCTTACAACATGATTAACATGAAAATATGTTTAATAGGAATATATATGTATAGCCTATATCAGATTACATGCTGTCTTGGGGAGGGAGGTGGGGAGGGAGGAGGAGAAAAATTTAAAACTCAAACGCTTATAGAAATGATTGTTGATAAATCAAAATAAATTAATTAATAAAAAATAAAAAAGAAAATCACTTTGGCCGCTCAAGGAGGAAGAATTAGAGTTTGGAGACTTGAAGAAGGGAGATAAACTTGAAGGCTGCTGAAAGAGTCAAAGAGAGAGCCTGAACAATTACAGAGAAAGGTATATACATAGGAGAGGCAGAAAAATGAAGAAAAATTTAATGACTTTGAGTGAGGAGTCAAAGATGACACTGAGAATGTGAACCTGGTTAGTTGGGAGAATAGTGATGCATTAGACAGTACAGGCAATTTTGGAATATGGGTAAGTTTCGAGGAGAAATAATGATAAAGATACTTCTTTAAATGTTGAATGTGAGATGGTTATAGAAGATACAGTTCAGAATTTCTAGTAATTGGTTAGTGAGGTAGGACTGCAGCTCAAGAGAAAGAGACTAGAATAATTCAGGGGTGGGAAACCTATGACCTTGAGGCCACATGTGGCCCTCTAGGTCCTGAAATGCAGCCCTTTGACTGAACAAATTGTTCTGTGAAGTTTGGACTCAGTCAAAGGGCCATACTTGAGAATCTAGAAAGCCACATGTGACCTCGAGGCTGCAGATTCCCCACTCCTGGAGATAATTAGATATCTCTAACATAACTACTGGGGACATTGTCTCTCAGATTTGATGATGATATTACAATCATTATTCATTCCTAAACTTTGTTCATCCAGAAATCATCCTCACTCAGCATATCTAAAACAGAAATTGCTATGGTTTCCTGTACCTCCTCCCTTCCCAACTTTCCCATTAATTACAGGGATGCTATGATTCTCTTTGTCATTCATGCTGGATTTTTCATTTGCACTTCCCCCACATATCCAATTTATTATCAAATCTTGACATTTCTCCCTTCATAACATCTCTCGTACACATTATTGGCTATTTACTCACACATCCCTCTCACCTCCTGCAGAGACTATTGTAATGGCCTTCTGGTTGGTCTCCTTGCCTCAAATCTCTCTTCCTTCCGATCCATAATCCTCTCAGTTTC
Organism: Vombatus ursinus; assembly: GCF_900497805.2. Lineage (NCBI taxonomy): Eukaryota > Metazoa > Chordata > Mammalia > Diprotodontia > Vombatidae > Vombatus > Vombatus ursinus. Next base: position 65,944,598 of record NW_020954557.1, read on the forward strand.
CAAAGTAATTGCCCTAAAGTGCAGTAATGACAAAATCAATCCTTACCCCACCCCACCCAATAAAGTCCATTGGCTCATTGTTACCTCCAATATCTAGTCCTTTGGCTCTTAAAGTTCTTCCTAATTCAGGTCCTTCCTGCCTTCTCATTCTCTTTATGCCTTATCTAATCTATAATCTAGCTGTACTTGCAGGTTTTCTTGGAACAAAACACTCCAGCCCCTAACACCATGCCCTTTTAAAGACTGTCCCTCAGACTAGGAATGCTCTCATCTCCACCTTTTGGCTTCCCTGTTGCTTCAGGACTTAACTCAAATCTCAGCTTCTAGTAGGCCTTTCTCACTTCCTTCCACTTTTAGTGTCTTGTCTTTGAGATCATGTTTCATTTACACTGTGTATATATTTTATGTGCACTTTTATTTCCCTGCTGTCTCTGCCATTAGAATGTGAGCTCCTTGAGGGCAAGGACTTTTTTTTTCCTTTGTATCCCAATCACTTAGCACAGTATGTGGCTCATAGTAAGCACTGGATAAATGTGCCATAACTACCAAGCCCCTAAATGTTTAATGCATACTTCTTGGCTGAATGAAGTAGAATTGTATTACCTGAAAGGAGGTCTTTTTTTGTTTTGTTTTGTTTTATTTATTTTGGTTTTGCCATTAATGTTTGCTTTAAATATAGATATATAGATATGCTTTATCATTTTGATGGAAGTCATCTTTGAATCTTGGTCCATATTAGTAAACACAACCAGGTGATAAACCTTCTGTACTCTTACCTATTCAGACCATGTCTGAAGTACTGTATTCAATTCTGGGCACCACTGTTTAAGAACAGAATCCATAGGAGAGCAATGAGGATGGTGAAGGACCTCAAGTCCATGTCATATGTGAATAGGTTGAGGGAATAGGGGATGTTTACCAGAAGATATGGAGACATAATAGCTATCTTCAAGAATCTGAAGGACTGTCATGTGGAAGAGAAAAGGGAAGGGAATAAGCATTTATATGGTGCCTACTATGTACCAAGTGCCGTGCTAACCATTTTACAAATATTATCTCATTTGATCTTTACAACAGTTTTATGAGGTATATGGTACAATTGTATGTCTTTTACACTGGAGAATACTGAGGCAGACAGAGATTAAGTGGCTTTTCCAAAGTCACACATCTAATAAGTGTCTGAGGCTGGATCTAAACTCAAGTCTTCCTGACTCTAGGTTCAACACTCTATCTATTGTGGCACCTAGATGCCAAAGAAAGATTGGACTTGTTTTGTTGGCTTCTGAGAACAGAACCAGGAGTAATGAGTGAAGGATGAATAGAGCCAACTTTAGCCTTGATGTAATGAAGAATTTCCCCACAATTAGAATAAGTTTCTAGAACAAGAAAAATAAGTTTTTTTGAGAAGTGGAGGTGATTTCCAAACAGAGGTTAGACAGCCTCTGATTGAGTATATTAGGGTGGAAATTCATTTCACAAATAGTATCAACTAGCTGTCTTTGGGGTCCCTACCAACTCTGAAAATTTGTGACACTATAACCTTAATCATTGTAACCCAGGAATTCAAGGAGAAACATTCCTAATTTTAGGATATTTGACTTACAATTTGACCATGTCCAGGATTATTGTGAGGAAATTAATATAAAGATTTTTGCAAATCTTAAAGAGTTTTAATAATGCCAATTTGTTCTTGTTCTTGTCATCATCATCATAATCCTACAAGGCCTCTAGTCTGGTGATAAGTTCAATTCCTGAATTTTTTGCTGTACTCCTGATAAGCTCAAGCAATACTTCTAGAGTAATACAAGGTAAATGGTAAATGTTTAACAATCAGGTTCTGGGAAAACAAAACAAAAAACAAATTAACAAAGATTCACATTTTTAAGTTTGCTCTTCACTACGAACACTTTCATAAACCTTTGTAATTAACAGTATAATAAATTAAGCCCTGATTCATAGCAATTGTTACAATTTTTATATGTAAATACTCACTGAAAAATTTAACAATTGGTTTTAATCAGTTGGAGATGGTTCCAACATACTCCTGATCATGTCACAGGGAAACAGAACATTTAGACCAATGTTTTTTATTATAAACCCAAGTTTTAAGGCCCCAACAGAAATTTATCAAACTAGGCAGTACTAAAACCTTACATTTTATAGCCATAGTGCCATGGTTAGCAATAACTGAGTACACACAACTAAAGCAACACCATAATTTCACCCAGACATTCCTGACTGTCCTACATAAAGACTGAACCCCTACTCCACAGAAATGAAGAAATGATGGACTCCTACATTAATGAACTCCTACAGAAGCATTTTAATGTGTATCCTAGAGAGATAAAAGTGTAGTCAGACATGGGGGTACAGACAACCCAAGACTTTTGGTGGTCCTGGCTGTTACATAATACATTTTGTCATAAATAATCAGTTGTGATGTAAGGCAAGGACAAAATGTCTGTCAAATAGATGTCAGGTCTACTGCAGACTACTCCTTCTCTACCAGGGTATTAGTCTTTATTCTAAATTATAGATTTATATCCATTTCATTGTAACAGTATAATGGTAGTGGTAGACCCTTTGAAACAGCCAACATTCTGGGTGCAATGTAACAGAAAAAAGCGTTGGATTTCATATCAAAGGAACTGGATTAAACTCATGGCTCTATCATCTACTACCCATGGGACCTTCAGCCTCTATGGATCTCAGTTTCACCTTCTGTAAAATGAAGGAGTTAGACTAGATAGCTTTAGGGTTCTTTCCACCTTGAAACTATATCTGTACGTTCCACCACTTTGAATGATTCTCTATCATTACACAACTGTTCCTCCAGGAAATATTCTGGGGTCACACTGTACCTACCTACATTATCTCCAATCACAAAACATCACACATCTATTTCTCATCAGCATTCTATGAACTGTTCATCAATTTCCGTCTTTCCATTTCATTCAGCTTCCAGGAGAATGGCCATTGGAGGGGAGTAATACCTTGGTTGTTTTTATGAACTAGCAGCAGGATAACTGGCCTGCCTTACTTATATGATCACATGGTAGTGAGAATGAATCTTATAGTCTATATTATCCAAATATCTCATTTTATACATGAAGAATCTCAGACTTAGATTACATGAATTAGTCAAGTTAAAAGAAGTAAGTAGCAGATTAAGAGTTTGAATTGAGATGCTGCAAATCCAGAATTCCTGCTGCATCATCACCCAGGTTATGCATCTTTTATTGTTCTTAATGATTTATTTTTTGATGATTCCATCCATACTTCCACACAAAAAGCACACTAAAAAAAAAAGTTAATTCTCACAGGTACTTTCCAACAAATAATCAAACTTCTTTATAAGATGCATTTCCCCAAACCATTTTTCTATTATTAATTGAAAGCCAAAATGTGTCCTTTAACTTGGTATATTTGCTACTGACATTGACTACTGTATCTAATCAGGTTTGATTCCTCTACCGAATGATTTTATTTACACTATAGTAGTCAACTTTTTTTTTTATGCTGCACATCCGGCAGTGCTTTCTTAGCTCTGTACATAGTGAAAACTCAACAAATTATTTGTATTCATCCAATGTATTAATATCACCATGTGATCTCTAAATTCCTCATATCAGACACATTTAATGCAGAGTTCCTCCAGCTGCCATTCATATTAGCTGTATTTGCTTTTATCTGTTCAAATTCATTCTAGTTTTATATAATTAAGATAATCTATGATTTTTATAATATACTGATTCTATATAATTAAGATAGTCATTTGGTTTTATATAATTAAGTTAATCTATTTGTATTTTACAGTTTCTTATACCCCTTGGTCTGGTTACGGATATTTCATCAATAAATATGAAAGATATAATCTGCCATATTTCTCTTTTTATAGTAAGACTTTTATATTATGGTTTCTATTTGGAATTTGTAGTAATATAATATATAAAATAGCAATCTATTTTTTAAATTGCTCTCCAGTTTTCTTAATAACTATTGTCAGATTAAAAGTTCTTTCCCAAGATTTTTATATTCTTGGGTTTGTTGAACATTTTACTGCTGTGTGCATTTATCTTTTGTCCTTGACCTACTTTTTTATCTTTTGCTCAGTACCAAATAATTATTGCTTTGCAGTATATTTTGAAATCTGATAGTATCATAACTGATTCTTCCTATATTTGATTTCCCCAAATGAATTCCATTATTGTTTGGTCATATTCTATAAAGTATTTCTTCAATAATTTCATTGCCATGGTACTAAATGTATAAAGCAATTTTAATTGTACTGTAATTTTTATTACATTTGTAAGGCTCATTCATGAACAAGAATATCTTTCCAATTATTTTGTCCTTTGTCCTATTTAAAATGAGTTTTGTGCTTGTATTTTTATAAATCTTTAGTGCTTCTTGATAGATTAATCCTTAGATATTTATTATAGTGTGTTGTTATCCTAAATTATTTTTTTCTTCTTATTACATCTTATTTTTTAAAAGTAATACATCAATCAATCAACAGGTATTTATTAAGGATCTACTACATGCTATTCATTAAGCTAGGTGATGATGATAACACAGAGAGGTTGGAAATTTCTATGGATTAATTTTGTACCCTGCTTCTTTATTGAGGGTATTAATGGCCTCATTTTTATCCAGTGATTCTCTGTGTCTTTTTTAATTCTTTATATCTCTTCAAGAAATTATTTTGTAATTATTATCTGTAAGGAGAGATACTTTTCTTCCTATTTTCCTATTCTTATTTTCTCAATTTACCTTTTCTTATCCTAAGAGACATCATCATATCTCTTATATGTGCCTCCTTCTCTCCACTCACACAATCACCATCTCTAATTCTGGAGCTCATCACTTTTTGCCTAGACTACTATAATAATCTCCTGATTGTTCTCCCTGCCACAAGTTTCTCCCCACTCCAACACAACACTCAGTTGCCAACTGATTTTTCTCAAATGCAGGTGTGACCAGTTATCTACCTAATCAGTAAACTCCAGTGGGGCCTTATTATCCTCAAGATCAAATATAATCTCAATTTTATTTTTTTGGCATTTAAGGCCCTTCGTAAGGCCCTTTTTTAGTCTTTGTATATTTTGCCTCCTTCTACAAATGCTGTAGACCAGATGTAGTAGTCTACTTGTTGGTTAGTCATCAAACATGACATTCCATCTCTCATCCTGGTGCCTTTCTAATTGTTTTCCCTCAGATCAAAATATTCTCTCACCTCTACCTCTTAGAATATCTGGTTTTCTTAAAGACAGGTCAATTATGACCTTCTATGAAAGGTCTTTCCAGTCCCTTCCCTCTCCTCCCCCTTCTGGGTTAAGATTACCTTTCTTCTTCTCTGCATACACTTTGTATGTTCTGACCTATTCACATGTTTCTCCCCTATTAAAATTAAGCTCTGTGAGGGCAGAGACTATATATATCTTTCTTAGAATAATACCTCCTATATAGTATGCACTGAATAAATTCTTGAATGACTGTCATTAGTATAGCTAAAATTCTTTAATTATCCCAGATTACAATAGATACAATGTGAGAATCCTTGCTTTAATTCTGATCATCTTAAAAGAATTTAAAGTTTTTCCTTTACAAATAATCATAACTTTTAGGATTAAATACTTAATATCACAACAAATGGTTGGTTTATTCTTATGCTTTTGAATTTTAACATAAGCAATTATTACATTTCATCAAAGATTTCTCTATTATCATAATTACATAATTTTATATTACTAATGATTGTTTTAATCTGTGTACTGTTGAATTTCTCCTGTTTTCAAGATATAAATATAACCTAGTTACACTGAATATTTTAAATATTTTGTTGTAGTCTTTCTATTAATATTTTATTGAATATTTTTACATCATTAGTGGTGCTGGATGATGATTTCTTCCTGTATTCTCTCTCTTTGGTTTGGATATTCAGACTATATTTGGGTCATAGAAGGAATTTGGTAGATTGACTTCCTTCTCCATATTTGAACATAGTTTATAGAACATGAGTTATTTATTTTTTAAATATTTCATGGATTCATGTGGTCTACTGTTTTTCCCTTACCTTAGGAGTTCTTTTATATCTTGCTCAAGTTCTCCTTCTAAAATTGGCTTATTTAAATGCTCTATTTTTGGATTTGCTATGCTGGATATTTTGTCTTTGTAAATAATAATCAATTTCATTGAAATTCTCAATTTTGTTCTTATAATTATGTATTATAATTTCTGATAATTTTCTTTATTTCCTCACCATGGCTTGTGAATCCTCCATTCATTTAAAAAAATTCCATTTGCTTTTCTGTCTCATCAAAATATATAGTATTTTCTTATTTTGATAATATTTTCAAAAATAACTTTGTTTTCAGCTCAATAGTTCTTTTTATCTTTTGTGTCTATTTTTTTATTTTCACATTTGTGTGAAATTTGTGTTTATGGATTTTATCTGTTTTAAAGGTTTTTAGTCACATGCATAATTCATTAACCTTTTCTTTCCCCCATTTGTTAATATCACTATTTCAAAACAGAAGTTTTCCTATCAGAATTAATTTAGTTCCATTGAATAATTTTGGTATTATGTATCATTGTTATAATTTTCCATAATACAATTATTTTGACCTCTATTTAGGATTCCATTATTTATTATCCATTTTGTAATCCATATCTTCTGTTCATATATCCAATTTTGAAGACAGTTTTGATCATGTTGTGGTTTGTTAAGGATATTTATGCCTTTCTACTTTTACTTATATATCCTCTATTCCCGGTAAAATAATCACATTTTTAAAGGTGCTATTTTCTGCTAAATAACAAAGGCTTTATGCCTCTTTAAACCTCCCATTCAATAATCACCAAAGTCCTATAATATCCAGTTTTTCTCATATTCTGCTAAGGGCCTTAATTTAATTGTTTATCTTTCTTCTACATGTGTCTATGTGTAAAGGGAGAATATGAAATTTCCAAAAAGAAAAATACCATATCACTATATAGCATTTTCTGCAACTTAGTTTTATGATTAATGATTTATTCCACTTTTTTTGTGATCATTTTGGCAATCTGGTGAAGTCTATGGACCTTTTCTTAGATTTTTTAAATAATTTAAGGGAATGCTAAATTCCAATTAGAGATTAGTGAAAATAAAAATATAATCCTTCCCACCTCATGTTCATAGATTTTCTGAAATTTATCCATGGGCCCTTTGGGTGTTTATGTTGCTGTTGTTCAGTCTTTTCAGTCATCTCTGACCCTTTGTAACACCATTTAGATACTAGAGTAGTTTTTCACTTCTTTCTTCAACCCATTTTACAGATGATTCTTCATTCACTGAGGCAAGCTTACTTGCCCAGGGTCACACAGCTAGTAAGTGTTTGTAGCCAAATTTGAATTCGGGTCTTCCTGATTCCAGGTCCAGTCTTCTTTCTATCCACTGTCCCATCTACCTGGTCCTTAGGGATTTATAGATCCAGGTTAAGAACCGCTGATTTAGATGCTAGCCTACTCAATGTAGCATTTTTAAAAATATTTTTTCCCTGATCTATGGTGCTGTTAAGCAAAACACAGTTGTCTTATTTGCTTCTCTTAGCCATTTCTTTTTTTTACGGTTGCCTTGCATTAGATCATGATGGCCATTTTTGCTTCTTTGAATTTAGCTGAGAAATAATATGTTCTAAGCCAAAATATCATTTTAATCATGTAACTTTTTTTCATTTTAAATATATTTATTCATACCTCAAATTTTTGGGTTTTGTTTTCAATTTCAGCCTATGACATCTTCCACTATTATGATAAAGTTCATCACATTCACATTCAGATTTACAGTTGTCATGTTTTAATGTATTTTCCCCTTCCATAAAGTACTGAAAAAATCATTATGGATATAAAGAAAGAAATGATGACTAGGTATCCATAATTAGTATGGCATAGAAAAAAAATGATGCCAGTCATTTTTCTTTCTTCTCTTTTTCCAGTCGAGATCCAAATTGCTGATTCTTGCCTTCCCTCTTTCCCCTTCCCATGTTAGTCTACCATAGCTGAAGTTTTGCTTTAAGCAACACCCTCCATATTTCCAACCTTTTAGGCAACTTTTATCTCACTTCTTACTGAAATCCAACCACTTATTTATTTGTACTTCTAATGATTTGGTTTACTTCTACTGATTTGGAAACAGAGGCTTCATTTTGGATCCTAGCTTTTCAATTAACCTTAGTAACTTTGGGGAAGTCACATATACATGTTTGGTCTGAGTTCCTCACGTTTGAAGTGAGGGAGTTGGATTAAGTGACTTCTAAGATGCTCTTGAACTTTAAATCTGTGGTTCTCTGAACATACATATAATTTACATTATGATATATTACAATATTGTGTTATATTATATTAATTATACAAAATTATATTACATACATATATAATTTCCCTTAAATGTTCAAGATAAGGGGGAGGTACATTAGAAATAAACTTACCCTGACCCTCATCTCTATATTTGAATGATGTTGCCCTTCAGTGCCTTATTATAAGAAATATTAATTTCCTCTCTTCTTTCGTCCTCTTCTTTATAAAGTTATTTTTGATTAATTTTAATTTTATATAATAATTAATTAATTTTATTAATACTGCCTGAGAGCAGATCTTATCTTTAATTATTCCTCAATTAACTTTGAACAAAGTTATGATTCCAAGGAATAATTTTATTTTCTTTCAACTTCAGAATGTAAGCACTAGAACATCACTCAGTCATATTGAATTATTCAAACTTGTTTACCTTTCTTAAATTTCATTTATCCACTCTATATTTCAGAGATGCTGAATAAATTTGGCTCCCTCTAAAATAATACTCAGAGGGACTTTCAGGAGCCAAGATGGTGTAGTAGGTAGTAAACCATTGTAACTCTCCCATATTCACCTCCAAACAACCATAAAATAAAATAGTGCCCCCAAACAAATCCTAGAACAGCAGAACCAGCAAAAAGATGGGGGAGGAAAGAATCTTTTAACCCAAGAAACTTGGAAGGTTGGCAAGAAAGGTCCATCTCACTCAGATGAAAGGGGAGAGCATCCCAGGACAGGAAGCATCCCAAACAGCCAGCAGCAATCCCCACCTCGGAAAATGAGAGGGAGATACTGAGCCCCAGTGTAGTAGAACAAGCAAACATCAACACAAGGACCGCCCACATGCCTTGGCATACCCAGAGGAACCAGAAGACTCCAATTCCAAGAACCACCATGTGCTTCAGTGCAGCCCTGGACACACAGCCATCCTCCAGTGGCCAAACGTCCAGTTACTTCAGCACAGCCCTGGGCAAACAGGTACACTCCAGCAGTCAGACCTCCATGTGCTTTGGTGTAACTCTGGGGAAATGCAAAAACACTCTAACAGGCCTCAACACATGCCAGACACCACCATTAGGATTGCAGTTCAACACCAGGTAAGCTGTCAGACCCCTATAGCCTCTGGCAATGCCAGTCACCCCCCAGTGCAGCACCAGACATGGGGGACCCCAGGGACTTCAGGACAACAATGGCACAGCACCAATTAAACAGCCAGGGCTTACACCCAGTGGCACAAAAAGACTGAGACAGTATCCCTTTGACCTGGGAGCAAAGCTGCTCAAATGTAAAAGAAAAGGCTAAAAAAAAAAAAAGCACTGAAAAAACCACCACAACAACAAAGAATCTGACCATAAAAGGTTATTATGGTGACAGGGAATATCAAGACACAAACTCAGAAGAGGACGACAATGTCAAAACACCTATGGGCAAAACCCCAAAGAAAATTGGGAAGTGGTGTCAAGCCCAGAATAACCTCATTTTAAGCTCAAAAAGGAGCTTAAAAATAATATAAGAGAGGTAGAAGAAAAATTGGGAAAAGAAACAAGAGTGATGCAAAATAATTATTAAAAAAGAGTTAACAGCTTGGAAAACTTCTTAAAAAGTAAAACTGGCTAAATGGAAAAGGAGTTACAAAATATCCACTGAAGAAAACAGTTCTAAAAAGAGTACAATTGGCCAAATGTAAAAGAGAGTACAAAAGCTAGTTGAGGAAAACAACATCTTAAAAGTTAGAATTAGGCAAGTGGAAATTAATGACTCTATGAGACATCAAAAATCAATCAAATTAATTCAAAAGAATAAAGAAATGGAAGAAAATTAAAAACACCTCAATGGAAAAAAAAAAAAAAACAACTAACCTGGAAAATAGATCCAGAAGAGACAATATCAGAATCATTGGGCTCCTTGAAAGTCATAATGAAAAGCATGTTGGAAAGCATGTTAATAAATTATAAGGGAAAACGGTCCTGACGTCTTGGAACCAGAGGTCAAAATAGACATTGAAAGAATCCACTGATGACTTCAGGAAAGAGATCCCAAAATACACACCCCAAGGAATATTGCAGCCAAATTTTAGAACTATCTGGTCAAGGAAAAAATGCTACAAGTGGCCAGAAAGAAATAATTCAAATATTGTGGAGTCAGAATCAGGATCACATAAAACTTGGCAGCTGCAACATTAAAGGATCAGAGGTCATGGAACATGATATTTGGAAAGGCAAAGGAGCTAAGACTACAACCAACAATCACTTACCCTGTGAAATTAAATTCCCTTTCCATCAAGGGAAAAAATGGTCATTCAATGAAATAGAAGGATTTCAAGTTTTCATAAGGAGAAGACCAGAACTAAACCAAAAAGTTGACCTCCATTATCAAGACCCAAGAGAAGCAAAGATAGGTAAAAAGGGAAAAGGAAACATATGGAATTCAATAGAGCTAAACTATTTACATCCTTACATGGGAAGATGATACTTGTAATTCTTAAAAATTGTATCATGAATAGTACAATTAAAAGGAATATACATAGACAGAGGCTATGGCTATAAGTTGAATCTGAGGGAATGACATAAAAAACTTAAGTGATGAGAAAGAAGAGTACACTGGGTGTAGAAGGAAGGGGGAGGTAGAATTGGATAAATTATTTTACATGAAGAGACACAAAAGACATATTACAGTGGAGGGGACAATGGGAGGATGGACAACAAGCATTGCTTGAACCTTACTCTTATCAGTATTGGCTCAAAGAGAAAATCACATACACAATCAATTGAATATAGAAATCTATGTTACCCAAAAAACAATTAGGAGAGGAGGAAATTAAGCAAAAGGGAGGTAGGGACTGACAGAAGGAAGGGAAGATCAGGGGAAGTGTTAGACAGAAGCAAAATACTGGTGAGGAGAAAAAGGATGAAAGGAGAGAGAGGACAGAGAGAGGAAAAACAGGAGGAAGAATAGGATAGAATGAAAGACACAGGTGGTAATCATAACTGTGAATGTGATGTACTCTCCTGTAAAACAGAAGTGGACAGCAAAATGAATCAAAAACCAGAAACTTACAATATGTGGTTTACAAGAAACACAACTGAAGCAGAGAGACACACCCAGAGTAAAGTTAAGGGACTGCAGCAGAATTTAATATACTTCAGCTGAAATTAAAAAAAAAAAACAGGGATAGCAATTCAGATCTCAGACAAAGTAAAAGCAAAAATAGACATAAAAGGGGTAAGGAAGGAAACTAAATGTTGCTAAAAGGTACCATAGATGGTGAAACAATATCAGTACTGAACATATGTGTACCAAGTGGTATAGCATCCAAATTCTTGAAGGTGAAGTTAAGTGAGTTACAAAAAGAAATAAATAGTAAAACTATACTAGGAGACCTCAACTCTCCCCTCTCAGAATTTGATAAATACAGCCAAAAAATAAACAAGAAAGAAATAAAGGAGTTAATAGCAAACATATGGAGAACTGAGTCAAATTTATAAGAATACAAACCATTACCCAATTGATAAATGGTCAAAGGATATGAACAGGCAGTTTTCAGATGAAGAAATCAAAGCTATCTATAAGCATATGAAAAATGCTCTAAATCACTACTGATTAGAGAAATGTAAATTAAAACAACTTTAAGTTACCATCTCACACCTATCAGATTGGCTAATATTATCTAAAAAAGAAAAATAGATGTTGGAGATGTAGGAAAATTGGGACACCAATGCACTGTTGGTGGAGTTGTGAAGTGATCCAACCATTCTAGACAGCAATTTGGAAGTAGGTACAAGGGGCAAACAAACTGTGTATACCCATTGAAATCTAGCAATACCATTACTATGTCTGTATCCCAAAGAGATCATAAAAAAGGGAAAAGGATCTACGTGTGCAAAAAATATCAATAATAGCCCTTTAAGTGGTGGCAAAATATTGGAAATTGAGGGGATGCCCCATCAATTGGAATGACTGAACAAGCTGTGGTATATGAATGTAATGGAATACTATTGTGCAATAAGAAAAGATGGACAGGCAGATTTCATATGAGATCAATGTCAATCTCAGTTCCATATAGTTTGCAAAATCTATCCTCAATCACTTTTTGTTTAGAAAAATCAAGTTATTTGTTCATCTTCAGTCTTACAAGACTTCTTTATTTCTCCAAGTGTTCTCACTGAACACTAACTCCTGTTCAATGACAAAATATGCATATACTTTCCATATCCTGAGATGTAATTCATCTCAGCCAAGACAAATTCATTTAAGACAGTTACATATTGTCTTTACTCACTTATCTGGAGTTTCAATATCCTTTTAATCATTTGTGTTTTATCTTTTCCAGTCTTAAGATTGTTCCCTCTGATAAAACTGAGGAAAAGCAGAATCTCTACTTTTTATCTGAGTAATATTCTACTAACCACCCTCAGAAGCAGGCCTGTTGTTTGTTGTTGTTTTCCCTCGACTCCTCATATAACTTAAGAAAACTCCCCCTGCTCTATTTAGCAGTCATTGCCAATATCAGATTATGCTCAGCTTGACTTTCCTTACACTACTCATATAGGACTTTGCCATCCTTTTTTGTTCATAGCTGCTTACATAACCTTTCATCCATCATTTTGTCTCATTAGACATAACTTTCTTGAGATATTTCTCTTTTCAGAATAGTGGAAAATTGAAGTATGTCTATTTCTCTGATTTTTTAATTCCCCTTTCCTCAAGTCCAGATTATACTTCAGACCTTGTAGAGTATTCACTTCTAGAGTTTCATGTATTCTAAGATTATATTGTCACTTTTTCTAAGGATTCTTTCACCAAGATACCATTATATCATCACTTCCTCCATTTTCTGACAAACTGACATATTTGCAAGGAAAAGCAAAAATCTATTCAATCTTCTGCTTTACCAAAGTGATATCTCTAGCAGATGCTACCCACCAAAGCCACCCATCATAACTACATCTTGGTTCCATGAGAAATGTATGATCTAGAGTATTAATCACTTCCTTTCCTCCATCTGACTGAGTGGTCTCTAGTATACTCTTGCAATCATACCACTTCTATTGCTTCCTTCTTTTATTCAAACCAAAATACTTTCCACCATGTTTTCCTCTTCAGGCTCATTAAATTCTGCACAAACCTTTATTTTAATATAAATATAACTCAGTCCAATTAAACTGCTCCCAAGATACATCTTTCAATTGTCTTATTACATCTATGCATCCTTCACATCACAGTAATACCTATGAGAATGCATTTACCATTTTGAGTTCAAATTTCAAGTTTACATGATTATTCATCCTTTGAACTTTGTCACATCAGAGGCCAGTAGTATCATTTCTGGCTCTCTTCCAAGTTATTTTTTCCTGGTGAATTTTCCATTACTTCCATTGCTGCTTTTCTTTCTCTATTCTACCTGGTTTTTTTTCTTTGATATATCTTTTAATAACTTTATTTGTGCATTTTCTCCCATTCCTCTATTTTTAGGTTATAAATTTATGTATCAACTTAGCAAATTTTGGGTCCTGAATTCTTATTAGATTAAATCTCTCCTTGTCCCAAAATCTATTCAATTCTTTACTTTGACATCTTCATAGATAGTTCTTACCTTTCCCCAGCTAAAATTCCTTTCCAAGTCCTAACATTTAGTTTCTCTTCCAGAACTTTAGCATCTCTAGAAAGTCTTTCCATATTTCTTCTGGGATATCATCAATTCCTATATGACACACTAAAAGAGAGTTTGAAGTTCTAGAAGTCTCTAGGGTACATCTCAGAGGTCAATACCAGGAAGACAGAAAACTTCTTGATTATCTCTATCAGATTAATATAAAATCACCACTGTACTGACCACCAGAACCCTTTCTTCCTAAGGTACTAGGTTTCCTCTGGGTATTATGCCAATCAGTCAATAAAGAAACACATATTAAGCACTTATATTCCAGGTACTGTGTTAAGTACTACTGGTACAGGTATGAAAAAGAAAAGCAGTCTCTGCCCTTATTACAATCTAATAAGGGATGACAATGCACAAAAGGAAGCTGAAGAGTAGGAGAGCAGTTGGAGAAGAAAGTATCAGTGGCATTTGAACATGGTGAAATGCAGTTCAAGGATTACAAACTGGGAGGAAATTAGTAGATGTTTGCCTGGGAGTCTTCTTTAAATGAAGGCTTTTGGAAAAGTTCTTTACTCTCATACCATATAACCAGAAGGTACTGATTATACAGAAATGTATCTTTACCCTAAGTAGAAAATTGGAAAGCTGATTCTCTCTGAAGATCTGTATCTTCCTTTAACAGGAAGACCCTAATATTTATGCTATAAATTCAGTGATTGAGAGTTTCTTTTTTTCTTTCCTTCCTCTTCTTTCCATGTTATTAAACCATTAACTTCTTAACACATATTGAGATTCTCTTCTTCCTCTTCTTAGGATTTTTTCCTTTTTGTTTGGATTTATGTGTGTGTGTGTGTGTGTGTGTGTGTGTGTGTGTGAGAGAGAGAGAGAGAGAGAGAGAGAGTCAGAGAGACAGAGACAGACCGACAGAGACATGGAGAGAGAGAAAAAATGTTCCTTGCAACTCTTATATTCTTGTATCCCCTCCTCCCACCCCAAATTGCTAATGCCTTTACATCCAAAGCTATCTTGTATCTGCTTTGCATGTGGTTTGTATATACAAGAAATGGAGACAAAAGAGGTTCATGAGCAATCAGCAGTTATAAAAATCTGATTTTTTTTTTCTGATTTATCTAGGACATAACCAAATTTACTTACTGCTCTAAAGGAATGGTGGAATCTCTCCATGTTGTTGTTGTTTGTCCTTCATTCTCAAAGAGGACCATGACAGCAGGGAGGTGATGCTATGACATGCATGTGAATTGGATTTAAGTGAAGGAGGGCTGTCACCAGCAAAGTCACCAGCCTCACCTTCTCCTCCAGAGCCATCTGGCTCCAGTGGCAAGATATAGATCAGGATGACTGGAGATGGCCCTGAATGCAGTGGCAGACCTCAGCCTATTTAAGCTAAGGTCTTTCCCAGGTCTCAATTTGACTAAGGCAATGCTCATTCAGTGATTAAAGCTAGATAAGAAATGAGGCAGAGAAAGACTTCTTTACCTAGAGAGAAAAATCAATCTGGGAGGGAAAGACCCTCGGAGTTTCTGGTCAAAACAGAAACAATTGCTCTTTACATTCACTCTGAGCCAATCAGGACACAATCTTCTCTCACTTAAATCCAATTCACTTGTATGTCATGGCATCACCTCCACAATGTCATGGTCCTCTTCAATAATAAAGGACAAACAATAACCTCTGTGAATAGAAATAAAAACTGCCCACTGGGGACCCAGCTGGAACTGGTCAGTTGGGCTACACAGCTTTTCTTTCTTTCTTTCCTTTCTTTCTTTCTTTCTTTCTTTCTTTCTTCCTTTCTTTTTTTCTCTTTCTTTTTTCCTTCCTTCCTTCATTCCTTCCTTCCTTTCTCTTCCCTCTGTCCACATAGGGTATCATACCCTTACCTGTGGGTGCTCTGCTCAAAGAAATGTAAATTTTAATCTCTGATTCCTTTTTTCTTAAGGACCACTTCTTAAATCAAATTCACTCTGGCTCTTATTGATTGACCAACAATAAGTCCCAGGTCAAGTTCCACTATCCATGTTACTCAATGTTGGTCAAGGTATATCTATATCTAGGTATCTATCTATACACAGACACACACATACACATGAGTTTGTTGTTGTTCAATCATTTTAGTCATGTCTGACACTTCATGAACCCATTTGGGCTTTTTTTCTTGGCAAAGATACTGGAATTATTCACCATTTCCTTCTCCAGCTTATTTTACAGATGAGGAAACTGAGGCAAACAGGGTTAAGTGACTTGCTCAGGGTCACACAGTTAATAAGTGATTCAAGCCAGATTTGAACTCAGGTCTTCCTGACTCCAGGCTCCCTGCTATATCCAATGGTGCCATCTAGTTTCCCCATACACATGAATACACATATATGCACAATACATACATATGCACACTATACAATACATATATTACACTGTATGTTTAATGTGTGCATATGTAATATGTAAATGTGTATATATATATATATATATATACACATGTATCTACCACAAATGCCTACATTACAAACACATATATATGCCAATACAATCCATACGTATGAATATTTACATGTATAGGTTGTACACTAAGACTTTTTGGAAACAGTGCATGTTTATGTAGGTAGGTACACATGTGTGCTTACACATAACACAGTATATACACTCAATTGCAAGGTTACATTCAATGTAACCTTGGATAAAAAAAAACACTAGAAGTTTGGAGAGGGATTAGCATAATATTAGATCTGGAAGGGACTTTGTAAATCATCTAGTGTAACCCTACATTTAACAAGTACAGAAACTAATGCTTTCTCTAGACCCCAAAGGACTGCCTGTCTATAACTGGGTTAACACCAAAATGGATCATAAGGAAGATGTGAACTTGTCTCACTCTGGGGCTAAATTGCTACATGTTATGAGGCTTTGTCAAAAATCACACAGTTCATCAGTAGCTAGAGCTAGAATCCCAGTTTCCTGACTCCTAGGTCAGTACTTATGTCAACATGAATAGGAAGGATCACAATATCAAACTTCAAAATCTAAGTCTCCTGATACAAAACTGATTACTGATTGGGTACAAATTAGAAATCATACATTATATTTTTTAAAAATCACACTTTGCCTCTTCAAATCAATTCTTCTTATGGGAAAAAAAATCAATATATCAACCAATATTGAATAACATGGATAGATGGCACCCTCTCCTTACAGTAAGAAACGATTTTGGCCATTTCAGGAATCATATAGTAACAAGCACAGAGATTGACAGTCTCTGCCTTCTCCCAAACCCCTTTTGTCCCCATTTCTTACAGATTGGAGATAATATAAACTCAAAGAGTTATTGTTAGGAGTAACAAGAACTGGAAATGATTCATTTTACAATCAAAACTGATAGATAAAAATGATGGTGCACGCCACAAAGTTGGAAAAGCGGTATTATCTTTTTCCCCCTCTCCAGTCATTTAGAAGGCATGTAAAACAAATGAAAAAGTTTGGTTTTCATGAACTCAAGAAATTAAACGTTTGAATTGGGCACTCTATTCTTGTTTTGCATAAAGTTCTGCTAAGAAAGAAAACATATCATACTAGATAACATATTTATTATTCTAATTTATAACAGAGTAAGACCATAAATAAAAATGTTCCTATTGCCCCAAAGCATACAAGTATATGTGCACAACAGATCCATCACCAGCTATGAGAGGAAGTTCTATTTAAAATAACTATGGGAAAACTTTTTTTCTTCTCCTGTATCTTATAAAAAGGTTGATATGTGATGACAGCCTCTATTTTTGCAATGCACTATGTACATTTTTGCAGTGTACTATGAAGGTGCTACTAGCATCTAATTACTTGGACACAAAACTTTGAAGTCACTTTCTTTGTAAGAATATGGTATGAGTAAAAGAGTCTAGATTTTTGACTAAAGATAATGGTTCAAGTCCCAGTCTTGACACTGAATATTAGCTTTATTATTCTGGGGAAATACTTTAATCCCTCTAAACTTTATTTGTTTTAGCTGCAAAATAAACATTAAATAATATTTACATTACATAGGGATATTATAGGAAAGTAGTTCATTATTTGTGAAGGGCTATGTAAATGTGATCACATGATTATGATTATAATTATTCCTTTTCCCTTCCTCTCCCAAATTCAAACAAATAACAAGTACTATTAATTTTTATTTCATGCATTTGTACATTCTTGCAACCACAATTAATACAAGACTAAATTGGTTTCTTTTCCGCCAGCTTTCCTTTCATTATTTTATTTCCTTTAAACATAATCTGGTCCCAAGGCTGACAAGAAATTTTCCTTTGACTTCAGCAAAACTAAACTGTACTCATTCACTGAAGGTGTCTTATCCCACCTCCTTATCTTTGCCCATTCTGTTCCTTTTCTTTAGTGTCCTCTTCATATTTACCTGTTAAAATTCAGCAAGAACTTATACTAAATGTTATTTTCTCTAAAATTCTTTATTGACTATCCTGCTAAAAATAATCTCTTCTTTTAAATTAGTTTAGCAATCCACTGACACCACTCATATGGCACTTATCTACATTGTGTATATTATAACTATATATATCTATATCTATACCTATGTATATATACATATACATATGAGCTTTTTAATCTCCAACATTATATTTGCAGCTTCTGCAGGACAAGGACTAAGTCACATACTTTTATCTCTTTCCACATTAGTGAGCACAGAAGTGAGCATATAGTTGGCAAGTAAGTTACTATTAATTGTACTGAAGAATGAATTGCAACTGCCAGGATAGTCCCCTGCCTTCAGTCTCTGCAAACTCAAATATAGAGATTGGTAATGACTATTCCTGCAAATTTTCATTTTAAACTAAATATGGAATTAGCACAGGAAGGAAAGTAGTGTAGTTCTCCTGGTCAAAATGACTTTCCTGAACAGTTAGCATTATCACTCAGCTGCCATACATGCATAACATATTTCACCGCATAATCGTTGTCACTGCCTAATCATTGCACCCTGTTTTTTTTCAGTCCAAAAATTGGTTTAGAACCTTTCATAGTGTACTCATCACATGGTATCATTCTGTTCCCCATTCCACTTAAAAGGTCAACGAAGCAGCAACATATTCACCAGTGCTATATAG
The DNA here is from genome assembly GCF_900497805.2 of Vombatus ursinus. Lineage (NCBI taxonomy): Eukaryota > Metazoa > Chordata > Mammalia > Diprotodontia > Vombatidae > Vombatus > Vombatus ursinus. The sequence goes on from NW_020954557.1 coordinate 65,963,663, forward strand.
ATACGCATTTGCACATTGTGAGCTACAAGCCTAGAATTCTCAGCACATGTGCATTCTCAGTATTCAATTTTAATGTATATTCATGAGTATTTCATGCATCCTAATCTCTCACCAAAGACAGTTTAGTGATAAATTATTTTTAAGTAATACTGGCAGTTTTTAAAGGTTTACATAATGGTTACACTCTACTTTTTTGGAAAAAAAATTGACATAAAATCTGTGACAATTATGCAATGAAATACAGTACTCCAATGTAAACCTAAAGTTCATCTTAGATCAAATGATGATCAAGAAAATTAATAAGAAACTACATTGCTGCCTTCAACCTCAGAACTTAAGAAGATGACAATTAGAAATCCAAAAGCAAAAGGACAGGGCAGCACTAGCCAAGTCAGAGCACAAGGTGTTATCTAAAATGAAAACGGGCCAAGGAAATGTAACCTTCAGGTTTCTGTGTCTGTATGCTTCACAAGTGGAAAGTTCTTTGAAGAAAGTCATCAGGTGGTTATATAGCTCCAAGACAGGGACCTTGAAAGTCTGAGAGAATAGCAACAGAGGATCTCAACCATGACAGTACTGCAGAAGTCCAACCAGGACAATCTAGGCCCAGGAGCTCTGAGGCCTCTCCTTAAAAATTTGCTCTGAGATCCCAGAGAGAGTCCTGGAGATTTAGCACTCTGTATTTTAAAGATGAAGGGAGGTTAAACTCCAGAAAGCAAAGGACAGCAAAGGAAGTTATTGGATATAGGATGAGAATAGGCAGGGGTAACTACCCCACCCAAAAGTGAAGTAAAGAGCAGAGCCTGGCCCTGGCACAAAGTCCCAATTATGTAAGAAAAAATGAAGAGAAAAGTAAATCAAAGAAAATACCAAACAGAATAAATCTAGAGCTCTCCCAAAAAGGGAGTGAATAACTGCAAAAACTTCAAGCAGAGACTCAAATAAAAAGAAATGTATTTTTCATTAGAAGTATAATATCTAAAGAAATCAAGCAAGATATTTTAAATGGAAAAAATAGCTCAGTTAAGATATAAAGAATAGTAAGTTTGAAAAGCTAGGAAACAATTTTTACAGCAAGTATCATTTTCTTCCTTTTTTAATTATGTTAATCTTTTTTTAAATTTTTTAATTAATATATTTTGAATTATCAGCAATCACTTCCATAAGCTTTTGTGCTTCAAATTTTTCTCCCCTTCCCTCCCCTCAACCTTCCCCAAAGATGGTGTGCAATCTGATATAGGCTATACATATACATTCTTATTAAACATATTTTCACATTAGTGAATTTGCAGGTAAGAATTAGAACCAATATGAGGAACCACCAGAAAGAGGAAACAAAACACAACAGAAGAAAAAAATATAGCAAATAGTATGCTTCAATCTGCATTCAAACTCCATAGTTCTTTCTTTGGATGTGGATAGCATTTTCCAACATGAGGCCTTTGGAGATGTCTTAGATACTTGTATTACTGAGAAGGCTTAAGTCTATCAATATTGGTCATCACAAAATGTGGCTATTACTGTGTACAACATTCTCCTGGTTCTGCTCATTTCCCTCAGCATCAGACCATACAAGTCTTTCCAGGTTTTTCTGAAGTCAGCCTGTTCATCATTTCTTATAGCACAATAATATTCCATTACATTCATATACCACAACTTGTTCAGCCATTCCCCAATTGATGGACATTCTCTCAATTTTCAATTCTTTGCCACCACAAAAAGAGCTGCTATGAATATTTTTGTACATGTAGGCCCTTTTCCCATTTGTATAATCTCTTTGGGATGTAGCCCTAGAAGTGCTATTGCTGGGTCAAAGGGTATGCCCATTTTTATAGCTCTTTGGGCATAGTTCCAAATTACTCTCCAAAATGGTTGGATCATTTCACAACTCCACCAACAATGCATTAGTGTTCCAGTTTCCCACATCTTCTCCAACATTTATCATTTTCCTGTTTTTTCATGTTGGCCATTTTGATAGGTGTGTGTGGTACCTCAGAGTTGTTTTGATTTGCATTTCTCTAATCAATAGTGATTTAGAGCATTTTTTCATATGACTATAGTTGGCTTTAATTTCTTCATCTGAGAACTGAATGTTCATATCCTTTGACCATTTATCAACTAGGGAACAACTTATATTCTTATAAATTTGACTTAATTCTCTACATACTTTTGAAGTGAGGCTCTTATCAGAGAGACTGGTTGTAAAAAGTCTTTCCCAATTTTCTACCTTCCTTTTAATCTTGTTTGCATTGGCTTTATTTGTGGAAAAACTTTTCAATTTCATGTAATCAAAGTCATCCATTTTGCTTTTTTTGTAATGTCCTCTATCTCCTGTTTGGTCATGTATTCCTCTGTTCTCCATAAATCTGGTAGGCAAACTATTTCTATAGCAAATATCTTTGATAAAGGTGTGATTTCTCAAATATATAGAGAACTGGGTCAAATTTGTAGGACTAAAAGTCATTCCCCAATTGATAAGTGGTCAGAGGATATGAACAGGCAGTTTTCAGATGCAGAAATCAAAGCTATCTATATGTATAGGAAGATATCTTCTCTTACCAACAATGATGATGATGAGAGAAATGTAAATTAAAACAACTCTGAGGTATCAACTAATACCTATCATATTGGCTAACATGATTAAAAAAAAAGAAAATGATAAATGTTGGAGAAGATGTGGAAAAATTGGGACATTAATACATTTAGTGGAGTTGTGAACTGATCCAACCATTCTGGAGAGCAATTTGGAACTATGCCCAAAGGGCAAACAAACTATGCATACCCCTTGAAATCTAGCAATACTGCTTTTGGGTCTGTATCCCAAAGAGATTATAAAAAATGGAAAAAGACCTACCTGTGCAAAAATATTTATAGCAATTCTTTATGTGGTTGCAAAATATTGGAAATTGAGGGGATGACCATCAATTGGGAATGGCTGAACAAGCTGCAGTATATGAATAGAATGCATTCTACCGTGCAATGAGAAGTGATGGACATCTTTAATAAACATTGTCTTTGGCTGAAGGAAAAAAAGAAATGTTGGACAGCAAGATTTCAGAAAAACCTGGAAGGACTTGTATGGACTGATGCAAACTGAAATGGGCAGGACCAGGAAAAGACTACACAGTATCAGCAACATCATGTGCTGATCAACTATTAATGACTCAGCTCTTCTCAGGAACACAATGATCTAAGACAAGTACAAAGGACTCCCAAAGGAAAACACTATCCACACCCAGATAAAAACTGATGGATTCTGGATGCCTATTAAAGTGTACTTTTTTCACTCACTTTATTCTTTTTCATGTTTTTTTTTCTTTTGATCTGTTTCTTCTTTCACAATTGTGATTAATGTGGATATATGTTTTACATGATAGCACATGTATAACCTGTATCATATTGCCTACCATTTTAGGAAGAGGAGAGGGGAGAAAAAGGAGAGGAGGGAGGGTGGGAGAAATATTCAGAACTCAAAATCTTGTAAAAGTGAATACTAAAAATTGTTTTGACATGTAATTGGGGAAAAATAAAATACTATTTTAAAAAAGATTATCTTGTGAAGAGGTTCATAGGCTCCACCAGACTACCAAAGGCATAAAAATTAAGAACCACTGTTAAAAACTTTGCCTAAAGCACATGAAAATATTCTTTTCTATATAGGATACTAGTCTATTGTTTAGTCTTAGACTGAAAATATTCTCAATCTAAAATTACTGCTTGATGGTGAGGGCTTATTGCAAGTCATAAAATGTGGAATTTGGGGCATAGGAGGAAAATAGGTACCCATTCCTTTAGACAAGTATTTATTTTAGGCCTATTACCAACTCTGCCATTGAGTGTAACATGAGGTACACAAGAATGTAAAACATATTCATGTATCCTCAATAACTTGTTTATTTTTACTTAACCCAAGAAGAAATTGCAATTAAAAAAGAAGTCTGATGCTATTGACATTACAAATAGCATAAGGTAATAATATGACTTTTGTAAATTTCAAGTCAAAGTCCAAATCTCAGAATTGAAATGGATTCCAATAATCCCTATGACAATTTAATTAATATAAAAGATATTCTAGAGCAGTGGTTGTTAACATTTTTGTTTTATGGACCTTTTTAGAATTCTGGTTAAGCCTGTGGACCACTTTTCAGAATTTTTATTCGTAAAATAAAAACCATGGAATTACATAGGAAACTGGTTTTGTTTTAATACATATGTAATTTTCCTCATCCAAATTCACACATACCCTGAAATCTATCCAGGGGGAATATATGGACCCCCAAATCCCTGCTCTATAGCATCCATAATGTGTATTTATCCACTTTCTGCTTGAGTATTTTAAGCAAAGGGGAGTGAGCTAACTAAAAAGGAAGCTAATTTTGAGAGAGATGCAAATGTTAAACTTTTCCTTTTATTAAACTGAAATCTGCCTCTCTGCAACTTCCACACACTGTTCAATAGTGTTCCCTCTGTGATCAAAGAGTCTAATCACTCCCAATATGAAATAACTTTCAATATCTGAAAAGATATTAATGTTTTACCCTAAGATAAACATGTCCAGGTCTTTTAATTTGTCCTTACATATCATGGTTTTCAACATGGTTTCAAACAGCTTTCCTGTAATATGGCACACAGAAATGAAAATGGTATATCCAATAATGGCCCAGCCATGTCCTTTTGCAACCAAAGTAAAATATTTGATAGTTAACTGTATTGTACTTCATATTAGTTCTGCCTGACATTTCTAATATGAGGAAATGTAATTCTCTTGGATTCTGTCATTCAAAATGTTAACTAACTCTATTGGCTTGGTGTAATACACAAACTTGATAACAAAGTATTTAAGATTTTGTTCAATTTGCGGATAAAAATTTGACACAAAACAGGTACGGTCCACTAAAGATCTCTTATTGGGTTTACAATAATACAATTATCACCACACTTTGATTCCTACATTGCAGACTAGTGACTTGGTCCTTATTCTACAATATTAGTCTACTAAAGAATTATGCAAAATTAGGAGACTTTGGGAATAGAGTCAATAGTAGCTTAATCTAATTTCTGAAAAGAACTTCCAGAAACATCTAATTTATTGAAAAGGTATATTAGTCAATTCATTGTTTTCTTTCAGTTATTCATATTTTTACATTTCTGATTTTTCATTACAGGTTGAATCTAGCATCAGAAGGTACCAATCAAATTAAATTTAAGTTAATAAAAGAAAAGAAAAAAATCTATAAATCTTTCAGACAAAATCTTAGGCAAAAATAAAATTCAAAAGATAACTGGATGTATTGAACTTTGAGAGGTCATATATTAGATATATATATATCTAATCTATATATCTAATCTATATATTTAATATCTCTATATAGATATTAGATATACATATATATGCCTATACATTTAATTTTCAATTGTGAGTACAACTAATCCTGTTCTCACTCTCTCCTCTCTCTCTCTCTCTCTCTCTCTCTCTCTCTCTCTCTCTGTCTCTCTCTACTTCTCACTGCCACTCTTGCCTTCATGGATAAGAGAAAAAGACTAAGAAAAACATAATAAAGAAAACAAATATTGAATATAATGCAAGAAATGTTTCTGAAAGAACAGGAAAATACTTGATTAGAGCTACCTTTAAGTGACCATAGCTCTACTCAAACTTTCAAACTCCTGATTATTTTTTTAATCTCTTTTCTGTATATTGTTATCATTGCACAGGAATCTGGAGATAAATCTGTAACTAGAAATTTGTGTTTGTCTTAGTGCCTGCCAAATTCTTTTGGTATGGCTACAGTCCAATGATGGAATAAAAATACATATTACTTACTGAATATGGCACTTAGCAATTTCAAAATGCTTTGCAAACACTCATACGCACAATACTCCTACAGTATGCATTTGTAGAAATAGAAAAAGAGCAATCAAGAGTAGTTTATCTAAGGTCACAGAAAAGAAGAATTCTAATTTTTGATTAGCATGTATCTCACCTCCCATACCCTATTTTAATGAATTGAAGTGAGGCTGCAGAAAATGTGGAGTAGCCTCAAAACATGTTTATGTAAGCAAGACAGCAGTGACATAACAAATTCTAACAAAAGATCTCTATCAAAATGATTCAAAATTATCATTTTGAAGCTCCATTAAGGAAGGGCTGATAGATCCAAAGGCCATTTTAAAAGCACTTGTTGATGGTTTCAGAAAAATGTGGGAAGACCTATATAAACTCATACAAAGGGAAGTGAGTAGAACCAGAAGAACATTATACACACTAACAGTAATATTGCAATGGTGATCAACTGCGAAAGACTCAGCTACTCTTATCAAGACAACGGTGCAGGACAATTCCAAAGGACTCATGATAAGAACTGCTACCCACCTCCAGAGAGTGAATTGATGAGCTCTGAATGCAAGACTGAAGCATACTTTATTTGTGTGTAGACTTTGATTCATTAACTAATGAATCTGAATATATACAGAAAGTTAATTCAGAAAAGATACACAGTGATAAGTAGTCATGTACATATATACATACCCACACATAGGTGTGCACACACATACACATATGTGTATGCAGATAAACACATCCACACATATGTTGTTGTGCATGCATATATATATGAACAAAATATATTTATGTATATGGGATATGGATGTATAGATAGTCATATTTCTTATAAGATTATTTTGTGATTTCTAGGCACACGAGCTTCTGATGCTTTTCTTGAAGAAATATTTCATGGTATATAGATGCAAGGCTCCTAGATAATGGACACAACTTTGAATTCTTTAATTTCTTTATCCTGAAGGAAAAAAATCCCCATCTTTCTCCCCTCCCCAAACTGTGCCCAATGATAAATTGCCTCTGTGTCTTAGGTAATACACTGACTTATTGTAGAGGATTTTTTCAAGTAAATCACAGAATTTCTCTACCTCTTCATCTGTAGCAACAAAGGCAGGGCATAAAACCTACCATTATGTTCTTGGAATTTTTTTTTTGCTTATGCACATTATGTGAGTAGCACAAGACAACAATACTAAGTGTTTGTATACATAATTTTTTTCTTGTCAAATTGTTTATAGCAGTACTTTGTTTTAGTAACCAAGAACTGGGAACAGAATCACAGAAATATAGAATATGAGAAATGTGAAGCTCTTCAGTGGCCATCTGGTTCAATATATAAATAAAAATTATCTTCCCAGTATTAGTTAATGCCCACCAGTGTGGGAAAGTCAAAATCAATTGTGGTCTTTGAATGAGATGGAATAGTATAGCTCTCCAAGAAACAACCACTCTGAAGAATACAGAAAAGCAGATAGAGAATCTTCTGATCCAAACTGATCCAAAGTGAAATAAGCAGGGAAGAAATCTGCTAACATACTCCCTCAAAGTGAAGATTTTTGGAAGTAACTGGTCAGTCAAAGGAAGGGGCAACAAGTCCAGAAGAATCTTCAGGCATGAGAAAAATGTAGGTATGAAGGCAAGAGTGAGGGGAAGCTGCTGTAGACTGGAAGCAAAGGCATTTGCATGGTGAGAAGGCTACTACAACTAGGTGGAGAAAAATGTCCAGAAGTGAGTGGGACTGAGACAGAAAATGAGGAGTGTCTATGCTGGCCTTGGGTCTTCCTTAAAATGGAGATTCTGGGATGAATTGACCTGTCAGGAGTAAGGGGCCACAGGAGTGGGGCAATCTTCAGTAGAAAAAGGATAAAGGAACTTGGAACATTATATCAATAGAATAAGTAATAATAAAAAGTCTAATATTTATATAATTATGAGGACAAATAGCTAACATTTATATAGCACACACTATGTGCCACACACTATACTAAGCACTTTACAAATATTATGTTATTTGATCCTCACCAAAACCCTGAGGGGTACATGTATTTATTATCCTTATTTTATAGATAAGGAAACTGAATCAAGGAGAGGTTTTGACTTGATCAAGGTGACACAGCTAGTAAGTGTCTAAGGTTAAGTTTGAAATCAAGACTTCCTGACTCCAGAACCTATCATGTTGTAAGCCATGTTGTAAAAGAAATATGGACCACACCATATCCACTGCACCCTATCCACTGCACCATCTAGCTGTCTTTTATTAAATTATACATGTTTATATGATCATTTTGTTGATTTGGAGAATGCTACGAAAACAAAGCCATACCTTAATTTCAGGATCCTAGAATTGAAGAGTTGGAAATAATTTGGAGGCTGGATGTAATCCAGTTTGTTGTCATTAACATCACTCCCACTGGTATCATAAGTGTAATCCTGCCCTGAATAATATTCACTTCTGCAACATCCTGAGTGAGTGATTGTGTAACTTCAGATGTCCTTCAATGTCATTGGGCAATCTCCTAAGATAGCCTATTCCATGTTGGAAGAGTTTGAAATGTTAGCAAGCCCTTCTTGTTTGTTTATTTTGCTTCGCTTTTGCTGTTGATATTTGAACTTTTTGAGGTTTTTTCCCTCACATCCTGAGACCTAAGACCTATGATTCCTTTTTCTCCCCTCTGATACCAGTAAATTACAATAGTAATCCCTCTCCAACAAACTAATCCTGCAAAGACTTTTCCAAATTGATAAGGTGCCCCATCTTGTCTGTCTTCTCTTCTCCTGACTAAACACTCCTGGTGTGAAGCATACTTTTTTAAACTTTATTTTTCTTGGGCTATTTTTTGTCTACATTTCTTTTACAAAAGGGCTAATATGAAAATATGTTTTGCATGACTTCACATGTTTCATCAATATCAATTTACTTGCCTTCCCCAGGAGGAGAGGGAGAGAGAATTTAGAACTCAAAATAAAAAAATGAATTTAAAAATATTTAAATGTATTTGGGAAATATTTAATAAAATAAAAATATATTAAAAGTTTGCAAAAAAACCCACTGAATTTGAAGCTAGAATCAACTAAGTTTAAATATTTTTTTCTGACACTAATTAGCTGTGTAACCTTTGGTCAGTCACTTCATCTCTCTGAGTATCATGTTTCTCATCTATAAAATGTGAATAATAGTTGCATTAACTATTTCAAAAGGTTGTTATGAGGATCATAATATCTGTACATGTTTAAACAATTAAATACTTTGCAAATATAAGCTCTTAAAATAAAAAATAAACATCTATAGAAATCAACTGTATAAGCAAGGCACTAGAAATACAATGGCTAAATAAAAAACAAAATATACAAAATAACAAAAAAACTAAGAACAGTCTCTAATCTCAAAGATCTTACATTCTACTGGAACATATATTATGGAATCAGGCGAGACAATTAGAAGAGGAGAATAGCAGTAATCCTAGGTGGGAAATCCCAAGAAAAATTTCTTGTAGGAATTGACAACTGACCTGAGGCTTGAAGAGAGATAAGGATTTTAGAGTCATTGTTTGATGAAGAAGCCAATTCCAAGAACTGGGGTGACCTTAAGTAAAAGCATAGAGGCAAGTGGTAGAATACTGAGTAATAAGAGTAACAAAAAGAAAATACAAGCAGTAAAAAAGTCCATCCACAATATTGATATCATGATAATCTGAAAATAAACACATCTAAAAATAACTTTGAAAAAATTATATCTCCATATCCACAAAAAGAAGTGAAGAACTGAGTTGATTACTCAAAGAACTTGGATTTTTTAAAAAAAAATCTACTTTTTCTTAAACCAACTAGATCAATATTTTAAAACAGCTTTTTGCTTGAAGAACCCAGATAACTATTTCAACAGACAATATTTAGAGACATATTCTCACTGAAAACCCAGTCCCTCCATAAAGGAAATAATTAATTTGTGTATGTTATTGACAGAACTCACTTCAGCATATAAATAAACCCATGTATCAAAGGAATGTAATGAAAAGTTGAAAAAATTATGTTTTAGGTATAAAGCAGAAAATGGAACTTGATCAGTAAGTTAAAGTGAATAATAGGGAGAAAGTAATTTAATTGGTTCATAGTATGAGAGGAAGGTGAGAATATTTCATTCCAAACACAAAAGGATGTTCATTTTAAGTGGTATTAAAAAAACAGTAAATTGTCTTCTAAAATCCCAATTCAAAAGGAGAAGTCTCAATTGAATTAAAACTGACCATAGTTTAGGTACAGCATGACATTCATAAGAGGATGTCAGTTTAACAATGAGTAAAAAAAAATTCCTGCAACATTTAATACATATGACATATGTTTTTAACTGTTCAGTCTTCAACAGTATAATTAGTATCTTGATGTAAGCAAGTTTAGCCTTCAGGGAGCATCTGTTGGAGCTGATGCCTGAATAGAAGTTGCATCATCATCCTCAGAAGAAATAACAGAAAAATTAGGTTCCTATAAACCTATAAACACTGTACAAAGGTAATCACATCAAGATTTTCTATGTGTAGATATATAGAAACTACAGTGTGAGAAACCTAATTTATCTTCCTCAGATTTGTAAAGATCCCAAGAACTAAACTGAACTTCAAGTGGCACAATTGTTCTAAGATGCATGATTTTATTGACCCTATAATATGGTCTCCAGATCCTAAGGAGGTAGATTTGCACACTCCATGTATGAGTAAATGATCAATGAAATGGAGACAGACAATTAAATTGTAGGCTATATTGTGGGATTGTAATTAGAGTTTATAAAGGTAAACATATGGTTGAGATTTTATATTTACTTGCTATGAATAAAATTGAAAGTTTGAGCTCTAATTAAAAAATAAGGTCTAATGTGGTCTAAGTATTTAATTTTATTTTAAAAATAATATTTGTATTTTATGTATAGTATGGAATGATGAAAATATATTTTGTTGTATAATGTAATTACTATGAACAATAACTCCTCCAATCCCAATTCATTGGTTTATTAGATCATTCATTCACTTAAACATTTAATAGCCCACTGAGAGCTCTTTCCAGATCTTCCACCATTTAAGGAGGGTGTTCATACAATTCTCATCATTCCCCACCCAGCTAATTTCCTATACTTTATGATCTCCAGAAATTCATCATTCTACAAGATAAAATCAACTTCAAAATTCACACCTCCTTAACAACCTCTGCCACCAGGGACCTTTCTTCCCTCTGGAGAGAGTAGACATTTAAGAACTTTCAGATTCTTCACCATTTAAGGAGGGCACCCAGAGTATTCTCATCATTTCAAAGCAGGCTGCATTCCTATCTTTCATCATCTCTAGAAACTTACCATTTTGAAAGAAGAATCAATTCTGAAACTTGCATATCCTCAGAGCCTTTCCCACCTTGGCTGAAGAACTTAATCATGCTTCTCAGCCATGTAATCTCCACCCCTCCATATTTTTAGCTTCTTTTTATGTGTTGTCTTCCCCCATCAGATTGTAAGATCCTTGAGGGTAGGTATTGTTCTATGCATTTCTTTGTTTCCCATTGATTAACAAAGTTACTAGCACATGATAGGCATTTAAATGTTTACTGACTCCACTGATCTACACTGTATGCGATGTACTAATTCATAATGTCCATGGTAGCTCCCCCTTTTCCTGGGGCACCTATATAAAGACAGTATTCATTAGAAACATGACTTGATGATAGTTGATTATTTTGAAATAGCAAGCATTATAGTGGAAAGCAATTGTGACCCACAGAAGAAGAAACAGAAACAACATTATTGTGGGCACAAACTGCCTAGCCAGAAGGAAATTGTGGATGCATAGTAAGTTTCATAATTAGATTATAAAACTAAAACAGCAACCAGTAATCCTACCATAATGAATGGGGATTTAAACTATTTAGATATCTGTTAATAATTTTGCAATGCTAAAATTAGAGATAGATTGTTATCTTCTTTGACAACTTCATTCTTCAAAAGATAGAAGTAGACTACTATTGACTGGGTTCTGACCAATAAGGAAAAAAAAGTAGAAGTTATCATAATGTTAGAGAAGGTAACATGTCAAATTAGAGAAAGAAATAAAGAAAAGAATATCAGATACAGCTTTATGTATACCCTATGTTTAGAAATAATGCTAAGTCAAAGAGCTCATAGAGAGGATAGGTCAGACTCCAGTGCAAAAATCACTGACCCGGGAGTTAGAAGAGCTGGGTTCAAATTCTCCTTCTGAAAACTAATATCTATGACCTTGGAAAAGTAACCTAACGTATATGACCCTAAGTTCCTTCATCTATAAAAGGAGGGGGTTATATAGGATGGCTATGTCCACCTGTATTCCAGCAACTTCTTTGCCTTGGAAGAAGTCTGTGTCCCCTTCTCCAATGGCTAGGTTACTCTATAAAACCTCAATTTGAATGTATCCATAATTATGTTTCTTTGATTTCTCTATATTCTCTATCTCCCCTACTTCACTGCTTTTTAGCTTCTTTTTTATGTGTTAGCTTCCCCCATTAGAATGTATGTTTCTTGAGGGCAGGCATTGTCTACTTTTAGCTTGAATTAGTATTCTCCCTGCTTAGCACAGTGCCTGGCACTTAATAAGTAAGAAGTTAATACAAGTTGTATTAATGTTTTTCTGAGATGTCTTCTAGCTCTAAGCCTATGAACCTAAGAACCTATGTGGGGAGCATGAGGGGGAAGCCGAAGAAAAATAAAATGTTCATGAACAATGTTCTGATGACACAAATAATAAATAATCCAATGAGGACAAAAAGGGCAGCGTATGTAAAGGACTAATATGATTATTGAGGGAAATCATCAACCAACTCAGATTTTTTAATGATACAGGTAGTATACTATTGATAATAATCACACAATTAGTTTAACTGTTTTCATTATAAAATGTACTTTTGGAACATAGAGAATAGTTTTTTGTTTGTTTGTTTTTTGGGGGGGAGTGTCTGTTGTGCCAAAGCATAATCTATTAATACAATATATTAAAGTCAAAAACAAAAATGAGAAAAGAAGTATACAGAAGGGATTGTAACTGAGGATGAATCAAAAGATTGTTGTTAAAATCTTAGAAACCTTAAAACTCAGAATAAGCTGAGGTTTGTAATGAATACTAAGAAAAATAAAAACAATTTTCTCATCAATATTCATGGTGAGTAATATAAAGATCACATGACAAATGTAGGACCCCTGGAATTGATAGAATAATGGTAAGCAAGGGAGAAAAGTTGGATCTTTGCAGTTCTAATTTCCCTGTTTTCTCTTCCAAGGAGAATGACATTCACACTAAGTAGCCTGGACATTGAAGCAGGAATTGAACCACAAGATAAGTGACAAGATGATAAGAAAATAACTTCAAGGACTATAAGTCTATAGACATAAACAAAATACATTTCGTGGGACTGAATCAACTTCTGGGGTGATTGCTTAGTTGTTTTCAGTGATCCCTGAAAATCACAAAAATGAGGTGACATCTAAGGTCCTGTGTACAGGGCTATTTATATACATACACACATATACACATTGTCCTGGTGTCCTGGTGTAGATTTAACAGCTGCCCTACTTGATCTACATACTGAATAATAAAAACTGAGATCAGATGAGTTTTCTGAGGGAGAAAGAACATCAAGAAAAAGACAGAGATCTGAAGAATGAACCATGGGAAAGGTCCTCCACAGTTAAAGATGACAGAAGGACAGAAAGCTAGCAAAGAAAACATAGAACAGGCAGAGAGAGAAAAAAAGTAATCAGGGAAGTGCTATAACCTGGAAGTCACATAAGCAGAAATAAATAGGGTATGAGCAAAATTGTAAAATGATGCATTTATAAAGGATACATGTCAAATAAGGATTGAGAAATGAGCAGCAGTGCAGTGGAAAGAGCTTTGCATTTGTGCTTTGAAGCATCTTGGTTCAAATTCCACATTTTTATTTATCTTTCTGAACTTATTCAAGGTGCTTTGCCTCTATCTTAGTTTTTTCATCAGTAAAATGAAATAAAAAGGATTTATTTAGTTCCTACTATTGTTCCAGGCACTGTGCTAAATGCCTTGAAGATATCTCATTCTATCCTCACATCAACTCCCAGAGGTATCTACTAGTATTATTCTAATTTTGCAGTTGAGGCAATCAAGGCATAGGGAGTTTAAATGACTTGTCAAGAGTCACACAGCTAGTAAATGCCTGAGGCAGGATCTGAACTCAGGTCTTCCTGAATCCCAGCACACTACTCTAACCACTGTGCCACATAGAAGCCTCAAAAATGAAGGTATTAGTTTCCTATGGTTTGATCTACCTTTAAATCCTGTTAGCTTATGAATTTCTAATTGGGAAGTCACTAGAAAAATATAAGAATGCAGTTTCATTCATTCATTCATTCATTTCCACTAGAGTAGAAAGCTAGAACAGGAAGTAAGAAAAGAGAGTAAGGTGAGTATAGACCCCAAAGTTGAGAATTTTTGGTAAAGAATAGGAGTGAAACTAATACCTAAGGGTGTAACAGGATCAAACAAAGTCTTTTTTAAGTTAAAGAAGAGCTTATATTCAAGTAAGAGTACAATTATCTAATGGAACAGAATGAGTAAATGAATTTTTAAAATGTATTAAGCATTAACTGTATGGTATCCTCTGTGCTTTAGCATTGAATGTATAAATGCAAGAAAATAGTCTCATGCAACTTATATTTTAATAGGGGAAAATAAAGCATATGCAAAAGTAGAGTCCATTGAATAATGCTTTAGATAGAGAAGTCTGAGGGATGAGGATTAGAACCACAGGGCAAATTATTGGCACATCCTTTCCAGAAATGCTTGCACTGGTTCAAATAATATTCTCAGAGCTAGAATTCCGAAGCATGGAGGAAAAGAGCAGGGAGGAATGGTGGGAACAGTGCCATGAAGATGGCCAGAAAGTAGTAGGATAAGTCTGGGTCCAATCAACATAAAGTGAATGTTCAACTATCAGAATCCTAGAGTCTCAGTGTAAGAGTTTGAATTCTAGGTTGAAATTAGAGACTTTGGCATGGGGGTAGGGGTAGCATACGGGAAAGGGGAGGGAACAAGCATTTATATAGTGCCTATTATGTGCCAGTAACTATGCTAAGCACTTCACAAATATCTCATTTGATTGCATAGAAACAAGGCAGCTTAAAAATAGGAAGAAAGTATATTGATGATTCGTAGAAGAGGGGAGAGAAGGGAAACCTAGTGGGAAGGCAAAGTTCCAAACGTATTATGAGTAAACAGAATTAAGACCACAAATCCAGTTTTTATCTTAACAAAATAAGTTGAAATTATGGAATTTTTCTTTAAAACAAGAGGGAAGGAAAAGAGTGAGAGAACAGACAATCAAATATTCTAAATTAGGGGGAAGGAATGATAGAACTTGAGACATCTGGCCTAAATTTCTCCGGTGAAGTAAGAAGCTAGGCTATTTGTTAAGAGCACAAAATGTGGATAGAAGTAGGTAGCACTGGCAAAATTTGAAACAGCTATTTGGGAAAGTGTTAATCCATAGGAAATGAATGAATGAATGTTGAAACTCAAAGAAAACCTAACTGAAATTGAGTATCAAGTATTTGTAGCAGGTCATGTCTGACCAGCTCTATGCATTTTTTCCAGCAGCAGCAGTTTATGAGGAGAACTGGAGAGAGCAGATATTTGGGGTGATAGTGGATTTAAGATTGGCATAGCAGACAATATAGAAGGTCAAAGGTAACCTAGAATTAGTAGGGGGAGCAGGAAATAATTTAACTACATAATAAAACCCAGGCAGGACTCAAGTGTAAATATAAAGAGGTTAATGGATTAGGTAGAGTTTACATTTAAAATCTGCAATTACTCAAGGCAGCAGAGCTGATGAAATGCAATCCAGACACTAACATTATTAAGACAGAATCTTTGGTAGCTGTTGCTTGTAATAGAATACAGATATGTAAAATACTTTGGAAATGCAAAAGGAAAAATGGACAAGGTTGTTTTTTTTTTTGGGGGGGGGACAGTGATAACATAGAAATTATGTATTCTGTGGCTTTCTATTGTACCTATGAAAATAGAGAAATAAATTAAAAACAAGTTATTTTAAGGTACTTTGAAGAGCAAGAGAATAGGTCAGTTATCTATGTGACTTCATAAAAAGTGAATCATTCCAGATCAAAATAATTGCTTTCTATGAAATAATGACAGGACATGTACCTGCAGGGTGGCAGAGAGGTGAGGGTAATATATTTCAACTTCAAAAGGGTTGTGTTTCTGTTTTCTATGATATTCTCATTAGACCACAAAGAAAATACAATCTGAACCTATTAAATACTTTAGGTGGCAGGATAGCTAGTTACCAGTTATTCAATCAGTTGACCTTTTTTTAATGGGGCAAAGCAAATAGTGTTTCAGACAGTCAGATGACAGAATAAGAAACAGGTTCATGGAGGTTGTGGATGAGAGAAATTTGAGACAGGTGTCTGGAGTTTTTGGGGGCTTAGCTAAAATTCAAAAGCAATTCAGTATTTAAAATAAAAGGTCAGAAAAAATATTTTATAATTCACTGGGCACAAGTAGAACAAAGCACATTTAGGGAAGGACAAACCTGCAAACTATAGGATAAAGAAAAATAAGAAAAATTTAAATATAGCATTAAAAGATCTGGGAATTGTAGTAAAGTTGAGCTTAGGTCATCAGTTTGATGTTGTTATTAAAAAGTTAAGATGATTTCTAGATGCCAAATGTAAGACTGAGGAAACATTTTCCTCCACAGGATTTGCAGATTATATCTTCATTAGAGTTCAGAATGGTACCAAATTGCAAGGTGTACATTTCCTAGGAATCTTGAAAAATCTGAATGTGTCAATAGGGCAATAACAACAATGATAGAAAAGTTTAGGGAATGGTATGTGTATGCAAAGACTATCTAACAGGATTGAACTAATCTATAATCTGTTGAGGAGATGACAGCAGATTAAATGTTATTCTCTTACGTTAAGGTTTATTATAAAGATGTCTAAGCAACTCTTAATGAGAACAGAAAAAAATTGAAATGGGCTTTAACAACAATAGTAGCTGTTTAGCTTAGATTTTCAAAATAACTTCCTGAAATATTGCTCATTAGATATGTTCCTAAAATAATTTAAGTCTCTTATTGAGAGAATTAAGAAGTATCATATTGCCTAAATATAGGTGAAACAACAAGTTCAATCTTTATTTACACTTAGAGATTTGAAAGAAATTATTTATCAACTGAAAAGAAAACAAGTTTCAGGAAAGCACCTACAAATGGCAGACTTGATTTGGAAATAAATTGCTCTAGGGAATTCAATTCAGCAAACACTGAACATCTAGCACATGCAAGACACTGTACTATGCACTGATAGGAACAGACAAATAACCAGTGGTGTGTTGGTGAATGTCTAACAACTGGCTATGGGGGAGAGAAGTATATGTGACATGCTTTTTAGTCTATTCTGCATTATTAATATTTTCTCCATAACTTTCTTCAGTTCATACGATCAACAAAAATAAATAAATGCCTGATTTGTAGCATTTGCTGATTTCTGTGATATATATGCTCACGCTGATAATTTACCAATTGGCCCTCATGAGATAGTTTAAGCTGGCTTCAGCAGCCTGCTGAAGACAAATGGTCCCTATACTCATAGGATCAGAGATTTTGAGCTAGAAGGTTCCTTAAAGGTAACCTAATACAACTCCCTCCACTCAATAAAGGAGAAAACTTAGGCCCAGAAAGAATATCTGACTTACCAAATGTTACACAGTTAAGTGGCAGGGTTTGGGTTACAATCTATTAGAATACCATTAAGCCATCACTACCTCAAACACCCAGTAAGACTCATAAGAAGGAATTATGTAGATGGTCTGTGATTAAGGGGGAAAGAATTTAAGAAAGCCATCAAGTACTTTTCTAGTAATGCTGAATGGAAATGATCTCCTGTGCCTAGAATGATTTCCAAAGCTCCGTAGGCTGTCAGAAAGATATGGGCCATATTCTATGTACATGTGAGCTAATTTTAAATATGTATATGTTTATGCATACATGTGTGTATACAGATATATATGTATATGTATGTATACATATATGCATATACACATGTGTGTGTTTAAATTGCATGTGGCATTGTGCTAGACTGGGTTCAGGAAGAATTATGTTGAAGTGTATCCTTGGAGTTCATAATTTAAGATAGATGTACTAACGTAGATATGCATATCGAAGATGTATGGCACCTAAAACTTCGTTACCATGAATAAATAATATAGATCTTCAGCTCCATTCAAAGAGGAAAATTTAGAAGGAGCTGGTATATATATAAGCAAGAAGAGGTTGAAGAAAACACAGTTGAAGGTAAAACAGTAATTGTGAATAACTTGATAAAGATCTCAAGATAGAACAAAATAGAAATAAAAGTTTTGACCTTATTATGCACATTCTACATAGTGGAATTAAGAGACATTGGGGCAACTTCCTACTAGCACTTTCTACTAGTAGTCTAAAAGCAAAAAGAAACAGCCTATCTATTGTAAGAAATAACCCCAGGAATGCAGATTGTTTTTCTATCTCTTTGTGAACATGCTGAATCTGACTCAGGCAGATAATAGGTGTTAGTAAAAGTGGAAATATAAATAACAATTTTGCTAATGAGATGTGGGCTCAAAAATGGATTACCAATGTATCAAATATAGAAGATTCCTTTTAAGTAAAGGTCATCTGTAATTTTACCTCTGAGACCAGATACGCCATTGGTTGAGATTAGGATTTTTCATGATCATTGTATGACTTGTTTTGTGGCAATGAGCCACGTGTAGTCTCAGGACAGAATAATAAATAATAGCGAGCCTAACCATGGTCTCCAAGACCCTGAACAGTAGCAAACAAACAAATGAAAGCAAAAATTTAGCAAAATACACACAACAGTAACGGAAATTGTGGGGAACACATTTATTGACATGCACATGCCAGAGAACCTTAGAATTCCTTGAAGTTGGTTTTCAAGTAATGTATACTGAATAAGTGTTCTAATTAATAAATCTTATAATATTAATTTAGACTGTATAGAATTTCTGTATAAACTACATAATTATTTGTGAGAAAACAGATTAGCTGCAGTCCATTTTTTTTAATTTAGTTCCTTGCCCCCAAAAGATTCAATCACTTCTAGTACCTTACCCTGCAGTTTGGCATTGTAAAAATGTCTTGCCCTACTTTACAAAGTCAGTTCAACCTTGAATGAGGAAGTGAAGCACTAAAAGAATGACAAAATCACTCCCATAATGGCATGGCACATTTGTAAAGCAGCCCCTAATCACAAAGCAGGCAGAAGTGCAGGCATATTTTTTTAAAAGTTTACTTTGCACTCCCACTGGGAATTGAGACTTGGAACAGCAATAGGTAATTCTGTGCCTTGAGAGTGATCCCATAGCTTAAAATCCATTTGTAAGGAAGTGGCGGTTAACAAAATTTGGGGAATGCCTGATCTTGCATTTACATACTGCTTTTCAGCTAAGTAGATCCCCAAACCGCTGACCAACTTTTAAAACTGATTATGTATACTGTTTATGCTGGAATCATTTCATGCACCAATGAAGTGTGGCTATTTCTGGATCTGAACATGGCAACCATTCAATAGTACAAAAAAAAAAAAGAATGTTTAATGCCAGTTAAGAGAAGTGAATTATATTATAGCCAACTTGGGATTACTGGGAACTTAAGAGTATGATAATGAAATTCTGATTTTGTATAGTATATCTTCCACAAATAATGAAATAAAGGTTATTGTGTAGCAAGTATTATTGTTGTTTTTATTTACATAATAAAGACAAGGTAAAGCACAGAGATAGAGAACTCCAAGGTCAGTAGTACATTACACATGCAACAGATAGATAATAAAGTTTTTGCTTATGAATATAAATAAGTGTTGCGATTTATGGCAAGGAGGGCAGATGAAAGGACTCAAGACAACTGAGTAATCATGTTTAAGAGTACTAGCTTGGTAAGGGAAACAGGGTTGGGAAACAAGAAATGAAAAGATGTGGGACAGTAGAACTTAGTTCTGATAAATATAGGCAAAAAATTTATCCATTATTAAGTCTGCTCAACATAAAATAATTTATTCAAATTTCTGTAAAGTATAACTAAGTCCTTGATAAGTTGCTAGAAAAATTCTTTCAAATTTCAATAATGAGTTAGGCAAAAGAATACTCTATGACAATGATTGGAATCCATAGCCTTTCTGGATCTTGGTTTGTTCTATCTGTAAAAAGATGTAACCCATCTTTTCCCTCAAGTTGCTGGTGAGAGACAATGGTCAATAAAAAAGCCAGCTTACAACGTTAATCATCAATGTATAATTTACATAATGAAATGCTAATGTTGCATTATATAGAATTAGGCATGCAAACAATAATATAGCCCAATTATGATTATTATATATTTTAATGCCTATTATATTACATGTCTGTAGTACAACTTTAATGTTTGGAAAGTACTGTCCTCATAACAACTATAAGGGGTGGGGGTGGGAGAGTTTATAATTTGTAGAAATGGACACTCTAAGGTACTGTTGGTAGAACTTTGAATTGATATAGCCTTCTGGAAAGCAATTAGAGCTAGGCCAAAGCAAGTAACTAAAGTGTGCATATCCTTTGATCCACTAATAGACTTATGCCCCCCAAAGATACCAAAGAAAGAAAAGGTCTCAAGTATACAAAATATTGTAACAGCTATTACTGCTATTGTTTTTAGTGTTGTTGTTATTGCCAAGAACTAGAACCTAAGAGAATACAATTGAGGAATAGCTACAGAAATTATGGTATGTGACTGTAACAGAATCTTCTTGTTTTATAAGAAATGAGGAAAGGGATATTTAAGAAAAACCTGGGAAAGAATATGAACTGCTGCAGAGAGAAGTGAGCAGAAAAAGGAGAGCAATTTATATAATAATGTTTCATATGAAACAACTTGAATGACGTGAACTCTGATTTATATAACAACCAACTAAGATTGTAAGAGACTGATGATGCAGAATGTTACCTACCTCCATATGGAGAGGTTATAGACTCAAGATGCAGAATAATGAATTCATTTTTCAAATATTGCCAAAGAGAGAATTTGTTTTGCTAAACTATGCATATTTGTTACAATAGTTTTGTTTCTCTTTTCTTTTTTACAACAGAGGGTTAGGTGGAAGAGGAGGATATGGATAGAAAAAAAGACAGAAAGACAATGAAAGGAAAGAAGCAAAGGAAGGAAGGAGTGGATGGATGGATGGAAGGAGGGAGGAAGGAAGGAAAGGTCACTGAAAGATCTTTTTAAAAATGAACAGAAGAAAACAAGAGGAAAGTCAGAAATAACAACAGACAAGCAGAACAACTTTGAAAATTAATTATTAAATTTCTTATATATTCAAAAAGCAAACAACCTATATAATAGACTTCTGCAGCTTCATGGTACAATCTTTTCTTGTTCTACTATGTATATGCATATGCCAATTTTATTGCTTTTTTTTAAGGTCAGAAATTTTAAAGAAGCAATTTTTAATACTCTCCCCAATTCATAGATGAGGATATTCAGGTCCAGAAAGAATAAACCACTTTCCTATAAAAAGATTGTTTCTTCATTGCAAAAATTTATCCCATGTTGAAAATCTATTGGGGAATGGCTCTTATTCTTTTAAATCTGGCTCAATTTCCTATATATTTGAGAAATTAGACCTTTATCAGAGAAATTTGATACAAAATATTTTTTCCAGTTTTCCACTTCTCTTTGTTTTTGGTTGCAGTGGTTTTGTTTGTGTAAAACTTTTAATTTAACATAATCAGAATCATCCCCTTTACTTCTTACAAACCTCTCTAATTCTTGTTTGGTCACAAACTCTTCACCTATCCATATCTCTGACAGGTAATTTCTTCTATGATCCCCTAATTTGCTAATATCACCCTGATGTTTAAAATATGTACCAATTTTGAGCTTATCTTGGTGTATGATATTAGATGTTGGTCTAGGCCTAGTTTCTGTCAATACTTTCCAATGTTCCCAATTTTTGTCAGTTGGAGAGTTGTTGCCCCAGTAGCTGGAATCCTTGGGTTTATCAAACACTAGGTCACTTCACTCTTTTGCTTCTGTATAGTGTGTATCTAATCTGTTCTATTGATCAACCACTCTATTGATCAATCACTCTATTTCATATCCAGTAATGAAGTGCTTTGATGATCAAAGTTTTGTCATATAGTTGAAGATCTGGTACTAAGAGGCCCCTGTTTCCCATATTTTTCATTGATTCCCTGGACTTTTTTTTTTTGGCTAGGCAATGGGTTTAAGTGACTAGCCCAGGGTCACACAGTAAGTGTTATGTGTCTGAGGCCATATCTGAACTCAGGTCCTCCTGAATCCAGGGCCTGAATCCATGTGCTCTATCCACAATGACACCTAGCTGCCCCCAAAATAGTATGCTTCTATCTGCAGTCACATTCCACCAGTTTTTTATCTGGATGTGGATACCATTATTTTTTTTAGGCAATTGGGGTTAAGTGACTTCACAGGGTCACAGAGCTAGTAAGTGTCAAGTGTTTGGTCTAAGGTCAAATTTGAACTCAGGTCCTCCTGACTTCAGGGCTGGTGCTATATCCACCTAGCTGCCCCTTCCCTGGACATTCTGGGAATGTTTCTCCAGATGAAATTTGTTATTGTTTTTCCTAGCTCTTTAAAGTAGTTCCTTGGTAGTTTGATTGGTATGATGCTGAATAAGTAAAGTGATTGAGGATGTATTGTCATTTTTGTTATATTGACTCAGTCTACTTGAGAACAATTAATATTTCTGCAGGTATTTAGATCTGTCTTTAATTGTGTGGTGCTTTGTAATTGTGTTCATATAATTCCTATGTGTCTTGGCAAAAAGATACCCATCTTTTATATTGTCTGTAGTTATTTTAAATGGAATTTTTATTTCTATCTCTTCCGGTGGGATTTTATTAGTAATATATAGAAACATTGGTGATTTGTGCATGTTCATTTTGCTTAACTTTGCTGAAGTTATTAATTGTTTCTATATTTTTAGTCAAATTTATATGGTTCTATAACTAATTCATCATGTCATCTGCAAAAAGTGATAGCTCTGGCTCATATTCTTAAGATATTAAGATTCTTAAGATAGGATGCCCTATCTGGAAGCACATGCCCAATTTTGTCAATTCTCTCAGTGCCAGGGAATTGGGAAAACTGCAGGTACTTTTTTTGGTTTCCTGAGGCTTACTTATTCCCTTCCCTCTATACCCCTGGATCCTCCTTCAAGAAGACTACAGGGAAAAGTTAGAACAGCTGAACACATCTTAGCAGATTCTGGGGGTTTTGTGATGGATCATTAAGGAGTTTCGAAACACCTCCTTACAACCCTGGTCACTCCCTTCTCTCAAAGGAAAAGGGAGGAGCAGCAGCTACAGCATGGGCCCCATTGGCAATGACCTTAGGCCCTGGGGCAACCTTTGCCTGGAAGCATCACTCAGGTTCAGCACAACCTTCTCACTCCCCCACCCCCACTCCCACCTCAACTCACAGCAGCCAGGAGGAAAGAGGGAAGGGGGATGGGTCAAGGTAAAGAAGTTAGCCAGCCTCTGAACTTGGGTAAGCCCACCCTTTAAAAGTCGTAGTTTGAACTCCTAATGATGAGATGTTCATTCTCTGTGTAAAGTAATTTGGAAATGCATTTAACAAAATGGAAATCACCTGATTGGTGATGGGTTTCTTTCAAATTGATAAACTTTTTGTATCAGTTATGTCAAGCACCTTTTCATAATTTGGTTACAGCTAAAACAATTTGGCTAATGCTGGTTATTGTTTTAATGTGTAAACTTGCCAGAAAGCTTGTTTGGGGTATGGCTTGCTGAGAATTTGCAAGTCCAGGAAAAGTTTTTCCTAAGCTGTGATTAATGAAACTTGCTGTTTAAAGTAAAAGCTCATGGGAGCATAAATGATTTTATTTTGAGTTGTCTGGTGGATTATAATAATCCACTGATAATCAATAATCGACCATCTGAGAGAAATGGCACAAGCTACTCAGAGATAATGTGATACTGGTGGGAAGTCAGCATTGGGAAAGGCTGAGAGGACAATTTTAGCCTCAGTCTAAGATGAGAATCCTCCTGGCTCAGTTTCCCCATTATGTTCCTTTGAAAAGGAATGCTATCCACCTGACTATTACTGAGTCTGGCTATGAGGTGGATTTGATACTAGATGATTGGAAAACTGTGAATTATCTGAATTCAAGAAGAGCTCAGGATGTTTTATCCTGAAATAGTTGGACCCTAAATCTTGTCCCTGTTCTATCCTTTTATAGTCAGAGCAAACAGACAGCAAATGATATAAGCACAATGCAAGTATGTGAGATCTTGCTGTTTTGACCTGAATGTGCAGTCATTCAATACCCCCAAACAACTGAAATTAAGTCAGAAACTTCTTCAGTTTGGTTTGGAGAGGAAAATTTCAGTAACAAGTGAAGTGAAAATCAGTCTCTTGGCAAATGTATTTGTGTAACTATTGAACCCAGGGGTGGAAAACTTCTACCTGCAAAAGTGTTACTAAAACTTTTGAAAAAGTAACAAGATTAGATAGTCCTGCAGGTCAAATGTAAATGATTTTAATGGGGCTCTTACACTTTTATTTCTCCCTATATCTGGGCCCTGTAGTCTTTTCTGTCAGATTTATGTCTTCAGGACTACAGGCCATTCATCTACAGTTGGCAGCAAACATCATGTACTGACCAATGTCCCCCCATCATCCCCTGGATGCGGCCTGTGCTCAGTTCCAGTCAACCTCCTCTCTGGGACCCCCTCAAGGCAGGGACAGCTCTAGGCCTCTTGCCAGCAGGAAGCAATTTTAGAAGCCAAGACCTTCACCCCTTACCCTAAAATAATTTGTGTCCCATTTTTTTTTGAGGAGGAATGGTGGGATGGGATCTGAACCCCTAAGAGGAAAAGCCCTTGACTTTCCCACATGGCCAGATCTCTAGCATTTGCATGAGGCTATAATCCTATCAACTGGCCTTTCATTATTACCTATGCCCATGTCCCAATTCTGTTACCCTTAACCTATCCTAGCCCTCCATTGTTTTACCTCCCTATGACTCCTGGCCACTTCTCCTACCCTTAATCCTATCTAGGCTCCATTCTCCCTTAGCCACATGGTTCAGGTCCCTGGCATTCACCCCAGACTAGTTGGCCACTCATAGATTCCTTCCACATTCTTTCTGTATATAAGGTCTATCTGGCCTCCATTAAGGGGCTCAGATTCTTAAGATTTGGCCACTTGTATTAACAATTAGAAATGTTTAGATTTCTTAAGAGTCTGGCCAATATGGCAGATTCTTTAAATTTCACCCACCCTCCATGGCCTATGTTTATTCTTGCAAGTCTTTTCCTTGTCTTATTGCTATAGCTATCATTTCTAATACAATATTTAATAATTATTATGATGCTGGACAAAATGGATTTGGCTTCACCTCTGCTCTTATTGGAAAAAGTATCTAGCTTATCCCCATTACAATAATGCTTGCTCTTGGTTTTAGATAGATATTAGTTATCAGTTTAAGGAAAGCTCAGTATGAAAAGAGAATTAACAGGTTGGCAAAAGAGGCCCAAAAAATAACAAAGATAATAATGCCTTAAAAAATAGAATTGGTCTAATGGTAAAAGAAGCACAAAAATTCACTGAAGAAAAGAACTATTTTTAGTGACCAAATGGGAAAAATGCACACAAAACCTCTCAGAAGAAAATAATTCCATAAAAATTAGAATTGGTCAAATGAAAGCTAATGACTCCATGAGACACTGAGAAACAATAAAATCAAATAAGAAGACAAAAAAATAGAAGAAAATGTGAAATAACTTATTGGGGGAAAACTGATCTGGAAAATAGATCCAAGAGAGATAATTCAAAAATTACTGGACTACCTGAAAGTCATGATCAAAAAAAGAGCCTAGATGTATTTCAAGAAATTATCAAGGAAAACTGCCCTGATATTTTAGATCTATAGGGTAATATAGAAATTAAAAGAATCCACTTATCACCCCCTGAAAGAGATCCCAAAAAATGCCCAGGAATATTGTAGCTAAATTCCAGAGCTTCCAGGTCAAAGACAAAATACTTCAAGCAGCTAGAAAGAAACAATTCAAATATCATAGAGCCACAGTAAGAATCATACAAGATTTAACAGCTTCCACATTAAAGGAGCAAAGGGCTTGGAATATAAAATTCCAGAAATCAAAAAATCTAGGATTAAAATCAAGAATCATCTAACCAGCAAAACTGAGTATAATCCTTCAGAGGGAAAATGGATATTTAATAAAATAGAGGACTTTTAAGCATTCCTAATGAAAAGACAAGAGCTGAATAGAAAATCTGACATATTTGGCAAACAGAAGACTCAAGAGAAACATAAAAATGTAAACACAAAATAATAATCATAAGGGACTCAAAGTTAAACTGTTTCTATTCTTATATGGAAGATGATACATGCAGCTCCATAAAATGGAAGCAGATAGCAAAATAAATTAGAAACCAGAAATCAACAAAGTACTGTTTACAAGAGACACACGAAACAGAAACACACACACAAAGTTAAAATAACAGTCTAGAGCAGAATATACCTCAGCTGAGTGAAAAAGACAAGGTAGCAAATGTGACCTCAGGTAAAGCAAAAGCAAAAATAGACAAAAGAGATGGTCAGGAAAACTAAATTTCGCTAAAAGGTACCATAGATAATGAAGTAGTTTCAAAAAATTTACAGTAAGGCTCTCTGATAAAGACCTCATTTCTCAAATACATATTGAGTTTAGAACTGAATCAAATTTATAAAAATAAGAGCCATTCCCCAGTTGATAAATGGTCAAAGGATGTGAACAGGCAGTTTTCAGATGAAATCAAAGCTATCTATAGTCACATAAAAAAATGCTCTAAATCACTATTGATTGGAAAAAGAAAAATTAAGACAACTCACACCTATCAGAAGTGACAAATGCCAGAGGTGATGAGGGAAAAATAGATATACTAATGAACTGTTGGTGGAGTTGTGAACTGACCCAACTATTCTGGAAAACAATTTTGAACTATGCCCAGAGGGCTATAAGACTCTGCCTACCCTTTGACCTAGCTATACAACTTCTAGGTCTGTATCACAAAGAGATCAAGGAAAAAAGGAAAAGTTATTTATATTTATATTTGTTAATATTTATATTTGCATATGTACTTACACAAAAATATTTATAGCAGCTCTATTTGTGGTAGCAAAGAATTGGAAATCAAAAGGATGTTTATCAGAGGGGGAATGGTCAAACAAGTTGTGGCACATGATTGTGATGGAGTTCTATTGTGTCCTAAGAAACAATGAGGAAGGTGATTTCAGAAAAAAAAAAAAACATGGCAAGATCTACATGAACTGATTATGTAGAGAATAACAAGGGGATCATTATGCACAGTAACAGCAATGTTGTAATGATGTTCAACTGTGAAAGATTTGGTTAACTTGATCAATACAATGATCCAAGATAATTACAAAGAACTCATGATGAAAAAATTCTATCCATCTGCAGAGAGAGAAATGAAGAACTCTAAGTACAAATCACAGTATAATTTTCTCACTTTCTTTATTTTTCTTGCTTTTTTTGAAATATGGAAATATGTTTTGCATGATTTCACATGTATAACTGGTATCATATTGCTTACCTTATCAGTGGGTGGGGGAGGGGTGGTAAGGAGGGAGAGAATTTGGAACTCAAAATTTTAAAAATGTTTTAAATAAATAAGTAATTTTTTAAAAGAATAGGGAGAGTTGAGTATTTTTGCAGGTTATGGGGAAAAATTAAGATAAAGGAGAAAAGTTGAAGATAGATGACTAGATATGAGTGTAAGGATTTTAATAAAAATGTCCCTGACCAGATGGGAAGGAACAGAGTCAAAGGAATGGAAGAGTATTTGTGAGAAAGAGGGATATTTCTTCCTCTGGAACAATGGGAAAAGAGGAGAAAAAGAGTGATAATAGAGAAAAGTTTAGAGGTTAGAAAGATAATTGAAGGAGCTACTTCTGGATTGGACTTATTCTTCTCACTGAATTTGGATCCTGGGATATCTGCTGTAATTGTTGGAAAGGATCAAAGTATCATAGAATCATATAGCTTTAGCTGTAAGTTACCTTAAACACCACTTAGTCCTACCCCCTTCATTGTATAAATTAGGAAACTAAAACCCACTGATGTGAAGTGATTAGATTACCCAGGATATGGCAAGTAGAATTTGAACCCATATCCTCTAATTCCAGAGCTAGATTCCTTGTATTCTTTCAAACTGTCTCTCCTAATGGGTAACAGTTGGGGACTTGAGAGTAGAGCAAATGACTGAGAAAAATCCATGTGGAAAAGCAATCAATCATCAAGAATTTTTTTATGTGCCTTCCATGTGTCAATTACAGTGGTAGGCATTGTGAATACAAAGACAAAAATACCATAGTTCCTGCCCACATAGATCTTATATCCTACTGAGGAAAAAGGATATGCACACATATAATTAAATACAACATATATACAAAGCAAACACAGAATAATTTCCAATGACAAGAACAGGGGGGTTGGGATCAGAAAGTACTTATGCCTCAGGTGAGACTAGACCTGAACTCTGAAAGGAGTGAGGGATTAGTGTAAGATATAGAAGAGATGAGTAAGTGCTTTCCAGGCATAAAGGACAGCATTTCAGCACTACATACACGTAAATAGAGAATGCTGTATAAGGAAAAGAGTAATCTTGTGTGACTGGGTTGCAAAATATGTGAAAGTGGGTTGTTGTTGGAGCAGCTAGGTGATGAATTGATAGAACTGCAGGCCTAGAGTCAGGAAGACCTGAGTTTAATTTTGGCTTCAGACACTTACTAGCTGCGTGACCTTGGGGAAGTCACTTAACCCAATTTGCAGAAGACATGACAGTGCTTTCCAGGTATAGAGGACAGCCTTACAAGGCATAGAGAATGTTATGTACAGGAATGGGTTAGTAATTCTGTGTGATTGAGCTACAGAATATGTGAAAGTGAGTAATGTCTAATAAACCTAAAAAGGTAGTCTGCTATATTGTAAGCCATATTAAAAAAGACTTTGAAAGCCAAACATGGGCAATAATATTTGATGCTGGAGGCAATAGGGAGCATTGGATCTTTCTGAGTAGGGAAGAAAAAATAGATACACCTTTGCTTTATGATGTCCTCTAGCAACTTTCAGCAGCCCAAGATAATGAATAGAAAAAAATTGCATTGTAGAGATTGGCCACAGTTAAAAATTAACAGATGTAAAATGGTGAAAATTAATAAAGTTGTAGATTCCAGGATGGTGACTTATAAATCCTTAAAGTAGCAAACTATGGAGAAAATACAGAGGAAATGTAGTCATAATACTCCAGTGATAGAAAAACTTGTAATGAAATTGCTGTGACTATCCCCTCTATTATAAACCCTCTCCAAAACTTTAGTAGCTATTCTTTAAGAACTACTGTAGCCCAAACAAGCAAACAAGTCAACGAATGAGCTTCACTCCATAGCCATGAAGTAACTAACTGAGCCTTGGGATAAGTCATAAGGTTTTTCAATAAACATTAAGTATCTACTCTGTGCTAGGCATTGTGCAAAGCACTGGAAATACAACAAGATACAAAGGAAAAGTCCCTTCCCTCAAGGAGCTCATAAGGAAGAAGTTAATCCCAGGTCCACACCCAGTCTTTCAAATGCTAGGCCTTCCACTCTTCTGGTAGAGCATTCAGGAATCCCTGGCCACTTCCACAACATGATGAGCAATTGGAAGAGGATTTCAGTGGAGATGAATAATAGCTTACATTGATATAATGATTCAAAACATCTGCATTGCAGGTGGTGCTATTATCATTATCCACATTTTATAAAAACATGAGTGAATGCCTAGGAGAATAAGTAGGTATCAGGGGACTGAAGACAGGATGAGAGTGAAGAGCAGGTTTAGGAACAGAAGTAGAGAAGGAAGAAGAAGAAATTAGTCAAAGAGTAGAATTCCTTTCAGTTCAAGGTCCTAAAGAAGGTGCAATCACACAAGTCGATGTGACCATGTTGGTTTGTGGCATAAGTGAGATAGAGAAAGAGGCTGCTGGACTTGAGGAGGTGAAGTAATTATATGCTTAGGAGAATAATGCAGTGAATGGCATTCCTGAAGGAGACACCAGTGGATAGGGTGAAGAGCCAATTGATGACAGTAATTTTGATGCAGAGAAGATGATGTAGTTCACCTGAATTGATTTCAAAAGAGGAAAAGTTATTAGATGGTGGCATGGGAAGAGTAAAAATGGTATTGTGGGAGGAAAGTAATTGTCTTCCTTTTCCAGATTCTATGAATAGAGGGAAGAGAAAACAGAATCAGAATTTACTTTTGAAATGAAAAATGTTGTAAGATATGTTCCTCAGAGGAAAGTCAGGCATTAGATAGAGCAAGATTAAAACAATATTGGAGGAATGCTTGGAGGATGTTTGGGAGGTTTCAAAGTTTTCAAAAGCTGAAGTAGAACATGATAGGAGAGGTAAACCTGAAATATGGTAGGTACAATTTTGGAAAAATGGGATGTGTCCAAATAGGGAGGCCAGGAGAGTGAAGGTACTGGGGATCATGGCATTTGAAAATCAATTAAAGAAACTTGGAATGTTTGTATAGAGAAGATTTAAATGAGAAACAATAGCTATGTACAAGTATTTCAAGGGTTATAATATAAAAGACTAATCAGTCTTGTTCTCCTTGAACCCAGAGAATAGAAACGTGAGCAATGGACAAAAGTGTAAAATCAGATTTGAGCTCAATGTTAGGGGAAAAAAGACTTCTCTATAATCCAAACCAAAAGAATGTTGGGGTGGCTTGGGATCCAATTAAAGTCCACAATAGTGAGAGATCTTCAATGGCTCTAGGACCACTTTCCAGGAATATTATAGAGAGGGATTCCTGTTAAGATACAGGATGTACCCTGATGCATACTGAGGTCTCTCTCAAATCTGTAATCACATGTAATGGGCCTGGGAAACAGGCCTGATTTGAACAGGGACATAGTTTGGAAAGAAATATCAGAGCACGTGATTTTTATCTAGAGCTTACAGAGGTTGAAGAACCAGTAAACTGGATAAGATCTGTTGGCAGTAGGGAATACTGATTGATTGCTAAGAAGGAAAAATTAGGAAATCAAGGCATGTGAGATATGAAATGTTGGCATTTTGGAGGAGAGGCCTGAAGGAAATTTCACCATCTAGTATTTTTCAGTTCACTTATGACAGAAATCAGTGATCAAGAGCTACTAGCATAGTACAACAACAACAGCAAAAAGTCAATGCAACCTTACCACAGCCAAGCCAAGTTGAGCCTTTTTTATATACCAGAAGAGCTAGAGTCACTGTCAATTTCTGTTAGCGCTAATGTTCGTATTTCTGGATATATTCCTTTAGCCTCATCAGGACTTGCTTATGAACCTCTGACCAAACTTCTTTCCTTAGACATTTCCTTCAGTTTTGGTGACTTCAG
Organism: Vombatus ursinus; assembly: GCF_900497805.2. NCBI lineage: Eukaryota > Metazoa > Chordata > Mammalia > Diprotodontia > Vombatidae > Vombatus > Vombatus ursinus. The sequence goes on from NW_020954557.1 coordinate 65,995,073, forward strand.
AAAACTTTTTACAACTTGCTTATCTGGTTCCCAAGAATGATTCTGATTCATAGATTCTATCTAGTTTGCCTCACCTAGCACATGGTAATAAATTGTCTTTGTCACTGAGCAGGTTAAATTAGAGACACTTAATTTAATATTCTCTGAAACACCTGCCTAGGGGAGCAGCTAACAGGCAGCTACCATTCTTCTGTTATTGATCCCTAGTACCCTAGTTAATATTTTGAATCCTAGCACCCCTGGGAACCTGAGAAGCTATCATTACTTCCTTTTCTGATAGATTACAGGGCTGGTAAATCTAAAAAGTGATGTAGACCTATACTTTATGATATCCTTGTTGACAAAGTTAAGAAATATAGGCTTTATGATGGTACAATTAGTTCAGTGTGTAATTGGTTGGAACACTAGAAACAAATAATGTTGATTAATGAACTGAGGTCAAGCTAGAGAAAAGCCTTTACCCCATGACTCTTTCCTGGCTCTGTCCTCTTTTTGTTAATCAATAACTTGGATGAAGACATAGTTGGCATGCTTATCAAATTTATAGATGCCACAAAGCTGAAAGGAATATATAATATGCTAGATGACAGAATCAGAATCCAAAAAAGATTTCAGCAAACTGGAATGATGGAATGAAACTACATTTATACCTATTTAATCTTATCTCATTAAAAGCATATATTTAGGCTCAAAAAAAAAAAATCAACAGCCCCAATACAGAATGAGGAAAATTTGGCTTAAAAGCAATTCATTTGAGAAGAAAAAAAATATTTTAGTTGACTGCAAACTCAAAAAGTGTTGTCACTTTGGCCACCCCAAAATACAAATCCATCAATAGAACTATGAAGTTCAGAAAACAAAAAAAAAAGTTGTAATAGCACTGGTTTACCATGGTTTGACTAAATTTGGAATATTATTTTCATTTCTGGATGACATAATTTTAGAGGGACATGAACAAGCTAGAGAGGTCAGAAGATGGTGATCAGGGGATAAAAGAACCCAGAACCATGTCATTTAAGAAATAATTGAAAGACTTAAGGATGTTCAGCCTAGAGAATCAAAGACTAAGCAGAGAAGGATCTTGAACAATTTATGGAAATATATTTCCATGTGAATGAGGATGAAGCATGATAAAGCACCTCCTTACATAGAAGTGATACCCTCAGGGTACAGATTAAGAAATATTTTTGGTACATGGCCACTGAAAGAATTTCAATCAGTCAGTAAATAAACATTTATTAAGTGCTTACTATGTGGCAGGACTGTGCTAAGGGATGGGGATACAAAAACATACTCCCTGCCTTCACAGTATAAAGGGGGAAGACAATAAACAAACACGGATGTACAAACAAGCTATATACAGGGTAAAAAGGAAATATTTAAGAGAGAGAAGGCAATAAAATTAAAAGGATTTGGAAAATCTTGTAGAAGGTAAAATTTTCAGTGGGATTTTAAGGAATTTAGGGAAGCCAGTAGGTAGATATAAGGAAGGAGAGCATTCCAGGTTTTGGGGACAATTTAAAAAAAAAAAAAAACCAAAGACAAGAAATGGAGTGTCTTGTCCATGGAACAGCAAGAAGACCAGAAGACCGGAGTCACTAGATCAAAGAATACCTGTCAGAGAATAAGGTGTAAGGACAACCAGAAAAGTAAGAAGGTGCCATGTTATAAAAGGCTTTGACTGTCAAACACAGGATTTTATATTTGATCCTGAGTGTATTGCCTGGGGAGGGGGGATTTCATGGTCAGACCTGTGCTTTAAGAAAATCACTTTGGAGGCTGAATGGAGGATGGAGTGGAGTGGGGAGAGACTTAAAGCAGGTAATCCCAGCAGCAGGCTATTACAGTAGTGCAAACATTAGGTGATTTGGTCCTACACTAGATTGGTGGTAGTGTCAGAGGAGATAATGCAGTGTACTCAAGAGATTCTCAAAAGGTGATATCAAAACTTTCACAACAGATTAGATAACAGGAGAGTGAGAGATAGTGAGGAGATGAGGATGACACCCTTGTTGGGATTTTAAGAAACTGGGAGGATGGTGTTGCTACCTACAGTGACAGAGAAATTAAGAGAGGGGGAGAACTTAGTGGCAAAGATTATCAACTGCATTTTAAACATGTTAAGTTTAAGATGTTTACTGGATATCCAGTTTGAGATATCTGAAAAGCAACTGGAGATGTGGTATTAGAAGATAGCAAAAAGTTTGGGGCATCCTCGGTAGATTTTGGAATTTCTTTTGTTTGACTATACATATATGTTAGGACAGTTTTGTATTTCTTTCTTTTTCAATGAGGGGAGACTCCAGGTGGAAAAGAATAAAATAGATTTTCATTCATTAAAATTATTTAATTTTATAAACAAAATGTGCAAAGAGTTGTTATGTAGATGAGGGAAGCAATTATAGGTTGAATGGGTAAAAAGCACAAAGCTTAATATAAGAAAGATCTTTACATCATCTTTCTATCAAATACAGTTGACTGGGCAAATTGGAATGAGCTACTTTGTGAGGCATTTGAAAATGATCAAGAAGAGTCATTCTGTAATAGAGATGTTAATGTTAAATAAAAGAAAAAAAATGATTCCTTAGCCTGGAGACTTTAAAAGACTAATAATGCCAAAAGTCACTTAGATGGGAGGGAAGGGGAAAGTTGGATGAAATATTCTTGTAAAAGAAGGGAAAAAATCATTTTAGTTGACCACAAGCTCAAAAAGCATTATACTTTGGCTACCCGAAAATACAATAAAATGCAATAATGATAATAATAAGTAATAATAATAAAGTCTGGGATTATTGATAGTCTTCCTATTTGAAGATTTTATAAAAATTTTCTAGTAATTACCTCATGATAAAGTCAATTCCCTAAAAAAGCCTCATCATTTGCTTTATAAACTATATTTATCATTTTCACTTATTTGGAAAAAATGTAATTTAAAATAAGTTAACTTAATGAAGTTATTTAACAAAAATATTTTGAAAATGGCTTTTTCTAATGAACTGTTACTTTTTTGGAATTAAGAATTTTTAGGTTATGTTGAAAAATAAGTCTTGATATATTCCAACAGTCTGCAAATAACCCAGGAATAAATCAGAAACAGCATGTAGCATCATTAGATCTCCACCAGCAGCTTATTAATTTATATATAATTATCATCTGCACAAATTATTGTGAAGGAACTGACAAAGCATCAATGTTCAAAACAACATTTCCCCCCCACATGATAAGAAAATTAGAATTCAACTATTTCTAGATAAGAAATCAATGACAGTTTGTTATTTGTAATTCATCTTCTTTTGGGGAAATAGACAATCTTCAACTTTTAGCATTATTGTTGATGTTGTTGCAAATAGCCCCTCATTCTAAAATTACAATTGGTCTCAATGGAATGTGAATAGAGAAAAATATAAAGGGTTATCTCATCAGTTCAAAGGAATTAAGGGTAGGATAACTTTTAATGTTAAACTTTCCTTATTTGTTGCATTTATTAAAAAAAAACATACTGATTATCCATAGGAATACAATTAAAAGTAAGCCAGTAACCAACAAGAAAATGAGAATGAGGATTACTCAACTAGTCCATGAATGCCTGATGTCAGCAGCAAACATATAATCTTCTGAATTTGTCAGAAAGAGAGGGTTTCAGATTTTTCCATATTTATGAGATAAATACTTTTGTCAATTTACATTTCAGCATTTAGCAGAGTCTCCATCATCTACTTGTATAATATTTATGGTAGAGATAAAACTCCTGTGCCTTCACACTACTGCATTCACTTCAATTCACTACTGCATTCAATTCAATAATGGGATTACCAAACATTATTTAAAAAAAAAAACAACACATGCCTGGGTCCATATTTCCTTCTTTCCTAGATATTGGATTTACTTTACAAGGCTATTTAGTCCAACTCTATCCCTTCCCACCCCTCACTCCCCCACACTCATCTAAACAGCTCTTGACATTATTAGTCTTTTAAAGTATCCAGGTTGAGGAATCATTTTTTTTCTAATCAGGTAGTCACAGTACTGTTTTGGAAGTAAATTGTAATAGCAGCTCTTTTTGTGTGGCAAAGAGTTGGAAATTGAGTGGATGTACCTCAGTTGAGGAATGGCTGAACAAGCTGTAGTATATGATTTCAGTGAAGGGAGGAAGATAATTTGGGACTAAATTTTTTTTTAAAATGTTATAATTATTTTTACAGAACTGGGGAAAATTAAATACTATTTTAAAAGAAAATGAATTATACTGCACAATGATACTTTAAGAATAAATGGCCCAAATTGTCTTAATATAGAAGGAACAGCATTGATGCTGGAAAAATTCATATACATAACAGAAATTATGATATGACTGCTTGGGTCACCCTGATCTGTTTGTGTTCTGATCCCACATTTTTTAAATTTAAAAATGAATTGTGTACAGATTGTAAATCTATATAAATCTATATCCTAAGGTGGAATGTGTCATAGGATGGATGATAACCACCACTCACAACTCTTATGTTCATAAAAAAGTAATCTCTAATCTTTATAGAACTGTGATACTCTAGTAGTAATATTGAGAACTGGAAGATAATTGAGATGCCCTCTAGTCTTACCCTCTTATTTTAGAAATGAATACCTGACGCATAGAGATATGAAGTGACTTGTCCAAGATGACATAGATAGTAAGCAGCAGAGCCAGAATTTCAGCCATGTTCCTATGCAGCATTTTATATCATGTTGTTATTGTTGTTGCTACTAATTTTTAAATTTTATGACTTACCCTTCTCTAATACCAAAAAGTACTATATAACATATGTGCACTTTATGTATGTGGCTATATGTTTATATATGGTTATTTACATAGTATACATGAAATTATTTTAGTCCTTAGATCTATATTTCAACTATATGGTTGCTTCTTCCAGAAAGAGAAATTGTCAGTCTTCTCTGGCATAGTTCATGTTTTCATGGAAACTAAATTTCTAATGATATCCTTGTCTAAAATTTAACTTGGCTGATCTGCAGACAAAAAACACAGTCTGTAACACATTCAAAGCCTTTTCCATTTCTAGATCCTTCAAGAACTCAAGCTCCATGACATAGCCCTAAAGAAATCAACACCATCTTTGTGCTGTAATGAGGCATTATAACAGGGCTTCGAGTGATGACATGATAGAGTGGAAAGGGCACTAATTAAGATCAGGGACCTGAATTTAGCCCTGCTATTTCCTACTTATGTGACATTAGTTAAATAACTTAACCTCTCTGGCCTCAGTTTCCTCAACTATAAAATAGTTTATTGAGATTCCCTCAAAGGTCTCTTATACCTCTAAGTATATGATCCTATTATGTTATTGAAACTTTGAAAAATTCTTTTGATATTTTTACAATTATCTTCTTGAAAGTCACATGGGTTATAAATCTATAAATAGTAATCATTTTCATAAATTACAGACCATTATACAATATACACAATCATTCCTCCATATCCCAGAGGACATACTATTTGTGTTATATATTACTGATATAGATAACCGCAGTTTCTTAGGCCACCCCAATGTTGCTCAATATGACCATTCTCTCAAACAGGAGAGGAACAGGGGTTATGTTACACTCTTCTGAGGCATTTCCTTGCTCAATCAACTGGTATGCCAGAACCTAGTCTATACATATACCCAGGGATCTTGCCATCCCAAGCTATTTCACATTCTAAAAGGGAACACATCCATACTTTTAAACCAATTAGGAACGGGGTGCAGATTTTTGAGCAAAGTTTTCAGACTCAAAAAAAAATTCTGAAAAACAGTCACAAACAGAATCAGGGAGCTCCATACCTGTACCAACCTCAGAGTATATAAGATAAAACTACTGCTTTGTACTACATATTGCTCATGGATCTTAAGCCCTGCCCAGGCTGAAAAAAAAAATACAGACAGCTGATTAAGAATATAAATAGGGGAAAGGATATGAATAAATATTATTGCATTGAAAAGGGTATGCAAGATTTCCTTAGTGGTTAAATTGGGTTTAAAAATATTTATCACTTTATTCTGCCCTTGTGATTTAATTGGTACAGAGAACTCCCAATGAGAAAACTTCCTTTACCAATGCAGATCAGCAACCAATAGAAACTGCAACCACTCTTACTTTATTACATGTTCTTTATGTAGTTGCTGTGGCTGAAAAGATTTATCACCTAGTGGTCAACCTTTTGGTGAATAGATACTCTGTACTTTGCTAGTCTTGTTTGCTGATGACAGAGGTCCAAACTCAAAGTCTTTCAGAATCTAACAGAGCTTTGGAACTTGTCCCTCTGAAAGCTTTCCATTCCACTATGAGGCATCAGAGTAGGACTTCCATGGAAAATAAGAAATATTACTGAAGAAATAAGAATAAATAGTTTGAAAAAATCATTTAAAAATGAAGATCACTAATAAGTTACTCTGGGGTTAATTCAAGACCAGTCTTTAGTTGTGGTGTGGTGTGGTTTGATGTGATATGGTGTGTGTGTGTGTGTGTGTGTGTGTTTCATAGACAATGTCTAATTTAAAGATTAAATAAAACAACATGGAAAGTAAAATTGGCACCTCCTCAACAAGCATAGCATTTGTAGTGGAATGATTCCACTAACTGCCAACTGACCACAGGGTCTAATACAGTATTCTAAAAGTAGAAATCATTAACAAGATGCTGATTTAACATTCTTGAACTCCTGCTAAATGACCCAAATACAAGAACTATGAAGTCCATCTTCCATGTATTTAGAAATTCTGAAGGATGGAGCAGGAAAAATTATCTTCTTCACAGTAGCGAATGGGCAGGGATCATGAATTTGGTTTGCTGATCCTATACGAGTATTTAGTGAGTTCTATGGAAAAGGTAAAATTTTTAAAATATAGGAACATAATGGGGGGTTTTTGTTGTTGTTTGTTTAAATGTAGGCATTTGTTTGTTTGTTTAAAGATAGGCGTATTGAGTAAGAAAAAATGAAATCAGGAATGGGGTTTATGAGATACTACAAGGGAGAAAAAATAGTTATGAAACTAAAAATGTGATGTGAGAAAAACCCAAAAAGTCCCTAGAGATGGATGGTTTTTGATATTTCTCAGGGCAAATGACAAATAACCCCACTTGAGAAGGAACTATCAGCAGGATCAAAGAAATATAAGCCTGGGGGATTCAGATGGAGAAGGAAATGTTTAGAGTGAAGAGAAAAGATTGGACTAAACCATGAAATTGGTATATTTCACAATCATCTTCCCACCCAACCCCACAATAAATAGTTTAGCCTCTCTGAAAACTGAAAATAGCTATCTAGATGCCATATGCTTTGCAAAGAATATCTTTAATGGACATTTTTTGCTATTCAAAACTAGTGAGTATGAAGTAAATATTAGATGTATCTAACTTAAATAACTTAGAAATCTGATCAAGAATAAAAGTTAATCTCTAAATAAAATATATACCAAAGCTAAAATCTATATTTTTGAAATGTTTCCCCAAATTAAACAAATTTATTAATTAATGGTGATCTGTAGAATGTCAACTGAAAGGTCATGAGGGCAAGGCAAACCATAATTATAATGATCTTAAGAGATATTATAATGAAAAGCATCCCTGTTGCAATCACGATGTACATTATGAAATGTTAACATGGTATTTCCATGGTATGCATCCTCAGTAATTACAATTTATTATGCCCATGTTATCATGAAAAATATTTTGAGAAATAGATGACTACACTATTTTTGGGGAAAAACTGAAATGTTATAACTACCTTACAAAAGACTCATCACTATTAAAAATCAAGTCAATGTAATTTTTAAAATGAGACTTGTAAAATAGCCTTATGTATTTAATATATTTTTTCATAATTGGTTATTGTATTATATTATATTATATTATTATACGTAATTCTAGTCTACAGTACACAAAACTCCATGCTTTTCTCAGGATTCTTATTTCCAATTTTTTTTCTCCTGTGCCAAGTGCTTAAATATGAGTAGGAAGAGCACAAAATTATATCACTACTCATCATGAAGGTCAGAAATCAGCCCACTGCTCTTATTTCCATCCCTTCAAAAACAGAAATGCAAACTATAAATTCTCAGGTTTGGAAAGAAACTCACAGACTATCTGTAATAATCCATCCAACATTTTTCCTTTGTCTAAAACTTTAAGGTCAAAAAACAGTATTTTCAAGGTACTTAGAAAATAAAATCTTATAAAAATACATAGATAATATTCTATGAACTTAAAATTAATTTTAAATCTCAATTTTACTTAGAGATTCCTGAAAATATTAATCTAGCTGAGAGGAACTACTACATTTTTCCTGCATTACATCATTTCATTTATAATCTACTTTTTGTCTTGATTAATCCTACAATCTGATTTCATAAAGAGTAAAATGATAATGTCCTATTTTGAAGCATAACTTGTTCTCTCTGAGGAGATTTCCACTTTCAAAAATAGCACTGAACTATTGAGTGATAAACACTAGCCCTGTTTCTAGGAAAGTAAGTTAAATACTTGGGCCCTGTTTTCCTCATTTGGAGTAAAGGATTAAATTTCTTTGATCTATGAGGAACTTTTTCATTTCTGATAATCTATGAAGTATCTTTTTATATTGGTAATTGTTTTGCAGAGAAGACATAGGACCAAAATCTAGTAGCATCAACATGTGTCTATATTGTTGAAAAATAGAACTAAGTCAACATACTACTATTAAACATACATCATTTAATCTCATATTTTATTCTTGTTTCCCACTTTGAACTTGTGATCTCTAACATTTTTAACTACTCTACAATTCAATGATCCTAAATACAGGAAAAAGTATGTTTTTCTTGGAGAGTAGTTGATCTGATTAAGGAGGTTTTGTATTAAATTATGAGAAGAGAAAATAGTACACAGAAAAAATTACTGAGCTAGTCAATAAGTTAACATGCATTATTAAATACCTACTATGTGACAGGCACTTTACTACTATGAATACAAACAAAAAAAGGCCAAAAAAAAGCACATTTCTTGCCCTCAAGGAGCTCACAGTATAATGGAGGAGACAACATATTCACAACGATGTAAAATCATGATAGATACAAGATAACTTAGAAGGCACTAGCACTTACGGCAACAAGGAAAGGCTTCTTGAAGAAGGTAAGACTTTAGCTGAGACTAGAAGCAAGACAGAAAGGCAGGAGGTAGAGCATAAGAGGGAAAGAATTCCAGGCATGGGGCATAGACAGTGAAAATTCAAAGATTAAAGAGATGGAGTGGTTTGCATGAGGAATAACAAGAAGGCCAGTGTCTAAGAAGACTAAACAGGTAAGAAAGGACCAGGTTATAAAGGAATTTAAAAGACAGAGTACTATGCATTTGATCCTAGAGGTAAGAGGGAATTATCAAACTCGATGTAAAAGAGAATAAGACAAGACACAAGAAAAAAGAGGGTAATAAACATCTCATTACTATATTTCTAAAATATTTATTGCTTATTAACAGTATTAACAATAATAAGGCTTTTGATTTTCCATTGATAATGTCTCCTGGAAAAGGAGCACATGCCCTAAGTGCTCTTAGAATCAGGGAGGAGTATGAGCTGGTTGAGTCCAACCCATACATGAAAGACTTTCCTTCTATAAAATGTCTAACAAGCAGTCATCTGTCTGAATATATCCATGGCCCACCACTTCAAGACAGCGTCCCATTCCACTTTTAGACAGTTCTCATTTGGAACAAGTTTATCCAGACTTCTAGCCAAAGTTTTCATTTTTAAAATTTCCATTCACAGTTACCTCCACATTAAAGATAACTGGTTGATTCATACTCCTGAGATACACATTTGGATTTAACCTTTACAAGGAGGGATAAAAAAACAAGACACAGACATGCAGATAAAACCAGAACTGATAAAGGTGAGAGTTTGGGGCTTAGACACACAGACACACAGACACACACACACTCCAATTCGCTTGAAGGAAGCCTGAGTGGTCCCCACAAGCCCTCCAGAAATTACTTGTCCCCCAAGAGAAGGGAACCACATGTCCACAGAGCCAATAATGAAACATCAAGGGTTCCTGAGTGAAGGCAGAAGATGCAGAGATGCAGAAGTTGGTTGGCAGCAGTAAAACAGCAGTGTCAGAGCAAAGACAGAGTTTCTTATCAAGTGGAAGAATTCCAGGACTGAATATTTTAGACACAGAGATGTTCCTAGAAAACACCAAGTTCTTGGATCAAGCTTCCTAAAAAGAAGGGGAGGAGGTCCTGGATAAAGCTGAGTTCTTGGAACAGAAGTGTACCTAGACCAGAGGAGTGCTAAGACCAAGCAAGAATAAGGGCTCTTTCCCCTTTTTTAATTGGAGAACTATACTTGAGCCCCAAAATGATGTTCTTACAGTCTGTAGGTGAGAGAATAAAACAAAGAGAATTGTTTGAACTTGGTCTATACAAAACCAGAGCCTTTGGTTCTGGGAAAATAGGTTACAGGAGAAATGGTGGCAACAGCAACAAAACTAAGCAATAGTTAGGGTTAGGAGACAATGACAAGGGGACCAATAATACAATAATCATGTACTCAACTGTTTATACACCAAGGTAAGAATTATGTCTTATCCAGCCTCAGACACTTACTACCTGTGTACTTCTAGGCAAGTCACATAACCTATGTCTGTCTTGGGTTCCTCATCTGTAAAAGAAGAACTTTCTTCCAGGGTTGTAGCAGGACTAAAATGAGATATTTGTCAAGGGATTTGCAAACCTTAAAGTACCGTGTGAATGATAAGCTATTATTAATGAGTAAAAGGAAATATGATACTTTATGCATAATTAATATTTAAAGAGAAGTGATATTACTGAAATATGGCAATGGAAAGATAAAACCTTTTTGAAAGGAATTGATTGAATAAAATAGGAAGAGAGCTAGTTTTGAATATATCTTGATACTGCCTGACATAGACAAATTTGGAGTCACGAAGACCTGAATTTATGTTCCATCTCTGATACCATCTGAGGAACACTGCAAGGCACTTACCTTCTCAGCAAAACACTTAAAATCATAAAAAGAAGTATGCAATTTTCTAAACTAATTCTGTACTCCTCTTGTTCAATTCTGGTTTTAGTTTTCTATTTGCAGTGTCTATCCAAGATGTATGTATTGATGGACCATCTCTATGAGTTATTTTTGGAACTGTATATTATAAATTAGACAATAGACAATCTTCCTCTACTTGGTTTTTCCTGTGAGAATAGTTGAGTTTTACTTGTCTGAATAACTAAGAATTTTGAAGAGCTATGATGTTGAAGATTAATTTGACTTGTTTTGTTTGTCCATAGAAAACAAAACTAGAGCAATGGGCTGGAGTTCAAAAAGAGGAATTTAGGCTTGGTGTCAGGAAAAAAAAATACCTAGCAATTATAGTTGTCACATTATGGTAGGAACTGTCTTGAAGGAGAGGGTGGGTTCCTTCTCATTGAATATATTCAAGCAGAGATTAAAAGAATAGTTCAAGCCAAGATGATGGAGGGAAAGCAGTGACTTGCTAGAGCTCTCCCCCAAATCCCTCCAAACACCTATAAAAAATGTCTGTAAACAAATTATAAAGCAGCAGAACCCACAAAAAAAAACAGAGTAAAACAAATTTCCAGCCCAAGACAACCTGGATGGCTGATCAGAAAGGTATATAGCACTGGGCTGGGAGAGGAGTGCAGTTCAGTGTGGGCCTGCAGACCACAGCAACCCTGGAGCAGGCCTCAGAGGACTGAATCATGGGCAGCTGTGGAGGTTTCCAGACTTCTCAACCCCTGAATGCCAAAGACAACTTAGAAGGTCAGTGGGAAAAGTCTGTGACTGCAGTGAGAGAAGAAGCTAGGTCTCAGCCACAAGTCCTGAGCTTGAACAGTGGCTGTATCCTGAGCTTCCAGCCCACAGACTGAGGGGGAATCGAGAGGCTGATCAGAGGGGGATTTCAAGGATCTCTTTGCCAGGGCTGAGGCAGGAATCTCTTGCTTTGCTCATGCTTGGATCTGGGTCACAGTTCTGAGGAGCAGTCCTGGGGCAAGGAGGAGTGCTGGTATGGTGGAGCTTGTTGTGATGGTGGAGAGGAAAAACCCTTGCCCCTTATCACAGCACCTTGGAAAAACTGACATTTTTCAGGTCCCTAGAAGTATCTCTGAAAACAGCTGTACAAACCCCCAAAGCTTGGGACAGTACATTCTCCACATTAGAAACAGACTCTTACCTTAACAAAGAGTTTAAAACTCAAGTAATTGGTTGGGATCATGAGCAAGCAATGCAAAAGGAGTCAGACTATATTATCTTACTTTGGTGACAAAGAAGATCAAAACATACAAGCAGAAGAAGACAACAAAGCAAAGCTCCTACATCCAAAACTTCCAAGAAAAATATGAATCAGTCCCAGGCCTTGGAAGAGCTCAAAAGGGATTTTGAGAAGCAAGTAAGAGAAGCAGAGGAAAAACTGAGAGTGATGCAAGAAAATTATGAAAAACAACTCAACAGCTTGCTAAGGGAGACCCCAAAAAATATTGAAGAAAATAAAGCCTTAAAAAATAGCCTAACCCAAATAGCAAAAGAGGTCCAAAAAGCCAATGAGAAGAAGAATGCCCTAAAAAGCAAAATTGGCCAAATGGAAAAGGAAGTCCAAAAGATTACTTAAGAAAATATTTCTTTAAAAATTAGAATAGAGCAATTGGAAGCTAGTGACTTTATGAGAAATCAAGACACTGTAAAATAAATCCAAAAGAATGAAAAATTAGAAAACAATGTGAAATATCTCATTGGAAAAACAACTGACCTGGGAAATAGATCTAGGAGAGAGAATTTAAAAATTATTGGACTATCTGAAAGCCATGATCAAAAAAAGAGCCTAGACATCATCTTTCAAGAAATGATCAAGGAAAACTGCCCTGATATTTTAGAACCAGAGGGCAAAATAGAAATTGAAAGAATCCACCAATCTCCTCCTGAAAGAGATCCCCAAAAGAAAACTCCTAGGAATATTGTAGCCAAATTCCAGAGTTCCCAGGTCAAGGAGAAAATATTACAAGCAGCCAGAAAGAAACAATTTAAGTATTGAGGAAACACAATCAGGATAACACAAGATTTAGCAGGTTCTGCATTAAGGGACCGCAGGGCATGGAATATAATATTCCGGAGAGCAAAGGAAATAGAATTACAACCAAGAATCACCTACCCAGCAAAACTGAGTATAATCCTGCAGGGGAAAAAATGGTCATTCAGTGAAATAGAGGACTTTCAAGCATTCTTGATGAAAAGACCAGAGCTGAATAGAAAATTTGACTTTCAAATACAAGACTGAAGTGAAACATGAAGAGGTAAACAGGAAAGAGAAATCATAATAGACTTATTAAGGTTGAACTGTTTACATTCCTCCATGGAAAGATAATATTTGTAACTCATGAGACCTTTGTCAGTATTAGGATAGTTGGAGGGAAAAAAATTATATGTATGTATGTATAGATAGATAGATAGATAGATAGATAGATAGATAGAGGGCACAGGATGAATTGAAGATGAAGGGCTCATATCTGGAGAATAAAATTAAGGGGTGAGAGAGGATTACACTAGGGGAAAGAGAAAGGAAAAGGTAGAATGGGGTAAATTATCCCACAAAAAAGCAGAAAAGCCTCTTACAGTGGTGGGGAAATGAGGGAAGGTGAGAGGGAATGAGTGAATCTTATTCTCATAAGATTTGACTTAAGGAGGGCACATACACACTCAATTGGGTGTGGAAATCTGTCTTACCCTACAGGAAAATGGGGGAGGGAAGGTGACAAGAGAGTAGGGGAATGATAGAGAGGAGGGCAGATTGGGAAAGGGGCTAATCAGAAGCAAATACTTCTGAGGAGGGACAGGGTCAAAAGAAAGAATACAATAAATGAGGGGGACAGGATAGAATTAAGGGAAATAGAGTTAGTTTTTCACAGCATGTCTACTATGGAAGTGTTTTGCATAACTGCACATGTATAGCCTTTATTGAGTTGCTTGCCTTTTCAATGAGGATGGGTGGGGAGGGAGGAAGGGAGAAAATTTGGAACCCAAAGTTTTGAAAACACAGGTTTAAAAAATGTATAATACAAATTTTGATTGAGAAGTGAACTCAACATACAAACCCCACTTTTTATTCATTTTATAACCTACATTGTATTCTCTCCCTCTCTTACTTTCCTAAAGATGATGACTGATGCACTGACTGCATAAAACAATTACTCCTTGTTAAAAGATATTTTCCCCTTCAGTCTTAGAGTAGAAACATGAAAGTATTCTTATATTCACATGCTACCTAATGCAGCCTTGCTCCATGTTACCCTAAGGATAGGGAATAAGTGGGGTATGGGAAGAGGAAATTACACAGAAAGATACCCTTCCATCCATGGTATGCTGGAGCCAGTTCAAACTGGATTACAGGAGCCTATGGTGAAATTTTCAGTGTGAGCATTTACACTTCAAAAACTGGCGAACTCTACAAATCAAAACTTGATTGTTTTGTTAATTGTCTAGACTACAGAAAGTGATTGTAATGCATATTAAACATAAAAGTGCATTATACTTTCTAGAGATCCAGTTGTTAAACATTTACCAGAACACCCACGCTTTCACCTTATACGTACTCTTTCTTTCCAAATTTGATGCCGAAACCTCTAAGTAAAGAGGTTTTGCATCCATGATACCTTGTAAACTAACACAAGTAGCTACACCACTAGAATGTAAGCTCCTTGTGAAGAGACAGGAAGTGATTTTTTTTTTACTTTGCCCCATGACATAGCACATGGAATGCACTTAATAAAAATCCATTTGTATCAAACTTAATTAGACTGAATTGTCCAATCTGATAGTTTCAACTAATTCCTTCCTGAGTTGTATTTAGACAGCTTATTCATATGAGCATTCCATTTGAAATTTACTAATCTATTCACAGTAGACACTCCTTGAGAATGTTATGTTACTTATAATAAGTGTTATGTAACTAGCTAAATTACCCAGAGTTTTATAGGAAATGCTTGCTAGGACTTGCTTCACATGCAGACATACAATATAAATAATGGCACAATATAATAATGTTACAATGTCTCCAAATTAGCCCTCCATTACTTTGTCATCAATGTTCAATATCAAAGACAATTTTCATCTACCTTAACAATTGAGCACCTCTTAAACAATGCACTGACCTACTTTTTTGTTTCATACTTGGTGAGATATTTAACTTTCTTACTCAACACTAGAGTCACAAATGACAATTTTAGCACCCAGGGAAGGCTTCATAAAATAGGTCTTCAGCAAGAAGTATGAAAAGTCACTCTCAATCAATGTTGGATTCAGCTGAAGGGAGGATACCCCAAGACATAAGGCCTTATAAGTAAAAAAGAACCCAGAATACTGTTCTATGTATTCTGGGAGAAAGAGATACAACAGCCCCTAGGACACTGACTTCCATGGTTAGAAATAGGAAGAAAATACTAGGATATTGATGCCACCTGTGATAGAGGAAGTAGGGCTGGGCAAGCCCCAGAAAGGAATTCACCTGTAATAGTCCTGCCTCAGGTGGAGTGAAGGAAGCTTCTGTTCTAACTAATTATATTTGCTAAATAGGCATTCCACATTGTTGAAACAGTGGAATATGTAGTTAGGACCACATAGATTTCAGTACCTGGACTAAACTGGGCCATAGGCAGAGTTCTGCCCTAATATGATCTCTTTCTCTTTGCCTCATATTTACAGGAAAAAAAAATGAAGTGATTCACTATATTCTTATGGTTCACTATATATTCACTATATTCTTATATTCAGAAAATTGGAACACTAATGCATTGTTGGTAGAGTTTTGAACTGATCCAACCATTTTGGAGAGCAATTTGGAACTATGCCTAAAGGGCTATAAAAATGTGCATACCCTTTGACCCAGCAATAGCACTTCTAGGGCTGTATCCCAAAGAGATCATAAAAATGGGAAAAACGACCTACTTATATAAAAACATTTGTAGCAGCTCTTTTTGTGGTGGCAATGAATTGAAATTGAGGGGATGCCCATCAATTGGGGAATGACTGAACAAGTTGTGGTATATGAATATAATGGAACACTATTATGCTATAAGAAACAATGAGCAGGCAGACTTTAGAAAAACCCAGAAAGACTCTTATGCTGAGTGAAGTGAACAGAACCAGGAGAATGTTGTACACAGCAACAGCCACGTTGTGCGATGACTAACTTTGGTAGACTTAGCCCTTCTCAGCAATGCAAAGATCTAAGAATCTCCAAAAGTCTCATGAAGGAAAATGCTATCCACATTCAGGGAAAGAACTGTAGAGTTTGAATACAGATCAAAGCATACTATTTGCTCTTTTATTTTTCTTCCATTTTGTTTTGTTTCCTCTTTCTTGTGGTTCCTCCTATTGCTTCTAATTCTTCCTTACAATGTGACTAATGTGAAAATATGTTTAATAGGAATGTATGTTTAGAGCCTATATCAGATTGCACACCATGGGGGGGGGAGTGGGAACAGAGAAGGAGAAAAATTTAAAACTCAAAAGCATATGGAAGTGATTGTTGAAAACTATAAATAAATTAATAAAAAATAAAGTAAAAATGAAAAAAAATACATGCCATGGTTCTGTCTTAATGTTTTATGTGCATCTGATTTAGAGACAGGGACAAAGATGAAAATGTAGAAATAAAAGCCTAACTTAAAACTATTCATTTCTAAAGATGAGGTTCAAACTACTGCTTCTATGAAACTAATTCTTAATTTGAAGATGACTGCATTTCCCTGATATTATAGACACAAACCTAAGAAGATGTGTTTATTAAAAGCTATGGTCAGGCATGTATTATGTATTACAATGGCTATTCAATATATTGTATCTTATAATGCTAGTGAGTTAGAGAAATAAATTTTGCAAACTGTCCATTTTTGTAAAGCACAATGGCCACCCTGCTGTGACATGAGCCTTTATTATCTCCTGTGTTCAGTGGATTTAATTCTATTCATGCCTTACTCTCATTAATCATTTCTCTCCTACTATTCTCATTATTCAGAAACATCCAGCATCTTTTCATTCAATAAAAGAGGAATAATAATAATTAATAATATCAGCTGCTTCCTATTCTACTTTAATATATTAATCACTTTTCCTAAGGGTTCAACATTTTTGATACAATCTTTCTCTTCAATGAGTACATTTTGTATTTTTGATACAATCTTTCTCCTACCACTCCCACTTCTAAAAATCAAGTCCGAATCATGGCAACATTTTATACTCCCTTATTTTGTCGCAACTTCCTTATGCAAATCACCTTTCTAAGAGGCAAGAAAAAATTTAAAACATGAATATGATATGCTAAAATATGTTTGTTTTCATTCTACTTCACTCTTACTACTCAATAGACATCTGTAATTCTATAAGCATCTACACTTCCATCATCCCTTTTTTAATTTTTAGTACAACCAATTGTACGGAATGAACAGGAATTCACTTTTTAAAGTAATCTTTTAAAATACAGTCTATGGTTTGCTTTTATATATCCAAAGTACTAATGGCAAATTCTAGCTATTGTTAGTAGGCAAGTATCACAGCCACAGAAAAGCAAAACTGCAGATCCCAGAGTCCTACAAACATCATGCAACAGGAGGTATTACATGCCCATGGGCTCACAGAGGGAGATTCTAATATGCATGAAATATTACACCTCTTTTTTAAAATTTTTATAATACTAAGGAACCTAGTAAGATACTTGGGATGAGTGATCCAGTTAACAGATAATGTGTATATCCCCCAAATATATTTAATCTGACATATATGATTTTTCAAAGCACATTCCATTGCCAAGAGTTGTACCAAAGTGTGTACTAAATGCCATAGGTTTACTTTCAGTTTAGAATTCTATTGGTGTCACCTCATTAGGTTCTCTATCATAATATCTTGAGTTACAATAGTGTCAATACAGAATTGATTACAAAAGGTCACTAAATAGCAATCAAGATTAACAGATAAGATTCCATTCCAGATAATAAGATAAATTAGAAGCAGTGGCTGCCATTATTCAATATCCCTTTTTTGTCCTCAATTTTCATTCAGCAAGGAAATATACTACTAATTGGTAAAGTAGGTGGGAAATCACCAATACAACCAAAAAATGGCACAGAACATGTCTACACTCTGAACTTCCAATATTTCTTATAATGAGCAGATGTAGAATCCTTAAAGTGTTCTACATATCAATTAATCAAGTCTTTATGGAGCATCTACTCTCTTTGCAATGCTATGTTATGTACTGTATACCTGAATTGGTAATCTTCCCCCCTACCCATGTTTCAGGATACAGAAATCACCATATACATTAAAAAAAATAACCAATGGAAAAAGCTTCCATTCTTTCCCAGACATGATCAAAGAGACTCAGGTCATCCACCAGAGAAGCATCACAGGTACCAGCTATGCATCCAAAAAAGAGAGAAGTTCTCTAGAGGTAGTGTCTTTGCAAGCAAGCAAAGAAATGTTTAAGGAATGGAATGAAAGCTAATTAGGGAAGACTCTTATGAAGTTAGAATAGGGTGAAATTCCTGCCTTTGTAAAATTGTACCAAATAAAATATGCAAGTTGCCTGGCAAAACCTGTCATTTGGACAGAACTTATCCAGATTTATTTACCTCTAAATGCATATGAAAAGGTTTTGTATTAAGTATAACAGAAGCTTATGTATTAGTGAAGTGTTAAAAAAAAAAAAAAAAAGGATAGTTGGAAGGAGTAGGACACCCAAGAAAGATAGAATTGACACAATGAGAAGGAAAGACAAGGTGAAAGAGAATCCAAAAATAATCACTGAATTTGATTTTTATGTTGCCTAATATCCCCAAATGAATAGGTTGCTGTGATGCTAGAGGGCATGCAAATATACACTCATATATACACAAACACAAGAAGCTGGGCAAGGACATAATTCACATAAAAAGATTTTTGACAATCTAGGAGGCACACATGAAAACTGTATTTATGGAGAGATGAAGTGGTCCCAGTCTTTTATCACCTATATAATTCCTGCAAGGTAGAATCTTAGGGCAAACCTCAGTGAGTCCTCAAAAAGAAAACACTTATCTAAACGATTCAGAGAACGGCATATTCGCACTGGGGACACTTCATCCAGCCCTAGTGCTAGTAAGCCCATCGCACCTTTTCCTTCTAACGCTGCTTGCATGATTTCCACTACCTATTTAGGGGTCAGTGTTCATTGAACCCCTAGTGCTGCTGTACATTTTTCCTTCCCCATCCTAGTTCCCATTAGGGCTGTCACTAAAGCCTGGAGAAGTGGAATCTGTGCATGGAAACACTTCAGAAATGTTGGGGAAGGGGGTATGGGAAGCTATCATAGCAGATTTGACTTTCCAAACGGGAAGCTTCAGTCCATGCCTGTTTCACAGAAAAGCAGTGCATTTAGGCTGGGTTAAGGGTAGAAACACATCCACTATCCTTGCTACCCAACACACTAGCAACTAAGAAAAATAAAATAAAATAAATCCACCAACAATCTTACCTTCCCCTAAAATAAAAACATCTCTGCACCTGCCCACCCCCAGCAGAAGGGCTCCGGAACCTCCACCTTCCTTTACCCTCTTCTCAGTGGTAACAGAGATCAGCACTTGGGGGGAAAAAGAAAAAAAAAAGCAACAACAATATGATTTTGTCCCCTGTCCTTTTACTACACTCTCTCCTTCCCTCCTTCCACCCCCACCACACATACCCGAGCACACTCAGGCACACACGCATACAGAGTTCGTGGGCTTTGACAGAGAAGAAAGCAGTAATATCCCAAGTTTCCTTTCTGGCATAACAGAGTAACTCAACACCGGGACCAAATACACTGGAGAAAGTTGGTAAAGCTGATAGTAGACATCCAACAGTAGAGGTGCAAAAAAAAAAAAAAAAAAAAAATGTAGGATTCCTGACTTCCCTTCAGTAAGATTGTATGGTTTTAAACCTCCCTTACACGACCCTTAGGAGTTGTAGCACCGCCAACCCTTTCCTTACTCCTCTCCTCCCCAAGTTCAATTAAGGGAGCAAAGGCGGCGAGCGGCTGCAGAAAGTTCAGGGCATCCCGGATTCTCTCGTTCGCCCTGCTGCACCTACACCTGCCGTCACCGCCAGTACTGGGTAAAGCGCGCTCCTCGGCCAGAGCCCTGTCACTAGTTCCACCTTCCACTTCTCTTTGACAGTCCAAGCCGTCCCCCTGACTCCCAATACAGCTCGGATGTTCTTTTTAGTACCATCGCTTTACTTGCAGCGGGACTTTACCTCGCGCCCACACCCCTGAGCTTGGGCCGAAGTGGGCTTGTCGAAACCTTTTCGCACCCACTGGTCTGTCACCACCATCCTCATTACCCGCGTGCCCTCCTCTCCCAAGGGAAGAAAAAAAAATCAAGCACAAGACCTACTCGCCTTTGCCAATGATCCTGTGAAGGGGAAGTGAAGTGAATAAATGTCATAGAAATATATAATAAATAGACCACAGTGGAGCAGAGGTGCCCGGGGAGCAGAACTCGGGGAGCTCACCTGGAAATCTCCGGCTGCCCTCCCTTTGCTCCGCGGATCACTCCCCCCAGCTCCCCCTAACGCCTCTTCACACTTCCCTGGGGGAAGAGCGAGCCAGCTCCGGCCTCTGCCCACCCCGGAGAGGCTTCTTCATATCGCAACCCCGGGATGGCAGTGGCTCCGAGAGTGGTTGAAGAGAGGGGAATGAGCCAGAGGATGGGAAAAGAAAAGGGGACGCTGTCACCTATGGATAAGCAGCAGCAGCAGCAGCCGCTATCGCCGCGCCGCTGCCGCTGCTTGGTCACTTCGTCCCCGCCCCCCTCCCCTTCCCTCTCCCTCAACCCTCCCACTCTACCCCCCCTCTCTTCTCCTCCTCCTCCTCCCTCCACTCCTCCTCTTCCTATGGCAGAAGCCTGGAGGCTTCTCGCTGGGCTGGTATCATTTACGTAACCAGTCCCCCCCATCCCTTATCCTCCCCACCCCCTTCCACCCCAACCCGAGGCTTGGGCTCTGCGCGCAGAACAAGCTCCAGCTGCACTAGGAGCAGCGACGGCAGCTCGAGAAATGTGCACAAGTCCCGCGATACTTGGCCATTGCATGGCCCCAGATTCCAGCCTTTGGGCTCGGTGCCTTCTCCCCAGAAACCGGGCACTGGAACCTTGGCTACCGGGAAGGCTGCTAGACCAGGGACGAGATAAGAATCCGGTACCCGCAAGCGGGAGGATACCATATTCACCACACCAATGAGTGGAATGCACTCTAGGCCGTGGGAGAGGGGTTACAGGGATGCGGTTGAGTCTTAAGAAAGATCTTTAACACTCTCCTCCCATGCATGCCCTTTGCCATCCAAAACGACTGCTTAACTGGAGAGTTTAGGTTTATTTTGGAAGAAGGGAACAAATGGAATAATCTCCCCACACAGCACTGTCCAAACGTTGTGAGCGGCTCCGAGTAATCCAACTGGCTGCTGATTCTCCCTTTCGGATTATGCTGGAAAACCGAGGAGCACTGGTGCACTTAATTTGCTACAGAGGGGTGTGGCAAAAGCAAAGCTTTAATTAATGGCGGGAGGAAATGAGATATCTGGGTCTACCTCCCAGGCAAGAATGTGTTTTCTCAGGCTCTTTTCCTCAGAACTAACACGACAAGGTACTGTATTATATCTTTAAAACAGGCACACATAAATTAGCACTCAGATGTGCAGTCTTTAATTCTTGAGCAAAATGTTAAGCTTTTGAAGCAGCGAAATGGAAAGAGTATAGGTCTGGACTGGAGCCTTGGCGTCTAAAGTCAGCTCCGTGAGGTACGCTGTATAGGTCACTTAACGTTTTTTTGCTTGTCTCCTCATCTGCCAAGTAGGACCAAGAATGTCTTCCCTAACCTCACCAGGTTATTATGAAAAGGAAATGAGAATATGCAAAAATTCTCTTAAAAAGTTGAAAGTGTTAACACCATATAAAAATATTAATAATTAATTTCTTTTGAGAATGTTCATGTCATAAAAGACATGGAGGACAAGTATTTGAGGATGTGCAATTTCAAAACCGACAGAAAAGCACAGCCAAGCAGTACTCTGGCACCGCACAGATTTTAAAAGAACAAGAGGAAGACCCTTAATGGATTGAGCAGACAGTGAATGGAGGATTAATACGAAAACAATGACAAAAATCTCAGAGAAGTGATGGGGGTGATTTGCATTGGTGAAGGGAGTGTCCCCACTAGTGAAATTATGGATCCACACAAGCATAAGAGTGGTAATGGGGAATGAGAACCTTAAAGTATGGTCAATAAAAAGGCATATCCTTTAGGAGATTCTTTTCTATTTCTACAAGTCAAGTAATCAATCTTTTCATTAACCATAAATATTTGAGTATCTACTTTTTTTTTCCATATGTGAGTACCTACCTGAGTCCTTTTCAGTATTCAAATTGGCCACTCATCTGTCTATTCTGCTCTTACTTTCTTCTTACTAGAAGGTATCAATTAGCATTCATTAAGCATCTGCTATGTGCCAGACATCCTAGGGCCTGGGATTATAAAAGACAAAAGTCCCTTCCTCCAAAGAGCTTACATTCTTTACATTCTGATATGGGAGACAGCATGAACATATCTAAGAAGGTATCAAACATATAAAAACAGATACAAGGAGTTTTGGGTGGTAAAGAAGGGAGAGAAAGCTCCAGTAAGTAGAAGAATGCAAAAAGATCTCATGCCAAAGCTAACTCTTTATTTGACTCTTGAAGAGAACCATGGATTAAGCACCTACCAATGCTATCCTCTGTGTGGAATTTTATAAAAGGCATTGTTTCCTTTACACTATAAGCACCACTTCCAGCTCTTGGATTTCTTGTCCTGGTATCCCTTCCCATGAACTCTGGCTTTCCTGTGAGGAAGTCATTTAAAATTTTATTTTACTTGCAGACATCCAGTAGACTCTTCTCCATTTATGTCAGTTAAGCAGTTTTTGCTAAGCACCTTAACTATTTTCACTCTTCTGGTTGTGTTGAAACAGGGTTAGCACAGGCAACAATTGAGTCACCTATTGGCAAACAGGTGCCTGGGTAAAAGAATTACATGCATTTCATATCTGATTTCAAATCTTATCTCAGACATAACTGGCTATGACACCCGCACAAATCAGCCTCTCTTATTCTGTTTCTTTGTCCACAAATTGGGAGACTAATAGCACCAACTTCCTAGGGTTGAAAGGGTTAAATGAGATAATATATGTGAAGTACTTCTCAACCTTTAAAGGGCTATATAAATGCTAACTATTTTAATGAATACATTTAATATCTATTAGGTCCCTACTACATTTGGACCATGCAGATAGGTGGCACAGAGGATACAATGACAGACCTGGAGTCAGTAAGACATCTTCCTGAGTTCAAATCTGGTCTCAGACACTTACTACCTTCATAGCCCTGGGCAAGTCACTTAAACCTGTTTGCCTCTGTTTCCTCTTTCTAGAATGAGCTGGAGAAGGAAATGGCAAAGCATTCCAGTATTTCAGCAAAGAAAACCCCAAATGTGGTCATAGAGAGTCAAATATGACTGAAAATGAATGAACCACAACAGCAAATGTACCATGCAGGAAAGTCTGAATCATTATCCCAGAAAACACATGTGTCATCTAACTGTATCTGGTACATGTCCTGAGATAAATCTGTCAACAACAACAAAAACCTGAAATCTACTGCTGAGGATGATTTGGAAAACAATCTCCTTTTGAGAGTCTTTTTCCTTCTCCAGAGAAGAGTGGGACCCAATATGTAATAGGCTCAAATAAGTAGAGAAAATTGTACTCTGCAGAAAACATTGGGCTGGTAGTCAGGAGACATGGGTTCTAGTCCCATCTCTCAAATTTATTTGCTTGACAACTTTGAAGAAGTCACTTACCCTAGTTTTATGTTTCAGTTTCACCTGTCAGATGAAGATAACAAATAATTCCTGGCCTACATTTGCTAGTGGTATTGCCATGACATCACTGAGATAATGTATGTGGAAGTGCACTGAAAATTCTAAAGTGCTATGCAACTCAAAGGGGTAATTAATTCCTCCATGGAGGACAAGAAAGTCATCTTCATAATCAAAATAATTAATAGCCATGTATTGAATGTCTACTGTGTTCAGGCATTGATCATGGCACATAGTTCATGGAAACTCATTCCTGCCCCTAAGGGGAGTTTTGTAGTCAAATTGGAAATATTGGACACATACATAAAGACAATTAGCAATATAGGGTACGTTATACTAAGTGCTAAATGAAAAGTACAGATTTCAAATGCTGCAGGAATAGAGAAGAGAGTACAATATGAAGCCATGCCTATATTTTACACTATTGTGAATAAGAAAAGTATGGTAGAATAAAGTCAACACAAGTAGCAGAAAGAGAACAGATTTGTTTTCAGATGACTTGTGTTCAAATCATGACTTTCCCACATCCTAGTTGTGTGACTTTAAGGAAATTGCTTTACATCTCTAGATATGTTTCCTTACCTCTAAAATTCAGAAGCTATTTGAAATGATCTGTCAGGGTCCTTCTAGTGCCATTTTTAAAAAGTAATTCTGTATGATATAATATGATTATCAAGCTATATGCACCTTACTAATCAGGTTTCTCCTGCCTAGAATAGCTTAGACCAGATCAAGAATAATTTGTCAAATGTATGTTGACATTCAGAGGTCCAAAATAGTATCTCTTCACTTTGAAGTAATGACATTCATTGGCTACCCCTACTTCCTGAGTGAACCAGAATGATAGCCAGAAGGAGTTATATAGTACTGTAAATCTCATTCATTTCATTTGGAATTCATTTTCAAGCAATGCTTAAAATATCTCCCTCTTGTGATGAAGGGTCTTCCAATGTGTTTCATAAAGATATTTGAAGCTTTACTTACAACTCCTACACACAAAATGTCACAACTTCATAGTCCTTTGTGAAACTGACAGGCTTAGTCAAGAGACAGCTACTGCTCCAGAGCTCATCAAAAGACTAGGGAGGCAAGTGACTGCCCTATAGGCCTAGGATGTGTTTCAAAAAGAAGCAGGGAATAAAAAAGGAATAAAGCAGCTTTAGAAGTCCATTCAAAGGTTTACAAAACAATTTGTCCCCAGAATTCAGATCAGATTTTCTACCTCAGGCCCATTCCAGTGTAAAACCAAACTTCCCATTTTTCTTCAGCTTTGTGTAAACACAAAGCAAACTATTTAGGTCATTAACTCTTTGCATGAAACAGAAATTACTGGCTGCTCTTTTTGTGTGTAATGACCAGGAAAATCCAAATCAGGTGAAAGTATAAATTATTCAGTGTCAGCCAGAGAATAGGAGGGAGGACATCACTGAGAAGAGTTTCAGAAGTGTTGATTCTGAACTGGGTACTATTTTAAAATGTTATTAATGGATTAGATAATGAGTAAGGTTATTTTCTTATTAAATCTGTTTGTAGTATCAAACTGAACAGAATCTTGATGATCCTGAACAATATTGGATTTGGAAGAGCAGACACATATAAATGAAGAAAAAAACTTGGCATTCCAGAGGTAGGGCTAGGAGCAATAGGGAGAGTTGCAAAAAGACAAAATTCAGCTTGATATGAGAGAAATCTTTCTAATAAACAGGTCTATTAAAAATGGAGTAGAATATCTCCAAAAGTAGCAGTTTTCCCCTCACTTGAGGGTGTGGTGCTTCTCACAACATTTGGATAGCCTCCAAATTTGAGGGGCACTGAGTGCTAGTTTGCTGGTTTTTTAAGACTGAAGTCAGGGGTTCTTAACTTGTATCCACAGACTCCCTCAGGGGTTCTGTAGATAGATTTCAAGAAGTCTGTGAACTTGAATGGAAACACTACATCTTTACTTTAATTGGTTTCCTTTGTACTTATATATATTTTACTTTATGAATTTGAAAATTTTATTGTGAGAAGTGGTTCATATACTTCACTAGATGGCCAAAGAGGTTGATGACCCACACAGAAACGTAAAGAACTTTTGTTGTAGGTACTGGTAAGCTAAGTCAATGGCTAAAAGTTTAACCAAGTGGACAAATCAGGTAGCAGCATCTTTTAGGGGGAAAATAGCTTAGTTTACATAGGAGATGTTCCTACTACATTTAGAGGGGAGAATAATTCACTTTGGGGAGCAAATTGTATAAACACAAGATGAGGACATCTTATTTCAGGTAAAACACAGTAAAATGGACCAAGAATAATAAGTAAATTGTTAGTAAACAATATAATGCTGTTTGAAAGGACTCTATTTTTTAAATGCTTTAGTAAGTATATCTAAGTGAATCTACCATGTTACTAGCATAAAGTAATTCTATTTCAAAAAGTGAAAGGAAACAGAAAACTTTGAAGAGTTCAAAAAGCTCTAGAATTTGAGATAGTTGTTGCAGTTTGTCCTTCATTCTCAAAAAGGACCATGACATCAGGAAGGTGATGCCATGACTTGCAAGTGAATTGGATTCAAGTGAAGGATGACTGCACAGAGTCAACAGCCTCACCTTATTCTATGGAGTCATCTGGATACAGGGGCAAGATACAGATCAGAATGACTAAAGATGGTCCTTGATATAATGGGAGACTATGGCCTTTTTTAAGTTAACCTCTTTCCCAAGTTTCAGTTTGACTAAGGATTTGCCCATTCAGTGATTAAGGCTAGGTAAGAAATGAAGGAAAGAATGGTCTCTTTTACCTAATCAAAAAATATCAATCTGGGAGGGGAAGATCCTCAGGGTTTCTGGCCAAAACAGAAACAATTGTTGTTGTTCACTCTGAGAAATCAGGACCCAAGCAATGACCCTATGGGCTTGGGCTAGCAGCTATTGTTGGCCAATCAATGAAAGTCAAAGTGATTTGGGTTTTAGGCATGGTCCTTAAGAAAGAATTCTAGCCATTAAACCCCAAGATATCTTGCAAGGTTTCAGGCAACAAAATTTATATTCCTTTGGGCAGAGAACCCACAGGTAAGGGTATAATTCCTCTCACCAATTTCTGCAACTGCTAATACCTCTAAATATGAAAACATAGTCCAACAATTCAGTTCTTTCAGGATGGCAGTGAGAATACTGAAGGTTCTCTTTAAGATCTATGTCTTCACTACAGAAGAAAAATTAGACTCAGTTGTCTCAAGATGTCTCTTCAGTTCTCTTGAAGGTGATAGTTAATTATGCAAGACTCTCATAAGCATTCAATGATATTAACTTTCAAATTCTTCTTAGGAAGAAGTTCTCTCCATTTTCCCTCAGTATCACAAACTCCCTCAAAGATAAAACTTAACTCTCTAAATCTCCCACAGATGCTTTCTCCATGGCAATTAACTTTCCAAGTCACATCACGAAAAACAAACAAAAAAATCTACTCAGCCTTCTCTATCAACCTATCTTCATATTTAGTGAAATGCTGGCCCATCACTATCCTGATTTCTGTCTTCTGGATTATCAGTAATTGTCTGATATATATACACACATATATATACACATATACATATATATACATATACTATATATATACATATATACATATATATATATATATATATATATATATATATACACACATAGATAAATATATATATATATATATATATATATATATAATCTGCTGCCCAGAATTGAAAACAGTAATCTAGATACAGTCTGACCTGGGCAAAGTAAAACAGGTCTGTGATTTCCCCAGTCCTGGACACTTCAAAACATCAATACTTTGATAGATTGGTTATCTTATTGGTGTGAGTGCTATCTCCTGTAGTACAGAGTGGATTGCTTCTGTTCAACTTTTGTATATGAATTATTCTAAATTTCCTCTAACTGGTCCAACCAATGTATTGAGTACTTACTTCTATATCTCCTGATAGTTTATATGGAAGAAGAAATATTCATGGACAGATGCCATTTTTCTACAGTTCTTAGGTGTGGATGAGCCTAACTCATTGATTTGAAAAAAGAAAGAAAGAAAACCAAGTGGGTTCCTATCTATTTCACAAAGACTAGACAAACTGTGGTTTTGAATGAAATGCATTATTATTGTGCTCTAAGGAATGGTAAATGAGAACTCTGAGAAACATAGAAGAAATATATTAATTGATGCAGAAGGAAGTAATTAAAACTAGGAGAACAAAAACTGACTGTCATCATATAAACTAAAACAACGCTACAAGGAAGTTAAACTCAAATTAATTTTAATGCTTAATCTCAGTCTAGTAGAATCAATGATGAAATATACCTTCCTCTCTTCAACAGAATCTAACCAATTGCACTATCCTCTAGCCCCTAGGGGGTGGGGGTGACCTGTGGTCTTGAGGCCATGTGTAGCCTTCTAGGTCCTTAGGTGTGGCCTTTTCACTGAGTCCAAGTTTTACAGAATAAATCCTTTTATTAAGGTGATTTGTTCTGTGAAGTTTGGATTCAGTCAAACGGCCGCCCTGAGGACCTGGAGTATCATATGTGGCCTCGAAGCCACAGGTTCCCCACTTAGAGAACAATCAAATACCTTGTCAAATACCCTGCCAAAATGTAGCCAAACTACATTTTCAGCATTCATCTGATATAACAGTCTTGTAAACCTGTTTTTGTTTTTTTAAACAAAGGAAATAAGACATGGCATATTCTTAATGCAGTCATGCTGACTTAGGAGGATTAGTTATCTTTTTTAAACTCTTTTTAATAGTAACTATGTTTCTTCCAAGATTTGAAGTCAGACTCAATGGCCTATAATATACAAATTACAATTTCTTTCCTTTTTATTAAGGGACTTGTTCTTTTTCCATCCTGTAGTAAGTATCTATCTCTCTCCACAATATTTTCAGAATTTCTAACACTATCTCAGCATTCACATCTACCAATTTTTTTTCAATTACAGACTATCTATTCCTTTTGGTTTTATGAAGATGTCATCAAGACAACTGGAAACTACCTTTCTGTCTAACCACTCACCTTGGCTATCAACCAATAAGCAATCAACTAATAACCATTAATTTTTTTTGTTCTGAAGGTTCCAGTCTAAAGATCATTCTCTTTAGTGGAGAAAATAGAAACAAAAAGAAAAATGGAGTAATTCTGCTTCCTTCTTTCCTTCTTCTTCTCCTTCTTCTTCTCCTCCTCTTCCTCCTTCTGCCTCTATCACTATGTCTTTTTAAACAACTCTGTCCCTTTCTTTTCATCAAAATTATTTTTGACATTTTCAGAATTTGATTCATTATACAATTTTATCCCTCCTCAGCTGATATCTCCTGTTAAATTATAGTCCTTTGAATTTCACCAATATTTTCACTAAATCCTTCAAAATCTGTCTTAAAAAAACCAAACAAAAACAAAAAACAAACAAAAAACAGGAGCACATGTCAGATTATACCCAACATTTTTTCCCTCCTCTTTCACAAATTGTAACATGAAACGGTAACTTCCTAACAAAATTCATGTGCCTTCTATTCCAGAACCTAGTTCCTCCTTTTAGTGAGAATTTGATCTAGAACAAAAGTTCTCATTTATTTCTTAGCTTTTTGAAGAAAGATATTATGATTAAAGAGGACCAAGATATTCTTAGCTGATTTGTTTTGAACAGAGAGAGTTCCAGCATATGTCCAGCAAAAAGAAATCCCTACTCATGCCTCCATCCTAGAATTATAGTCTGCTTCCTGAAATCCTCATTATCCCATCCCCCTTTTTCATCCAAGTGCTCTGTAGTATACGTATAAGGACAATATCACTTCTGTTTTTTTCTCCATTAACCTTCATTTAAATGTCCTCCATCATAACTCCCTCTTGTGGTACTTAGAATTTCTTCCCATGATTATATTTTAATATATAATTTTATGGCCTCATCCATACCCTGTTTTACTTATCCTTTCAAGAAGTCTGTGAACTTGAATGGAAACACTACATCTTTATTTTAATTGGTTTCCTTTGTACTTATATATATTTTATTTTATGTATTTGAAAATTTTATTGTGAGAAGTGGTTCATATACTTCACTAGATGGCCAAAGAGGTTGATGACCCACACAGAAATGTAAAGAACTCTTGTTGTAGGTACTGGTAAGCTAAGCCAATGGCTAAAGGTTTAACCAAGTGGACAAATCAGGCAGCAGCATCTTTTAGGGGGAAAATAGCTTAGTCTACATAGGAGATGTTCCTACTACATTTAGAGGGGAGAATAATTCACTTTGGGGAGCAAATTGTATAAACACAAGATGATGGCATCTTATTTCAGGTGAAACACAGTAAAATGGACCAAGAATAATGAGTAAATTGTTAGTAAACAATATAATGTTGTTTGAAAGGACTCTGTTTTTTAAATCCTTTAGTAATATCTAAGTGAATCTACCATGTTTATTGGTTATTTATGCATTTGAAAATTTTATTGTGAGAAGTGGTTCATATACTTCACTAGATGGCCAAAGAGAATAAGATATAACCTGCAAGAGTTGAATTCCAATCATGAGATTTATCTCACATAAAATACATAAGGTCAAATTTACCTCTCTTTATATTAGGATCTTTGGAATCTTGCTTGTTACTGCTACTTTGTGTTTCCATGCATAAACATCTGAGGCCATGTGGTTTATTTCCACAAATTTTATTAGGTTGAATCTATTGTGAAAATATCTGAACATTTCCATGGTTATTCTTGCTATGCTGTAGCTATTATATCTAGTTTGGATAATACACGTAGACAGTTTTCTCCTTCCCTCTTTCTCTCAAAAGGAATTTGACCCTTCTTCTGAGCCAAGGGTCTGGGTCCATGAATCAGGAAGCATTATAAGCAAAAGAAAATAAATAAGAAATAAATGAATAAATAAATATATAGATTATTACATAAAATATATGCATACATATATATGCACATATGTCTGTATATCCACATGCTTAAGTGAATATATAAATTAGGTGATAAGGATACTGTTGTCAAACATAGGACAAGAATGCATAATGAAGATCAGAATCAATAACAATTATAGTTGGCAGACAGGCTGCTTGTGCGCCTCTCATAGGTCCTTAACAATGAAGAATATCTAGGTGGGCCCTGGATAAGGAGAGGATCTTTCAGTAGCCAGTGTAAGTATTGTATCTAAACATTTACCCTACTCCCTGTTATTGCTTTTAAATCCACATGGTGGATGCTACTACATTTGACTGGAGGAGGCTTGGTTTTCCGTGGCTAGGTAAGGCAGTGTGCTGCAGTCAACAACCACTACATTTGGAGTCAGAGAATCTGGGTTTGATTCCCAGTCTAGCTGCTTTTGTGACCTTTGCAAGTCACTTAACTTTTCTAGTCTTTCATTTCCTTACCTATAAAATGAGCCTAAATAGCCTGCAAAATCCCTTTTAGTTTTAAATCTAATATCTAATATCAAGCAATAAACAACAAAGAGTCATCATCGTCTATATTTCTTCTCACCTGGATTGGATTGTAAATAATCAATCTGGATAATAATGTCACTGTATCCATCTCTTAGCTACAGGAATTTTCTCTGGCTGCTCCCCATGTCTGGAATGCTTTCTATCCTTAAATCTGCTACTGATTTTCTTGGCTTCTTCTGATTCTTGTCTAAAATCCCATCTTCTACAGGAAGCCTTTCCTCTCTTCATTCTAGTGCCTTCCCCCCATTAATAATTTTCCATTTATCCTGCATATAGCTTCTTTGTTTATGTTTCTTTGCATGTTGTCTCCCCAATCAGATTGTTAATTCCTTGAAGTCAGATACTGTCTTTTTGCATCCCCAGTGGTTAGCACAGTGCTTGGTATGTAGCAAATGTTTAGTATATGTTTATTGACTGATTGATGGCAGAAAATTCTAGGGGCTTTCTTTGGCTATTTCTTCACTAGAGAATAAAAATAAATTGTGAATTTGACCAGTTACTACATATCATGCATGGCTACTTCTAGATACATTTTATGACTTACCATTTACCAAAGGATGAAAAGGAAAATGGTGAATAAAAGTGACTGAAAATAACACTTCCCTATTAACCCTTGGCCATAAATGTGAGCTGCCTTTGGCCTGATTTTCAGTATTGATAAAAAGGCTTAGTTTCACTGTCTTTGGGCACACATTAAAGAGATTAAAACAAATGTTCATGGAATAATTCAGTCCCAGAGATGGAAAGGACCTTAGAGAACATCTATTCCAACTCCTAACTGAAGTGTGAACTCAAATTTACCAAAAATTGAATCAGCATTTCAGAACTTGAGTAGAAACAAACTACAGAATAACAAACTACAGAATAACAAAGAAAACACAAAGAAAGAATAACACAAAGAAAACAAGAGTGAAAATAACTCACCAAATGAATTTACCAATCCATAAAACTTTTTTTTTTATTTATAATTGTTCTTCTTCCAGAATCTCAGAGGTTCACACATGGGATTTTTTCTTGCCTTCTACAAGTTGTATCCATGTTAAGAGCTGCTGTTCCAGTCCATAGTGTATACAGTGAGGGTTTAAGGTGAATTCAACAACAATTCATCTTCCCAGCTGCTCTTTGTATAAAGAAAACTAAAAAAAGTAATCAAAGCTATTAGCAATGTTTTAGCATATCTAAACAGTGAATAACTATATTATTCAGCCTCTTCTCTCCTTATATTTCAACAACTCCAGTCACAAAAAATATTTTCATTGAAGCTGAATATGAAGACCATATACTTAAATATTCATATCTTTGGAGCTAACCGTTCCTTGGCACCTCAAAACCATACACTGGTCGCATCCAGACATCCCAAATATATATATTCTTTTGTGTAAAGAGTCAAGAAAGAAAGGAGGAAAAGTCACTATATTTTCCCCAAATGCAATCTCATCCTGTTAGGGCTTTTGATCTCATCACAGGTGAGTTAAACCTAGGAACAAAGAAGAAAATGTCTGCTACTTATTCAATTCTTATTGTGCTATAAATTCTCATTTAGATAGTATTTTCATTTCCAAAGCAATTTATTTACTTCATTCATTTGATCCTTACAGCAATTCTAAGAGGCAGATGCATTATTATCTCAATTTTATTGATGAGAAAACTGAAGCTCAGAGAGATTGTGCAATTTGCCCAGTCATACAGCTAAGTAACTATTTTAGGAAGGATCTGAACCTATGTCTTCCAGACTACATGTCCAAAGTCTTTTTAACTACTAAGTGCTGTGTGTTCTGTATTTAGGGGAAGGTATTACAACCACTTTCAAATGGAGACCTCTGCTAAGTCGACTATCCCAATATGCCTTCTTCCTTTTTCCATCCTGTTCCCAATGTTCCCAGTTCTACACAGAGAACTTATAATTGGCACCCAACTAACATTGGCCCAAACATCTAATTAACTTAAGAAAGCTTATTATTAATTTTTTTACTTGTAATAACCTGCCCTAGATCTCTCAGAATAGTAAGAATGCAAGAAGGAACAAGGATTTAAAAAATGATCTATTCTTTAACATCTTGGTCCCCTTTGATAGGAAGTCTAGCTCCCTACCAATTCAAAACTATGCTTTACAAAGCATTAGAAAAGATGAGTTCAGTTTTCTGATAATAGTCTGCCTTTGAACGTGGTGAATTCCCAGAATTTCACAAAAAAGTGTAAAATCTCTGAATAAATCTGCATAATAACATAAAATTGCAGCTTTATTATTCACCCATAGATTATTCAGGACTGTTACTTCCCTTTCTTTCTCCTGTTCTTCTTCCTCTCATTTCGCCTACTTTTGCACATTTTTTCATAGTTATTAGCACCATCACCAAAGGAAAAGAAGGGAATCAATACTAGATATATCTTCTAAGTCTCGTGAATGTCATGTGATTATCTTTGTACAGTTTCTTGAGGGGATCAGAATAGGCATACTAATGATAAAGTATCGTGTACTAGATAGAGTTAACCTCAAAGACAGGAAAACCAAAGCTCAAATTTTAATATCCTAATGTGGTCCTAGGCATATTCTTTAATTTTTCAGTGTCCCAGGACACTCTAAGAAAATAAGTTGCTAAATAGATGCCAATTTATCTTGGTTGAAAGAATTCCCTATACCAATGAAATCACAAGTCTTGACCTAAGTTGTGGCTGAGAAGTTAAAGTAAGTCCTTTGCACCCCATAGCACCACAATCATCTATACTAGCATAATGATATAATTAAATATTCTCCTGAATGAAATAACTTTGTTGTGTTTTTATTGATTTTTTTTACACCAGCAACCCATTAACCACCTGGACAAATTTGAGGGATTCTCTGTGGCACCAGCCTAGCTTTTACCCCAGGCCCACTTTTACCTGGGACTATGTCCCATCATATTCCCCAATGAATTTGCAGACATAAGTTCTTTGGTCATCAACTTGGCTATATAGGTTATCCATTAGGTAATGTCTTATTTATTCAAAAATAAAACTTTATCCATATGTTTCAGGTGATTTTCACAAAAAAAACATATATAGAAAGTTATTTGTGCTCTATGTTCTACTTTTCTCTCTTCCATTAACTTCTCAATCATTTAAATACCTAGCTTGTGTCCCCACTGATCCACCTAACTTACTTGTTCTTCAGTCAACAATGATCTATTTACTTCTAAACCCAATAGTATTTTCTTGGTGGTCATTCTTTTTTTTTTAACCTTTTTGTAGGATGTGGTAAGGGCAACTAGGTGGCACAGTGAATAGAGTGCAGGTCCTGGAAACAATAAGTCCTAAGTTCAAATTCAGCCTCAGAAATTTACTAGCTGTATGATTCTGGGCACCCTGTTTGCCTCAGTTTCCTCACCTGTAAAATGAGCTGGAGAAAGAAATGGCAAACAATTCCAGTATCTTTGTCAAGAAAACATCAAATGAGATCACAAACAGTCAGACATGACTGAAATGACTAAGCAATAATTTTTTTTTGTTTCATCAGCCAGACTCTCCTGCAGGACCTTCTTTCCTCTCTAGATTTTCATGACACTGATCTGTCATGTTTCTCCATCTGTCTGGGGAACCATTTATTCTTGATATCCTTCACAAATTTGTCATCTATGCCCTGTACCCTATGCATGAGTGTTCCCAGGACTCTATACTATAACTCTTCTTTTTTTTTTTTGATGATAATTTTTATTTATTTTTTTGTTTCAACATTTACTCCCACAAGATTTTGAGTTCCAAATTTTCACCCCATCTCATCCCTCCCTCCACCCCAAGATGGCATGCATTCTAAATATCCCTTCCCCTAGTCTGCTTTCCCTTCTATCTCTCCCCCCTTCTCTTTCAAATTTTCCTGTAGGGAAGGATGGATTTCTGTACCCCATTTCCTGTATTTCTTATTTCCCAGTTGCATGTGAAAACATTTTTTTAAACATGTGTTTTTAAAACTTTGGGTTCCAAATTTTCTCCCTTCCTCACTCCCCACCCACCCTCATTGATAAGGCAAGCAACTAAATATAGGTTATATATGTGCAGTTATGCAAAACACTTCCATAGTAGACATGCTGTGAAAAACTAACTCTACTTCCCTTAATCCCATCCCTCCTATCCATTTATTCTATTCTTTCTTTTGACCCTGTCCCTCCTCAGAAGTATTTGCTTCTGATTACTCCCTTTCCCAATCTGCCCTCCTCTCTATCATTCCCCTACTCTCTTGTCCCCTTCCCCCCCCCCCACTTTCCTGTAGGGTAAGATAGATTTCCACACCCAATTGAGTGTGTATGTTATTCCCTCCTTAAGTCAAATCCTATGAGAATAAGATTCACTCATTCCCTCTCACCTTCCCTCATTTCCCCTCCACTGTAAGAGCCTTTTCTGTTTTTTTCTTTTTGTGGGATAATTTACCCTGTTCTACCTCTCCCTTTCTCCTTCTCCTAGTATATTCCTCTCTCACCCATTAATTTTATTCTCCAGATATGACCCCTTCATTTTCAACTCACCCTGTGCCCTCTATCTATCTATCTATCTATCTATCTATCTATCTATCTATATCTATATATATGTATATATATAATTTTTCCCCTTCAACTACCTTAATACTGACAAAGGTCTCATGAGTTACAAATATCATCTTTCCATGCAGGAATGTAAACAGTTCAATCTTAATAAGTCTCTTATGATTTTCTCTTTCCTGTTTACCTCTTCATGTTCTACTCGAGTCTTGTATTTGAAAATCAAATTTTCTATTCAACTCTGGTCTTTTCATCAAGAATGCTTGAAAGTCCTCTATTTCATTGAACGACCAATTTTTCCCCTGAAGAATTATACTCAGTTTTGCTGGGTAGGTGATTCTTGGTTGTAATCCTATTTCCTTTGCTCTCTGGAATATTATATTCCATGCCCCATGGTCCCTTAATGTAGAAGCATCTAAATCTTGTGTTATCCTGATTGTGTTTCCACAGTACTTAAATTGTTTCTTTCTGGCTGCTTGTAATATTTTCTCCTTGACCTGGGAACTCTGGAATTTGGCTACAATATTCCTAGAAGTTTTCCTTTGAGGATCTCTTTTAGGAGGAGATTGGTGGATTCTTTCAATTTCTATTTTGCCCTCTGGTTCTAAAATATCAGGACAGTTTTCCTTGATAATTTCTTGAAAGGTGATGTCTAGGCTCTTTTTTTGATCATGGCTTTCAGGTGGTCCAATAATTTTTAAATTCTCTCTCCTGGATCTGTTTTCCAGGTCAGTTGTTTTTCCAATGAGATATTGCACCTTGTTTTCTAATTTTTCATTCTTTTGGATTTGTTTTACAGTGTCTTGATTTCTCCTAAAGTCACTAGCTTCCAATTGCTCTATTCTAATTTTCAAGGAAGTATTTTCTTCAGTAATCTTTTGGACTTACGTTTCCATTTGGCCAATTTTGCTTTTTAGGGCATTCTTCTCCTCATTGGCTTTTCGGACCTCTTTTGCCATTTGGGTTAGGTTATTTTTTAAGGTGTTATTTTCTTCAGCATTTTTTTGGGTCTCCTTTAGCAGGCTGTTGAGTTGTTTTTCATGATTTTCTTGCATCACTCTCATTTTTTCCTCTGCTTCTGTTACTTACTTCCCAAAATCCCTTTTGAGCTCTTCCAAGGCCTGGGACTGATTCATATTTTTCTTGGAGGCTTTGGATGTAGGAGCTTTGGCTTTGTTGTCTTCTTCTGCTTGTATGTTTTGATCTTCTTTGTCACCAAAGCAAGATAATATAGTCTGACTCTTTTTGAGCTGTTTGCTCATGATCCCAACCAATTACTTGAGTTTTAAACTCTTTGTTAAGGTAAAAGTGAAGAGTGCTTCCAATGTGAAGAGTGTACTGTCCCAAGCTTCGGGCATTTGTACAGCTGTTTTCAGAGGTACTTCTAGGGACCTGTAGATTTTTAGTTCTTCCAAGGTGGTATGATAAAGGGTGAGGTGTTTCCTCTCCACCACCACAACAAGGTCCTCTGTACCAGTGTTCCTCCTTGCCCCAGGACCGCCCCTCAGAACTGTGACCCAGATCCAAGCACCGGTAAAGCAAGAGATTCCTGCCTCAGCCCTGGCAAAGAGATCCCTGCAATCTCCCCTCTGATATGCCACTTGATTCCCCCTCAGTCTGTGGGCAGGAAGCTCAGGAAAAAGCCGTGGCCCTGGGCAGCACTTGAGACTTGTGGCTGAGACCTAACTCTTCTCTCATTGGAGTCACAGACTTTTCCCATTGACCTTCTAAGTTGTCTTTGGCATTCAGGGATTGAGAAGTCTGGAAACCAGCACAGCTGCCATGATTCAGTCCTCTGAGGCCTGCTCCAGGGTCCCTGCAGCCTGCGGGCCCACACTGAACTGAGCTCCTCTCCCTGCCCAGTGCAATATACCTTTCTGATCAGCCATCCAAGCTGTCTTTGGTTGGAAATTTGTTTCACTCTGTCTTTTTATGGGTTCTGATGCTTTAAAATTTGTTTAGAGACATTTTTTTAGTTATCTGAAGTCTTTGGGAAACAGCTCAAGATAGTCACTGCTTTCCCTCAGCCATCTTGGCTCCACCCCCCTCTAACTCTTCTTTCCCTATACTCTTTTATCAGGTCCCAACTATCATGTCTATCCAAAGACTATCAGGTCTAGATTATCCAGCTCTTAATTAAAATAAGATTGTAAGTTTTCCAAAGCACTTTAAATGTGTTAACTCATTTGGTTCTCAAAATAACTCTGTTAAGTAGGTACTATTTTTATTCTTATTTTACTGTATGTAAGTCCAGACAGAAAGGAGTTAAGTGATTAAGTGATGTGCCCAAGGTCACACATATAGGAAGTGACTAAAGCAGTATTGAAACTCAACTGTCCTGATGCTACTTATTACACTGTATCTACTCTGACACTTATCTATCTAAATAAAATTTTCTCATTTTATTCTCACAACAACCTTGGAAGATAGATATTATTATCCTTATTTAAAAGTGAAGAAACTGAGGCAGACAAAGCTTATGTGATTTGCCTAGGTGCACAGGTGGTAAGTTTCTGAGGTAGGATTTCAACCTATTTCTTCCTGACTCTAGGTCCATCATTCTTTCCACTGCATCACCTAGCTACCCCTACTCATATCATTTACCTACTAATGATCATTTTTTAGCTTGAGAAGCTTCAAGTATCACCCATTGTGGACTCATGGCCTAAAGAGGACTTCATAAAATAATAATCTCATCCATTAAATGTAAATTATATCCCAGATGAAAACTGGCCCTGTGGTTATCAAAGTACTCACACATATCCTTTACCCTCAATATTCGTTACTCATGATAATAAGCCCTGCAGTATAAAAAACATGGCAGTACCTTTGATAGTACTCAAACTTTGTCTTCGTGATATCACTCAGAACCAAATGAATAAAATGGCATAACTTCACCTTTTCTTTTATAATAACAAACTTATCTTAATTTCCAAATACTGATAATGACACTTACTACATTCTCCCCAGACTACCCTCACATACTAGAATAGTCCAAGACAGGGAAGTACAATGAATACCAGCAAATATTAAGTCTTACTGAAGCCAAAACAAAAGCCATGCCGTAAAATGAAATACTACCTCTGATTATCCCATAATGCTGATATACAGAGCCTAAGTTCCTGCATGGCTATATTAATTCTGTGTCTGAACTGAAAACAATCTCTCAATGTCATCTTCCTGATATTGAAGAGAAGATACATAAGAAATTTGCACAATTACAGTCCCTTCACTGTGATTATCAAAAGATAATAGTAGCCACAACTATTGATTTCTGATATAGTGATTCAGCTTATGATGAGACCAATTTAGATCAAGTTGGAACCCCACAGAGCATAAACCTTATTTGCAATAGAGTGGAGGTGGGTACAAAGTGTAAGATTAAATTATACATCTATCTATGTACATCATAAGGACAAGTGGACTATATAATGGGAAGTTATACATTCCACTGGTGACCAGGGACTAGTAAATCCGTTGATGATGCTTCACACCAGCTTCCATCCTGTGACTCCACACTGCTTTTTCATGTTGAAGATATAGGATCATAGTGTAACATAAGTGACAACACTCTGATACTCTATCCCAATCCCAACTCATCCTCAATTCTGTGCTTCTTTTATCCAAAAGGAAATATTTCATATGACCAATCCAATAGGAAAACCACATGAACCACCTATATCTACAAATGGTACATCTAAGACTATGTCAACCACCGTCTTAATAGTGACTAGAAGGTATTTAGAAGCATTTTTAAGGTTTGTAAAATGATTTCCAAATATTATCTCTTATTATCTTTACAATTACCCTGCAGGAAGTTGCTATACTTATCCCCATTTTACCAATGACAAATTGAGACGGATAGAGATTAGG
Organism: Vombatus ursinus; assembly: GCF_900497805.2. Classification (NCBI taxonomy): domain Eukaryota; kingdom Metazoa; phylum Chordata; class Mammalia; order Diprotodontia; family Vombatidae; genus Vombatus; species Vombatus ursinus. The sequence continues at coordinate 66,034,860 of NW_020954557.1, forward strand.
TTACTTACCCGGAGTCACATAGCTAGTAAATATCTAAGACTGGATTTTAATTCAGGTCTTCATATGCCATAGCATTATTCCATTAGGTTTGTGTATCATAATTTGTTTAGCTATACCTCAATTGCTGTATTTATATATCTTAATTAAGTCTAAGAAAATATTCTATCATTGGGTTGCCATATTACACTTCATATATATTTAACTGGTGATCTATTAAAAATGCTAATTTTACATTGTAAGCAGTTATAAAAATATATGCTTTCCATTTTATATTTAGCTGATTTTTAACCTATATAATATTATTATTTATTATAAAATTCATCTTATAATATTTGGCCCTTTGTTCTGTCCTGTGAATATCTTTATTTGGCCATTAATTCCATTATTCAATATTTTATCTGTCTCCCAGATGTTTATGATTTTCAGGTATATAAGCTTTGACATTCTATAAGGATCATTCCCTTCTGCTTTCACATTCCTGACCTCCCTCTCCACTCATCCTCCAGAACTGCAATTATTAAAATTTGTTTACTAGCTAAATCCTTTCTCCTCACAGCATGGCATTAAAGTACCTCAGTATCTTCTGTACGGGGGGAGGCAAACAGAAAAGATGTTATGAACTGTTTATTATGTTATAGAATCACATAATCTCAGGGCAAGAAAGGACATTGGGGATTTTTTTCAGAGATTAATATTATTATTGTAAGACTGTCCTACAGAAGAAAGATGACTAAGAAATCAGAACATGTGGGTCTAAATCCTGTTTGCCCAAGTACCTTAACTTTCCTAAGAATCAGGTTTGGGTTTATTTTTTCATCTGCAAAATGAAAAAGTTGGAATAGAAGTTCCTTCCAGATCTAAATTCATAATCTCATCATACAGTACCATTCACTTTAATGTTAAGCATGATAAACTTGAGACACAATGAGATAAACATTCTTTAAATATCTGAGAACATAAAGCTAGGCAGGACTCTATGTTTTCCCCTTTCACACCTCTGAACTTACTTTAAGAAGTTACTATCAACTATTATTTAGAATTCTACAAGAATTATATTCTATGTTATTGTTTCAGCTTGTTTTAAAGGATGATAACAGAGTATTACCCTTTATTTGAACAATTTTAAGGTTTGAAGAATAAAACAATTTGCTATCCAAATAAAATTTATCATTGTTTTAGGAAAATATATGAAAATAATAGAAATACCTTCTACTGTTGGAGAAAAATGTCACAAATTGCAAGGAGTTTTATAGAACTTGTTAACCTAAAGGCTAGGTTCATCCATATCATAAGAATAATGGGAACTATAAGATGAAATAACAAGTTAGGTGTTACTAGAAGTAAACCTTCATAGTTATAAGCTTACCCCCCAAAATTATGTGAAAACTTCATTAATCTGGGCTCAGGTAATACAGTTTTTTTTCATAATGATATCATGGAATTTTAGAGCTAGAAGGTTTTGAGATTATGTAGTCCAACTCTCTTATTTTACCAATCATAAAACTGAGGCCAAAAGTTTAAGCAATGTTCCTGAAGTGAATTTTCTAGTCAATGGCAGAGTCAGGCCTAAAATCTAGGTCAATTTATTTCCAGTTGAAGATCTTTGGGCTCATTCATTTAATGTAGTGCTAGAATACTAATATTAAATGTAGAATACTTAGCCCAACTTTTTAATACTAGAAAATTTCAAATTATTACACAAATAAAGTCTAAATAATAATAACCACAGTAATACTGTATCAAATCAGGAACATAAAATAATCAACCATTTTAGGGGTTGGCAGGCATCACCACAGTGAAGGAAATAAAAACAAATGTTACTGGCCCTTAACTAGTTAACTAAAGTTAATATTTAGGAAAGCAAGAAGTAGTTATATTTGTTGTATTAGCACCATGGCCAGGGGCATTGCTGAAGTTGAGAAAGGGCTGAATCAGCACTACAGACAAAACCAAGCCTGCTGAGCAACCTTATTCTACCAGTTTAGATTCGTGTTATCACAAGAAGATGTAAATGTGTGGGCAGATCAAATGTATGCCATTGGGCAGATAATATATCTATTGAAGTATTACTTATGGGTTAATAAAGAAAGTATGAAGTGGGGACTTTACAGGAGGAAAAAGTATTAAAGGATGTCATGTTGTTTATTGTGCAGAATTTTGACAGTTTTATTTGTATGGTGAATGACTAATACTAAAATATTTCTGAGGTTTTGGAAATAGGTGGCTATATTATGGGATTTCCCAAGATCTACCATTAATCTGGGTATCTCTTTGTGCCTATCATTCCATATAGCAACCCTTAGTAATGTGTCCAGGAGACCCATTCATGTGTCTATTTCGTATACCTCTTGATATCTTATATGCAATTGTTTTGCTTGTTATTCCCTTTAGTTTGGTGCCACATTGCACTATTTTGTGAGAATAAGGACTTCGTGAGATTACCAAGGGTGCTGTTCTGACGCAGCAGCTATTTGAAACTTTGCCTCATTGATCTCAGGCATTCTTAAGAGTGAGTCATATATCTGAAATATAGGCAATCTCTAGATCTTTAATTCATAATAAGTTTGTTTTAGTTTTTATAAAAAGAGAAAGTTTTGGAGATAGATCTATATCTATATAGATATAGATGAGTATCATATTGTTTCATGTTTTAACAACAACTAAAATGCCGTGTGTGTGTGTGTGTGTGTGTGTGTGTGTGTGTATGTTTTGGTCAGAAAGTGTATGACTAGATAATACACCTAAATACATTTACCTAGAATAAATTAAATAGCTATGTGGTATTTTACCAAGAACAGAGGGTCAACTATGAAGGAAACCATCAAAACATGAGTTTTCTTATAGCCCCAAGAGCAAAGTGGTTTAAAACCCATAAAGTTGATTAAGTATATCCATGGTATGTATCATGGACTTTAGTTTGCTCATCTGCAAATGAGGGGGTTGGACTGTATGATCTGTAAGGTTCCTTCTAGGTCTGATGGGCTGTTTCTATGATTCTGTTGCCCAAAGAGTTTGTATTACACTGACATTTGTTTATATATTTCCTTTTCCATGTATGAAATGTACTGATTGCCCTGGGAGATAGTTACATATGAAACCAATTTTAAAACAATTAAGGAACCACATTCCAACTACATTAATTGACTTTAAAGGATTTAAACATATTTGCCTCCTAAGAGCATGTCAACCAATCTGGCTTCAGTCACCTGAATCAAAGAAATACTTGACTAAATAGAATTTGAATCAGATTTTCACATTTCCTGTGCCATTCTCCAGAGTTATAGGTATTTCTGGATATAACATCTTGGGAAAGCTGTGTGTTATGTACAAGGGATACCCACTAACCTAAAAGAAAAAAAGACTATTATACTTTATCTGTTTTTTTGAAGGCCCATGTTAGCTTCTATGATTCTCTAAAACAGATATTAAAAGCCTCCATAGTGACAAAGCTATGATAGTTCAGTTATCTAAGCACCTGACCACCTAATATTTGATTTTTTGGTAATAACATTAGTAAACATGTACAATATGCCTATATATATCAAATATATTTTATGTAAAATACAAGAATTATTCATGAAGTTTCTAGGGATGAGTAAACTATCAGATATGTACATTACATATTCATAAGTAAAAGCATGATTTTCAAAATATTTGATAATTAGGTACATTTCTTGTCCTATTATATTAGTAAATTGATACTATAATGTTGAAAGGATACTTTAGGTGTCTTCAAGTAAAAGTCTGTTAGGATGAGAAAATCTAAACTAAAACTCTCAAGAAGTCATTTTATTTTGTTATAGCATCAGCAGAAGGGATCAATCCATATCCTTTTATTTTAAATAATACATTAATACCTTAACTTAGATGCTAAGATCACAATGATGAATTGCTAAAATTGTACTTATACTACTTAGAATGACGTAATCTGAAACAGCTCTAAGTGGCCAAGCCATAGCAGGGAGGACAAGCATGCTGTTTATCCACCAAAGTCCAGGATCTACTATCTTGGTTTGTCTTATGTATCAATATAAAACTATGCTATATTATTACAAATAATATTTTCTTATCATATTGCATTATACTTTCCCAATATCTCCAACAGTTAAAGCAATTAAAGCATAAAATAGTTTATACTATGATAATATGATAGAATCTTAGAGAATTTATATTATATCACATATCATGTCATGTCATGTCATATCATATTATATCATATTACATTATGTTATGTTATGTTATGATATTTAACAATCATCTTGCTGGGTTATTTTTAATTCAAAATGGTGAAGTATTGCCCCCCAAAAATACAAAAGTATTTTTAAAGGTTATAAAAAGCAAGCTGAAAATGGAAGCTCCTTTTCTTTTTCGCATATTGTGAATTTTTGAGAAAGAAATCAAGCCCTAGTAAATGAATCCAAATCATAAAGAAGACAAACTGTGCAAAAAAAAAAAAAGACACGTAATAAAGGTTTCTTGCAATGGAAGAAAAAAGCGTCTCCACCAGGAGGCCAGTTGGGCTGTGCCTCACACAAGTACTGCCCTTCCCACTCCTCATGAATCCACCTTATTCACTCTCAGTCAAAGCTGTTAAAGGAAACATATTCAGACTGCTCATGTGAGAAACGATGTGATGTTTGTTTTACTAATCAAAGTCCTGTTGTTGTTTTTTTTTAAGTCTAGACTTACAATTTAATTGACAGGAGGAAATCTAGTGAGGAAATTTTTTCTCTTAATGCAGATCTGAAATATGTATTTTTTAAAATTGGCTGTGACATAGAGATGTTAAATGAGCTATCCAAGATCACACGGACAGGAAATGTCAGCGGTCGGACTCACTCTATTCTTTCTGAATGTGAGACCAAATCTCTGTATTCTATAATATATTTTCTCTCTTAAAGACTTTTAGGTTAAATTATTACCTTCTTAAGAGTTGAACTTTCTAATTACTTTTAAGACTTCCAAAGCATATATTATGCTTAGACATGGAAAAAATGACTCTGGGTTGACTAGAGAATGTTTTCATTATTAAAAGAATAAAAACCAGTGTTTGATACTAAACTTTCTCAGTAACACTTTTTCTACTTTAAATGTTTATATTTCTACATGTGGTTTGACATTCCTGATTCTCCAAAAACCGAAGATTGACTTACATGACAATTTATTCACTGGATATTAAAACAAAACATGAAGTTAACCACTCATGCCATTATTCTCAGTTTTGTAACATTTCCTTGAATTGCTGAATATATTTAAACACACAGAGAAAAACAATACCAGTTTATTGGCTGAAAAGAAAGATACTCCTGTTGTACCAAAGAGCTCATTCTAATTGATCAATTACCATGTTCATTGCTTTAGTCTAGTGTGTATATTACATATGTATGTATGCATATTATATATCATACATGCATTATACATGTGTATATGCATATATAGAGTATCTCTATATATTCATGCACACAGAAGTTTCAGGGATGCCCATGATACATTGAAAATATCTTATTTTCAAATATAGATATTTAAGCTATTTATTTTTCAGGTGAGGAGTTTTGTTTTGTTTTGTTTTTGTAGTTGTAGCTGTTATGTTTAGAGACTATATTTCCCCATCTCCTCAAGGCTAAAGGTGAAGTGATCACTTACAGGCCTGACCCCCTGATCAATCATCACATTTTGATATGTTATGTTTATAACCTGGGTTAGTTAATCCCTCCTAAGCAGCCTGGTGGACATCTGATCGCAGGAGCCAAACATATTGGTTCCAACCTTAGTACAGTCACCCAAAAAGCTTGGCATACTACATCTCAAAATTCAGGAGCACAAGCAATTTGTAAGCCTCAGCTGTCATGAAAGCACAGATAACAGTTGTTTGATACCATACTTGCCAAATTATTTTACTGAAAGGAATGTTTACATAATACTTATTTGTTTAAAGTTCACAAAAAATTATTACATATTTTCCTCACCTGCCCTCAAAGAATCAAAACTTAACAGATTATTTAACAGTGAATCAGAGCCCTTCACAACTTCAGCTAGTAGTTCTCATTTATTTTAAGACTAGACACATGGAGTTAATTTCATAGTTGAAACAATAGGTCACATAATATTTTGTAAAGTGGTCTATCATATATATTATATATAAAGTATCAGAGGGCCAAAAGCAGGATGATCTCAAGCTCTCATAGATTATTCCAAAATTAGTATTTCTTCCTAAACCATTTAATAACAACAAAATCAATAAATCATAGTCATAGAATTGCAGAATTGGTGGGTCTTTCTTTCATCGCTAATCTATCACTATCCCTATCCAAGTCATGAGTCTAGATATAACAGCCAAAACAAGTAACCATCATCTGCCACATAAAGCCTTGACCTTCATTGATGGGGGACTCACTATCCCTGAGGCAGTCCATTCTATTTTGGGGCAGTTCTAATTGTCAGGACATTTTTCCTTGTGCTAAGCAAAAATCTGCCTCTTTCGGTCCTAATTTTGTCCTCAAGGAACTACTTTGTCAGTGACTCTTCTAAAATGTTACCAGAATAGAACAACATTCAATACCACAGATATATTCTTATTGGGGAGAGTACAATATAATTTTCACTACTTTTAATTTGGACACAGCTGATTCTGTCATGTGGTGTGTATGTATGTGTGTATATTCATGTGCACACATGTGTGCATGTGTGTGGGGTGACATCATACTTTTGGCTCATATTAAACTTTCACTTCACTAAAATTACAAAATAATTTTCACATAAACTGTTGCCTAGGCATATGCCCCCCATCCCTTTCTTGTACAGTCTACTTATTTAACTTGAACACAAGAATCCACAATCATTCCTATTAAATTTCAATTCACTAGTCATCACACCATTCTAGCCTGTCAAATTCCTTTGGGATATCATTTCTACTACCCAGTATATTAACTATCCCTACCCATTTTATGTCATTCAAGGCTTGGATTAGTGTAGCTTCTATGCTTTCTGCAAAAAAATTTAGAGATGCCTCTTACCTTGATATCAATCCTTTAATGATCATTCATTTGATCAATTACAAGTACCAACTCAAAGTTAACTTAATTGTGCTATCACAAAGTTAATTTTCAATTCAAATTCATAAAAAAATATATATCAAGTGCTTTTATTTCAAGTGACTGCTATAGGTATAGGAATATATCAATATACCAAATGTAGGTTATTTCATCTCCATAGGAATTCCCTTCAATGACACAGGTCACAATCTATCTATAACTTAGTCTTAGATAGTAGACATTGAGGATACAAAGACAAAATTAAATAGCCCATACACATAAGGAAGTTGTATTCTATGGGGGGACCTGGCATGTACAAAGATAAATAAAAACACTGAAATTTAAATGGAAGATAGGATAGACAACCAGGGATATCAAATTAGGTTTCACAGAAAAGATAAAAACTGAACTAATCCTTGGACCAATATAAAGATTCTGGGAGGCAGTGGTAAGTGGGTGATACATTTTCCAGCAAGAGGGACAGACTGATAAATGACAAAGATATTGTAGATAAAACGTACTGATTGCCTGAAATAAAAAGTATGTTATAGTTACAAGAAATACATTGTGGAAAGGTAGATGGGAGCAAGATTTTGGATGGACTGATTTGCCAACATGAGTCATTTTTGCTTTATGCTAAAAGAAATAGGAAGTCCCAGAAGCCTTTGGAGTAGGCTAGTGAAATGCTCAGACCTGTGCTCTAGTAAAATTATTTTTACATTTGAGAACTAGATGGAATGGGCCACACTACAAGTACTACCATTTTGAAGTTATTACATTACAGTAGTCCAGGTGAAAGATAATATCTAAATGAGAGGGGTGATTGTGTTAGTAAAGAGAATAGGATGGATCCAGAATTGTTGTGAAGGGAGAATTGACAAGATTTGATAAGTAATTGTTTCTGAGAGTGAGGTTTAGGGTGGTTTAGGAATAGTATCTTTCAGTGTAAAGAAGGAAATTTGGAGAAAAGGCATTCGAACAGAGTCCCTTTGGGATTTTCCCCCATCTAACCAAAAAGAATAGCATGAGAGAATTTTCCAAATGCCTTGCTGTTATCTTTATTAATTATGTCCACAGTTCCTCAGATCTACAAGTCTAGTAACACTGTAAACAATGAAACAAGCTTAATAAAGGACGACTTTTTATTAAATCCTTGCTAGCTCTTAGTGATTACTGCTTCCTTTCAATAACAAGAATGTCCCCAAGAAGCAATGTCAGGTATAGTGCCTTATGGTTTTTTTTAATAGTATTTTGTTTTTCTTCTCAATTACATGTCAAGACAACTTTTAGCATTCATATTTACAAGATTTTGAGTTCCAGATTTTTATCCCTCCCTCCCCACCCCTTTTCTGAAAATGGTAGGAAATTTGAAACAGGTTATACATATGCTATCATGTAAAACATATTGTCGTATTAGTTACAGTAGTGAAAGAAGAAACATATCAAAAGTATAAAAATCACAATAAAAGAATAAAGTAAGTGTAAAACATATGCTTTGACCTGCATTCAGAGTCCATCAGTTCTTTTTCTGGATGTAGATAGCATTTTCCCTCATGAATCATTTGTATTTGCCTTGGATCATTGTGTTGCTGAGAAGAGCTGAGTCATTCATAGCTGATCATCACACAATGATGCTGTTATTGTGTACAACATTTTCCTGGTTCTGCTCATTTCACTTTGCACCTGTTCATTCAAGACTTTCCAAGTTTTTCTGAAAGCTGCCTGTTCATCATTTTTTTATTGGACAATAGTACTCCATTACATTCATATACCACAACTTGTTCAGCCTTTCCCCAACTGATGGACATCCCCTCAATTTCCAATAGTTTGCCACCATCAAAAGGGCTACTATATATATTATTGCACATGTAGGTCCTTTTCACTTTTCTGTAGTATCTTTGGGATACAGACCTAGTAGTGGTATTGCTGGATCAAAGGGCATGCATAGTTTGGTTGCCCTTTAGGCATAGCTCATTCTGCTGTCCAGAATGACTGGATCAGTTCACAACTCCACCAACAAGTGCATTAGTGTCCCAATTCTCCCATATCCTCTCCAACATTCATCATTTTCTTTTTTGTATTGTAAATTTTGTGTTTATAAAATATTGCATTTCATTTGTTTTGTTAATTATTTCAAGTAGATTTTTTAAAATAATGATTACAAATCATAGAATTTTTTGGTTAGCATTTATTGCTAGGCTCAGCTCCTACTGGGTCTTTAGACTTCCTGACACATAGAATATTGGACACTCATATTTATTCTCAGTTCCTATCCTTGCTTCCACTTATAACAACAGCAGCAGAAGCTAGACTTTATATAACACTTTAAGCTTAATCAGTCAATAAACACTTCTTAAGCACCTACTATGTGCTGGGCACTATGTTACAAAGAAAGGCAAAAGATAACCCCTCTTTTTAAGAAGGTCCCATTAAAACTGGAAAGAAAACATATAGACAACTATGTACAAACAAGCTACATACAGGATAAATGGGAACTAATAGCAGGAAGGCATGATAATTAGGATTAGGAGAGGCTTCTTGTAGAAGACGAGGTTTTGGTTAGGATTTAAAGGAAGACAGGAGATGGAGATGAGGAGGGAGAGCACTCCATTCATGGAGGAGAAATAGTGAAAATGTCTAGTGTCAGGAGATGGAATGTCTTGCTCCAAGAACAATAGGGGTCCCTCTGTCAGTGGATCTGATTATGTGGATGGGGTTAAAGGTGTTAGAAGACTGGAAAGCTCTGTGTGTGTGTGTGTGTGTGTGTGTGTGTGTGTGTGTGTGTGTGTCTGCATCTGTGTGTAGCAAGTTATGAAGGACTTTGAACACCAAACAGAGGAAGTGACTTCACAAATACTATTTTATTTTATTCCCCCCCCAAAAAAAAACCTGGGATGTAGGTGTTATTATTATCCCCATTTTATAGACAAGAAAATTGAAGTTAAATGACTTGCTTGTAGTCACACAGCTAGTACGTGCCTGATATTGTATTTGAACTCAGGTCTTGTATATTTCATTTTTAAAATCTTAGCTCTTTGATAATCTCCCTAGTTAGCCATAATGGCTTTGCTAGATAACTTTCCCTTTCCCTCCTGAACTGTGTTTGCAGAATATTATACTTTAAAGCCTCTCACACTCTTTAGCTGAATTTCCTTTGTAACTTTCAGGGATCCCTATCTTATCATTGAATTGGTTGATATTCTATTCCTCTTCTTTCATGAGCTCTAATATTATTTGCACTGCCTCCCATAGTTCCTGACATTTCTTCTTTACCAATTAGCTCTCCATTATTGATCATAATGAAGGACAAAATAGTAAAATATCATGTATCCTCTAACCTATTCTTCAAAATTCTCTAAAAAGGGAATTCCATAGCACTCATCAGTAACAGGAAGAAGACATCGATTCATTCACTCTATCCTTCAACAAGTATTTATTAAGTGGTCACTATATGCAAGGCACTGGGACCAATGCTGTGAGCACAAAGAGTAAAACAAATAATTCTCTGTATACAAAGACCTTAAATTCAGTTGAACTTAATTTTTAGGTTCTATTTTACTCAGAGTTTTAACACCAGTTCTTCTTTTCATAGATCATACAACTCTGACCCTGGGAAGGCTATTTGGGTGTCTGATTATGGTACACCTTTAAAGGTAGAGATGAGAAACAAAGGAACTACCATAATTCCCCAAAATACTTTGATATTCTATCAAAGTAGAAGTCTAAAGCAGAAATGGTGTGTTTCTACTTTAGCCACCTGGTAAAAGTGTCTTCATAGCCTCTTTCCTCAACTCTCTAAAGTTATACATCACCTGCAGTACAAAAACCATATTATAGTAATCGCCCATAAGTAGATTGGTTTTCGTAGTTGCAAATTTTAATATTTATGAATCCATCTTGACCTTAATGGAAGTGAAAAAAATATTATTTCTTATCATCTGTAAAACACATCTACATTGAAATCTGTTTGCAAATATCCAACACACCTTCTCAGAAAACTAAACAACACATCTTAAGTTTTTTAGTGCTAAACTTACTACTAAATAAGAAATTTAGTCAAAAGAAAAGGATTCACTCAGCATTTTATATCTAATCTTCTGATTAAATTCTATAATAACTACATTTATTCTTGTTTTGAATATAGCATAAGTGACCTATCAAGACTATCACATTAAGAAAATGAAATTTGCCTTCACACCCTCACTAGTCACACTGTCAATGAAATGTATATTCACTTCAAAGGAATAGTTCTTTTGGAACCATAATTGTCATTTTTAACTATGGTGGGTATTATTGCACCAATGTCTATTTTCCCCTACTCTGCCTCTCATTTTTCTTCATATAAATAGTAGATTCAGACTTTCCTTTGGAAATGGTCCTTTTATCTGTATAAAAAGTCCAGGGACTCCCTTATTAGATGTAATAAGCATCTTTAATTTGTACCAGAATACTTCCCCTGGGACTTTTGTACATACTCTTTTAAAAACCTCTGCAATATTAGCCGGAATGGGAGATTGCTCTGTTTTGGTCACATGCATACCAGTGGTATTTCTAAAATCAAAATCCAAATATTTATCAAATAATATTGTGAAATAAATTAACAGCATTTTCAAGACTTAAAAATTCTACTCAAAGTTAATTGGCTTTGTTTTGGCAGAGAGGTCATCTGGATATAATAATATTTGGGACACACTTAAATAGTGATTTGCATTTCTATCCCCATTAACAAATTCATTGAAGGAGTTTTCTTATCTCTGATTCAACTACTAATTTTTTTTCCAAACTCCCAAATTTTATGATATATTTTCTTTCTAGTTTGTGTTGACAGGTGAAGAATGTATGGAGAAAGAAATAAAATACCTTTCATTTATGTGTGAGAAACTATATATGTTTGTGTTTTTAAAATTGTATGTGAACTTTTTTTTTACAAGATGCCATTTCTGCATTAGGTTTTAACACAGTAAACAAGCATTTATTAAGTCAATAACCAATTTTTAAGTTCCTACTGTGTTCTAGAATAATCAGGGGTGGGGGACCTGTGGCCTCATGGTCACATATGGCTCTCTCAGTCCTCAACTGCCGCTCTTTGACTGAACCAGGGCTGCACTTGAGGACCTACAGGGCCAGTTCCCCACCTCTAGCTATTGTGCTAACTGCAAGGGACACCAAGAATGCAAAAATAGCCTTTGCTATCAAGGAGTTAAAAATCTGATGTAGGAGAAAACATAAAAAGAGTTATGTACAAACAATCATACAGGATATAGTAAAGATAATCTTAGAAGGAAGATAATAAAGGCAATCAGAAAAGTTTTTTTGGTAGAAAATAAGATTTTAGTTGAGACTTGAAGGAATCCAGGAAAGCTAGGAAGCAGAAACAATGAGGGAGAGAGCTCCAGATGTGAGGGATGGTCAGTGATAATGAACAGTCAGGAGATAGAGTGTCTTGTGCCAGGAATAGCAATAAGACTGTTGGCAACAGGATATAAAGTGCTGTGGAGGGGAGTAAGGTGTAAGAAGATTGGAAATGTTGAGCTTAGCAATGACATGAAGCAGATTATGGAGTGGAAGTTTATTTCTGAAGTGCTTTTCCATGTTACCTCTTCACACACATCTCATGAGCCCATGGCCAACATAGCAAAAATTATCATCCTTTCATCAAGATGTGTGCCCTCTACTGATTTCCTGTTCAAACTTGTTAAAATAGTCTAACTCATTTTAGGTACATCCATTTTGAAGAAAGAAACTGTGTAGCTCTTGGTCCTAGTGTGCACAGTTTACTGCCATCATTAGGAAAAGCAGTTTCCTCACAAGTGAGCTGGATTTTTCTAGAAACCCATTTGTTAAGAGATCATACTCAATAACTAAGGTTGCTTTGTCTTTTCAAGAATATTCTCAGCTTAGATGGTGATATACATGGTGAATGCATCCATTTCAATGCTCTCCTTCAGGGAAACTGAATCTATCCACCAATTTGAACATGTCTTTGGTCATCTCCTTTGGAGAGTAGGACTTTATCCTCATAGCATCTGCTTGTTTAGTAAAGTGAATTACCACCACAAAGACAAACCATAATCCATATGTGTTTATTAATGAAATTGGTATTTGTGATTTGCATGCTATGGCATTTAACTTCAGAGATAGTATGTTGTCTTGGAAGTGTTTTTTTCCTCCTCATAGATAACTTTTCATAGATAAAAATGGATTTTGGGATTTTTACTTTTACACTGGTGAAAAGGATACCATCTTTCAGGAAACTATTAGCTTTTTGAAGAAGTTATCTTCTCAATGACTCTGGGGAAGATCAAGTCTTCAGAAGCTCCATAGCACTAATATCTTGATCCAAAAGTGTCTTGTCTTTGAGAGGGTCAGATTCAAAGGCTGAATCTAAATAGGGCTGCTCTTTGGAAGAGGCATTTCAAGGGGGGCAGTTTAACACCCACATAGGAACATCACTTTTTGCAATCACCCCTTGGATCCCAGATCGCATGTTTCAGAATGGAAAACCACAGATCACATTACATTGTCCAATTCCTTATTTAATAGTTTGGGAAGTTGGGGTCCAAAAAAGACAGGGAATGATCATTGGCTATTTCTAAGAATCATATCCAGCCTCAAAACATGCCAATTCCCTAGCTTCAAGGTCATTTAAATGAAAATTCAGCTATCTGAATCCTTTCATACAAATAATATTTCCTCTTACCACAAGTCTCTCTTCCCCCTCCCAATAGTCCTCACTTTACTATATCTTTTTGCTTGTGAACTGGATCATGGACCTGTCTGCTCTCAAGAAGCACTTTGTAAATGATCATTCATTTTCAAAGTGGAGAAACTAAAACTTTATTTCAGAAAATATTATTCTCTAGGAACAAGTGTATACAATTGTGGGTAGGTATTGAATGTAAGGCATAGAGCTATCAAGACCCTTATTTGAATCAAGGAAACAAGCCTTGAGAAATGTTTAGTGGAAAATATAAATAAGACTGCTTAGATGGTCAGGGCCTTAGATGGTCAGGGCCTAAGAGGGGAATAAAAGTAAAATAAGAAACCATCCAGTGGTTGATATAGGAAAATAAACTTAATTTATTCAGTAGTATCAGGGAGTATCAGAATAAAAGACAGCTTTTCAAAAACTTGAAAATTGTTATCATGTCACCTCTAAGAATTTTTAGCACAGTGAATATCCACAATGCCACTGCCAATACTCATATATGATGGGCATAAGTCTTCTCAGAATGCTAGTTTCCCTCTATTCAGTCAGCTTTAGATCTTCAATGTCCTTAAATTATGATACCCAGAACTGAGCACAGTTCTCTAGATATGAACTAACCAGAGCAGAGTACAGAAGGACCACCACCTCTTTCACTTTGGATATTATATTTTAACATTAAACAACATATGTAGTCTAAGATCACATTTGAGCTACCATGATAGACTACAATCTAGCAAAATTTTCATGTCTATGCAAGCATTTATATTTATCATTATTCAATTTTCCCTCATTAGAATTCATTCTGATTTTAGCCTATTTAGGAGTAATGGTGACCAAATGACTTGTTCTTCAGTCTTTTGAAATACAAACTAACTTTTGGTAACTTCTAATCTTTCCTAAGAGTGGTCATGATGAGCCATTTTGTATCTACAGTAGGGTGCAGATGGAACTGTTACAATGAAAAGAACCCATTAGTCCATATCTTTTCTAAAACCTCTCTCTCTCTCTCTCTCTATTTTCCCCCCTTCCTCTATCTCTCCCTAATAGACTCTATGACTTGTCTTTTTGGCTTTTATACTGAGAATGACCTGATGATCAAAGGATGATCAAAGGATATGGTGAATTTGAATAATTGAATGCAATAAGATCATAATTCAGAAGTTTCTGCTTGAACGCATAGTTTACTATATCAAGACTGTGATTGGTTTCTTCCTGAGCTCTGTTAGGAAGATTTCCTTCTCCATAGTTCCAGCTCTGTCTCATAGCATAATCAATAAAAACCTCAGCTTAATTCTTGATCCTTAGTGCCTTTCACAAACCGAAGCTTAAGTTTCTCCACTTGGAAAATGACTGGCTGTTTGCCTATCATTTACAGATACATGTAATAAATGATAACTACTTCATATTTCAGCTAAAACTACATAGTAAATACAACAATGTTATATCAGAATTTTTGAAGAATCAGAAAGTTATATCAAGGAATAAGAAGTTATTTCAGTCAATTTGTTAAAGTAAAAAGAATCTATGTACTTGTACTATGTCCCATATACTATTGCATCCAGATGACGTCTCAAGCAAAAGAAAATGTATTAATTCTGAGTAGAATTTCCAAATATGTATTATACATCTAGCATGTCTGTGTGAACATGTGGACCTTCCTGACTCTCATCTCTTAGCAAAATGAGATAAACATCTGTGCTGCTGAAATACATTAAACTGGAAAGCATCTGATTATAGAATTTACCTTCAAAGCTCCTTCAACCTTTGAATGACTAGTCAATTTCTTTGGTTATCTGAAGGGCATTGAATTGCACAGAAATTGTCCACTGCTAACTACCATGAATCCTGATGGCACAAAGTTATCTTCTTCCCTCAGAGTTGCAGATCTCTGAGGGTAAAACAACTAACTCTAGGCTAAACGTCCTCAATGTCTTCATGCACTTCATGTATTTTTACATGGTTTGTAACTCTTAATTATCTTGGTCATCTTCTTTCAGAGATACTTCATTTTGTTTCTGGCCCAGATAAAATGTGTTGTCCACATCTGAACCCAATTACCATGGATCTGGTCTGCATGTGTAGAGTTAAGTGAGGCAAACACTTTCCTTGTATTAGACACTGAACAAATGAATAGTTTTGTAATCTTCTTTTGATTGTTTTACTTTCTAAGAATATTCTGACAACATTTGTTCATTAAAAATCCCACCAAAAATCCATACAATGTCTAGATGTTGACCTTATTTTGATAGGCCGATTTGATATATACTTGAAGGTAAATTTAAAAAAATACACAAATACTATGATTCTAAAAATTATTTCCCTTTTTTGGAATGGAAACCTTGGTTTCTAAAAACTATAACAAATAAAATGATACATATATTCACCCTCCTCTTCCTTTACTGAATAGTGTACCTGCATTTGGAATTCAGAAGCATACCCTTTGGTTCCTAGTCATTGAAAGAAAAAGATAAAGATACAAAATCACAACCATACTTAAAACTCAGCATAGAATAATAATTGCATGATGAACCCAAGAAAATATCTGATGTCTGTGAAAAACTGATAAAATATAGAGAGTTAAGAGAAAGAGGAATATAAAGAAAGAATATTTTTGTATATTCTGCACAGCTCAACCTGTAAGTAACATGAATGAATGAGATAAAACAAATAATATAACTAAAAAGGCCCAGATAATTCTGTAAGTGACAGCCTCAGAGGAAGGATCCTCAAAAGATCCTGTAAAATCAACATTCTTACAAGATAGCATCATTTACATAAGATAAAAATTTTAGAAAAAATATATGGACAAAGAGAGAGCACTAAACACAAGCATAGAGAAAGTGAAATTCTCTTCCCTCCCCAGTAATAGCAATGAAATCCATAGACCTCTTCCTGTTCTAGCCATTCTCATGAAAGTTTCATTTGAATCTGCACGTGCAGAGACCAAAAAGGAGTGATGAGAAAATATTGAGGGAAAGGACAAGTTGTGGGGAAAGTAGTCTGGTACAGATCAAAAGGATACTTCTCTTCTATCCCATAGCAATATCCCATAGCAATTTACAATGAGTGATGTAGAGTTTTAATCCTGGTCAAATTCTAGACTATCCTATTAAAGCATATCAGCACTAGATTTCAACATGATGTGGGTGATCAACTTTTAGGAGTTTGTATTTTATCTGCTGTTATTTTATTTTTTTATGCTTTGCTTGATATTAGTTTTCAGAGAGCTATTTAATTGGGTTATCTGTTGTTATATCTTCCAATGAAATATCTATAATGCTGAACTACATATGGAAGTCAGCTTGTTGGAGGCATACTTTCCCATCTATATAAATATTTATGAGAATAATCTATGCAATCTTTGAGGGAGTCCTTGAGGAGAGTTCTATAAAGGAACAGATGTCTATCTTCAATATCCTATAGTTGACCACATCTTTTCAATCACCCAATTGATAGAGAAAGTGACAAAAATATAACATTCCTCTGGGGTTATTATTTGTCAGCTACATTCATAAAAACAAATGAAAAAAAGCATTTTATTTGGCAGAACAAAATACCCCCTTATAGGCTATTATTGTCCAACAACCTTCTGATAATTAATATTAAGCAAAGCATAAAACAGGGAGGTGCGTGGTTGTCCTTGTCATAGAGTAGCTCCAGCACAGATATTTTATAATAATATGGTCTAAAGATTTTCAGGAATAAAACTCAACCTTATTGACTCGTTTAATGAAAATATACACACAAACACATATGTACATGTATACTGTACACACATACACATATGTACATGTATAACATATAAACATATAAACATAACATATAAACTCATTGTTTAATGAAAATGTCCTTTCCCCTCTTAAAAATAAGGATGGCATTTTATCACCTCCAGTCCTACACGTACATCCCTCATTCTGTTCTCAAAACATTTTAGAGATCATTGACAATCCCTTAGCTATCACATCTGCCAATTCTGTCAATACTCTGAGATGTAGTTTTTGCCTGGGCATGGAGACATAAGGGAAATAATAAGCCTTTATATAGTGTCTGCTCTGTGCCAGGAACTGTGTTAAGTGTTGGCAATACAAAAAGAGGTGAAAAGTCCCCACCCTCAAGGAGCTCACAATCTTTTTTTTTTTGCTTACTGTTATAACCAGTGGCATACACCTTTACTTATCAGATCATATAGAATAGATTCAGTCTTGGGAATTTCTCTTTAAAGTTGTTTTTGTAACACTTGGTGATTATTTTTCTATGTATAATTTTCCATGAAAATGCTAGAATTTGGCTCATTTTGTCCCCAGAATTTAATTTTCATCTAAGATTATTTGGCTAACTCACATGTATGTATGTATGTATGTATGTATGTATGTATGTATGTATGTGTGTGTGTATGTGTGTATGTGTGTGCATGTGTGTATATGTACACACATATACACATGTACATATATAACATTTCATATATATTACATTACATATTTGTATATTTGACTCCTACATGCTACCCCCCTGTCTCTCTCTTTCTCAATTTCTGTTCCTTTTTTCTTTCTCAATCTCTCTGTCTCTGTGTCTCTGACTGTCTCTCATTGTTATTGTTTGTTGCTGTTGTTGTTGTTATTCTTCTTCTTTTTCTTCTTCTTCTCCTCTTCCTTCTCCTCTCATTCCCTGTATGATGTAGATCCTCTCAAAGGTCAAAACCAAGGGTCAAGGTAAACACATGAGTTAAAATGATATGTTTAATCCCAAACCTGGGAACTTGTTTGTTATACCAATGACAAGGACTCTGCCAAAAGTGACTACCTTCCTTATAATATTTGGGCATGCCCATTCTATTTATCAGGATCAATTCCAGTATAGCAGATCTTCTCATCTTTTCCTCTTTTGTTGGAAGAATAAAATTATCATTAAAGCAAGTGTTGTGGTTTATATGTCAGGGCTTTTCTAAAGCTCAAAGACATTCTTGAGAAAGCAGTTATGTAATTAGGCCTGGAGCAGACTTAATGGTGCCTTTGAGGAGCCAAAGTCCTCTCAGTTGGACAAGCCTGCTTCATACCATGACTTCATGGATCCTTAGGCCCAGGCTAATGTACTTTTAAATTCAGAGTACATGCTTCTTCTCGCTACCATTAGCAAAAATTAAGTTTAACACTACTCTGATCTTCCACAATCCCTGTTCATACAGAATTTTATCATTTTAATTGCCTTTGCCAATTTAATGAATGTAGAGTGATATCAGATTACTTGTAATTTGCATTTATCTGACTTTTAAAGTTTGAACACTTTTTCATGTGACTATTGATTGTTTTTTGTTTCTTTTGAGAACTGCTTGATGAACTCAGTTTAAAGGAACATAGATGTAGAATGGGGAAAGGCCTCAGAAATCACCAAGTTAAATCCCTTCAATTTTTAGGTGGGGAATGCTAGACTCATAAGAGTTTAATGACACATTCAAGGTACCCAGGCAGTAAATACAGAGGCAGAATTTGAACCAAGGACCTCTGACTCTCAGGTGAGAGCTCTTTCCACTGTACTGTTATGTGATGAAGTAGATAGAGTGTGAGACTTGAAGTCAGGAAGTACTCAGTTTGAATCCCATCTAAAATGAGAATAATGAATGTAGCTATCTCCTAGGGTTTTTAAGAAAAATTAATAGTATATTTAAAGTGCTATGCAAACCTAAAAGCACTATATAAATGCTGGTAATCATCATCATCATCATCATCATCATCATCATCACAGTACTCTAGCAAAAATATGGGATTTCTATAGAGCATTTACTTTCCATGGAGAGAAATCTAAGAACAGAAAGCCTCTAGTTAATGACCTCTGAAGTTATAGATTTTCCCTTGTTTGTTTCAATAGTTACAGTATTGTCACTGAGATGACTAGGCTTTAAAAGTACTTTGATTCTTTCTTGTAAAAGAGTGTTCAGGGAATGGAGCCAAGATGGCAGAGTAAAAGTAGGGACTCACTTGAGTGTTCCCCCAAACCCCTCCAAATACCTGTAAAAAATTGCTCTAAACAAATTCTAGAGCAGCAGAACCCACAAAAAAGACAGAATGAAACAAATTTCCAGCCCAAGACAACCTGAAAGGTCAACAGGAAAGGTCTGTTGTACTAGGCTAAGAGAGGAGCACAGTCGAGTGCAAATCATACCAGACCAGACTGGGCACCAGCAAATCTGGAGCAGGCCTCAGGGGACTGAATCACTCTTAGCTGTGACAGTCAACAGACTTCTCAAACCACAAATGCCAAAAAGAACTTAGAAGGTCAGTAGGAAAGGTCTGTTGGACTAGGATGGGAGAGGAGCACAGTTCAGCAGGCCCCAGTGTAGCTGTGGGTTGGTGGCTATGATGACTTCTTCTAGAGCTCTCAGCCCACAGATGATAAGGGATCAAACAACTTATTAGAAGGAGATTAAAGGAATCTCTTTGCTGGCACTGAGGCAGGATTTTGTTGCTTTGCTCATATTTGGATCTGGGTCACAGTCCTAGCGTGAGGAGGAGCACTGGCATAGCAGACCTCATGGTAGCAGTGGAGAGGGAACCCTCCTCACAGTTCAAGGGCAGAAAACAGTGCTTGTGGTCACTCAGACCAGAGCACAGGCCAGGAGAGGAGTAAATACTTCTTCTTAGATCATATCACCTTGGAAGAACTGAAAAGTTACAGCTCCCTAGAAGTATCACTAAAAATAGCTGCACAAAAACCTTGAAGCTTGGACAATACACCCTCCACACTGGAAGCAGAGCCCTACCTTAAAGAGTCAAAAAGTCAATTAGTTATCTGGGAAAATAAGCAAACCGTGGGAAAAAAAACTCAGACTATGGATTCTTACTTTGGTGACAAGGAAGATCAAAACATACAATCAGAAGAAGACAACAAAGTCAAAGTTCCTACATCCAAAGCCTCCAAGAAAAATAGGAATTGGTCTCAAACCATGGAAGAGCTCAAAAAGGGTTTCAGAAATCAAATAAGAGGTGTAGAGAAAAATTGGGAAGAGAAATGAAAGTGAGGCAAGAAAATCATGAAAAATGGGTGAACAGCTTGTTAAAGGAGACAAAAAAAATACTGAACAAAATACCTTAAAAAATAGACTAGATCAAATGTTGAAAGAGGTCCAAAAATCCAATGAGGAGAAGAATGCCTGAAAAAGCAGAATTGGCAAAATGGAAAAAAAGGTCCAAAAGCTCACTGAAGAAAATAATTCCTTAAAAATTAGAATGGGACAAATGGAAGCTAATGACTCTATAAGAAATCAAGATATTATAAAACAAAACCAAAAGAATGAAAAAATAGATGACTGTGAAATATCTCATTGGAAAAACAACTGACCTGGAAAATAGATCGAGGAGAGATAATTTAAAAATTACTAGAATACTGGAAAGCCATGATCCAAAAAAGAGCTTAGACATCATTTCCCACAAAATTATCAATGAAAACTGCCCTGATATTCTGGAACCAGAGGTTAAAATAAAATTGAAAGAATCTCCCAGTCATCTCCTGAAAGAGATCCCAAAAGGAAAACTCTCTGTAATATTATAGCCAAATTCCAGAGTTCTCAGGTCAAGGAGAGTATATTGCAAGCAGCCAGAAAGAAACAATTCAACTATTGTGCAAACACTATCAGAATAATACAAGATTTAGCTTCTTCTCCATTAACGGATCAGAGGACTTGGAATATGATATTGTGGAGATCAAAGGAGCTAGGATTAAAACCAAGAATCATCTACCCAGACAAACTAAGTGTAATCAATGAGGGCGGAAATTGATATTCAATGACATAGAGGAATTTAATGCTTTCTTGAAAAACCAGAGCTAAATAGAAAAATTGACATTCAAAGATAAGACTCAAGATGAGCATGAAAAGATAAACAGGAAATAGAAATCATAAGGGACTTATTAAAGTTGAACTTTTTACATTTTTACATGGAAAAATGATATTTGTAATTCATGAGACCTTTCTCATTATTAAGGTAGTTGGAAGGAGTATATTTAGACAGAGGGTACAGGTGTGAGTTCAATATGAAGGGATGATATCTAAAAAATAAAATTAAGGGATGAGAGAGGAATGTACTGGGAGAAAGAGAAAGGGAGAGGTAGAATGGGGTAAATTATCTCACATTAAAGATGCAAAAAAAAAGCTTTTACAGCAGAGGGGAAGAGGAGTGAGGTAAGAGGGAATGAGTGAACCTTATTCTCATCAGATTTGGCTTAAGGAAGGAATAACATAAACACTCAATTGGGTATGGAAGTCTATCTTACCCCACAGGAATGTAGGGGAGAAGGGGACAATAGAGTGGGGGTAGGTAATATAAGGGAGGGCAGATTGAGGGAGGGGGAAATCAGAAACAAAGACTTTTGAGGAGGGACAGGGGCAAAGGAGAGAATAGAATAAATGGGGAGCCAGGATAGGTTGGAAGGAAATATAGTTAGTCTTTCACAACATGGCTATTATGGAAGTGTTTTACATGTGTAGCCTATATAAAATTGTTTACCTTTTCAATAAGGTTGGGTGGGGAGGGAGGAAGGAAGAAAATTTGGAATTCAAAGTTTTAAAAACAAATATTAAAAATTACTTTTACATGTAACTGGGAAATAAGATATATAGGCAACAGAATATAGAAATCTATTTTACCCTACAGGAAACTAGAAGGAGAAGGGGAGAAGAGAAGGGGGATTTGACAGAAGGGAAGGCAGATTGGGAGAATGGGTAATCAGAATGCACACAGTCTTGGGGTGGGG
Organism: Vombatus ursinus; assembly: GCF_900497805.2. NCBI lineage: Eukaryota > Metazoa > Chordata > Mammalia > Diprotodontia > Vombatidae > Vombatus > Vombatus ursinus. Next base: position 66,057,342 of record NW_020954557.1, read on the forward strand.
AGAGAGGAGAGATAGGGAGTAAATTTGGAACTCAAAATCTTGTGGAAGTGAATGTTGAAAACTAAAACTTAAAAAAAAATGATTAAAAAAATGTTCATAGAAATTGCTTGCCTGATCTTATTTAACCCCAGAAGCCAAGCAAGGCTGGGTATATTTGGATAGGACACCACTTTGATTACTAGGTGCCCTAGGTTTCTCCTAGAAATCAAAGCACTGTGGCATAATGTAAAGAGAACTGGTTTTGGAGTCAGAAGACATGTACCAAAATCCTACCTATGATATTTACTGACAGTAACCTTGAACAAAGTGCTGAACCTCCACAAACCTCAACTCCCTCATCTGTTAAAGAGTTAAACAGGCCATTAAAGAGATAAAATTCAGGCTAAGCCACTGCCTCATAGTCATCCAAAAGAAAAATATAGGTAGGATGGGGCAGTAACAGACCACTACCTTGTCATCAGAAAGGATGGAAGCATCAAAAGTACTTACTCTAAATTAATCTATTGTATTGAAATTCAAATATACCAATAAAAAAGGTTAAAAACATTGGCAGTGATACTACTAGAAGTAAAAGATTCCTTTTTGCTAATTTATTATTTCAAAATGTTATGAATTAATTTAAAATGTACATATGTATACATATACACATATACAATAATCCTATAAAGAGTTATGAAAAAAGAAGAAATGTGATTCCATATGCACAAAATATTTCTAGTTATCCTTTTGTAGTGGTGGTAAAGAACTAGGAACTTCAGGAATGTACATCAATTGGGGAATGGCTGAACAAATTATGGTTTATGAATATAATGGAATACTACTGAGCTGTAATTACTATCCTATCAGGGATGTGACTTTGCATTCTCAAAGTTTGTACCAGTGGAATATGACAGATTTCATAATTATGAAAAAACTTTCATAACAATTTAAATATAAATCACTTTTGCTCTGTGAAGACTATCCCATATAAGACTAGATAAACTGCAATTATGTGATGAATTATTTGGCGAGGGCAATCCATGAAACAAAGAAAAATAAAAAATAAAGTTAGCCTTTTATACACCTTCCCTTCTATTTCAAAGTGATTGTGGTAGACTGGTAAAAGGAGGCAAAGAATACTAAGAATCACTCAGTTCTTGGACCATGCACAAACATTATTCTGAGACTTGATAATATAAGATATTCTGGCTCAGCAAAACTAGAAAATATCAGGAAGTTGAAACTAAAGTATCTGAGGTTCTCTTTGGATACACAAATAAAGGAGTTGGTGAAATTGGTTTCACAATGTACCCAACAATAATGAAAAGTATCTTTGTATGGAAAATGTCATCATTGTACCCTGAATCGTTCAAGATGAACATAATCAAAAAGCCTATTGTGCACACAATTGGATATAATGCACCAATATTTGTTGCAGAGGATATGGAGGCATTGGATTTTTATATAGAATTTGATAATATCCTTCAAATTTGTTCAACATATACTTTAGTACTTTGTAAATTCAAGACACAGTTGAACATGGACAGAAAGGTGAAAGGTTTGTTGAAAATATATTTTAAAGACTGAGTCATAAAAGAGACAAAAGGCTTATAGTTGTATAAGACTCTTTCCTATATATTATAAAACTTTAATAGGAGAGCCAGAGGGAATTTTAAATGACAAGAAAAACATCTCACATGTGTAAATGAACTATGGAAAATGTGAAAAAATTAGTTGAAAATGTGGTTTTGGATTTTAAAAACCTAGAAACGGTTCTCACATCAAGATCTTTGAAAAATACATACATAAATGTACATGCTCTTTAAGGAAATTATTCAATATCACCAATAATTATGCTTAGGAGTAAGTTTTATTTGTGCATACAGGATAGAGAGACCAGAAAGACAGAATGTAAAATTCTCTCCTAAAGAGTGAATTTCACACAGAGATTTTATATATCCACACAAATTGGGTAGGGGGTGTGGAGAGAAGAGTGTAATCAGTTGAAACAATTTATACTATGCATACCCTTGACCAAGCAATACCAAGTAATAATCTTATATTTTAAAGAGGAAGAAAAAGAAGCAAAGTATTCATATGTACAACAATATTTATAGCCACTCTTTCTGTAGTAGCAGCAAAGAACTTGAAACTTCAGGAATCTTCACCAATAGGAAATGGCTGAACAAATTATGGCCTATGAATATAATGGGACGGTTTTGAGCCATAAATACTTCTGTGAAGTCTTGCTTCCTAAGGAAGCTCTTTTTGCATTTCTTGTTTGAACAAAAGGCCTTTTAAGATTAAAATAATATTCTGCATGCCCAAGACCATCTGTTTCCTCTCAAGATACATTTTACTGCTCAATTAAGAATTAGACTTCATATGTATACACACACGTATACAAACACATACATATATAATGTGTGTGTATATACACACATATACTTTTGTGACAAACATAAGCCACACATACTTATAAACATACAAAATATTCCCCAAAAATACTATTTGACACAGGGTCAAGTAGTCTTAAATACAAAATGAAAATTCATAGAATTCTGAATGACAGAATCTATCTGCAATGCCCTTTGGTTGGTCAGACTACAGCTGGAATGTAATGTTTAATTATGGGTGCCACATTTTGGTAAGGACATAGACAATTTAAGGTAGATCCAGAAGAGAGTGAATATAATGGAAGATGAGTTGATTGATTCAGGGGTAATTAGTTTGGAGACAAGAATTCCTTTTGGGAGGGGAGTGTCTCTGGATAATAGCTAGGTGATATAGCTTATAGAGTGATGGGCCTGGAGTAGGAAAAATGAAGTTCAAATTCAGCCTCAGATATTTATTAGTTGTATATCTCCACCCAAATAACTTAATCTCTGTTTTCCTCAATTTTCTTATCTATAAAACAGAGATAGCAATAGCACCTACCTCCCAGGATTGTTGTGAAGTTCAAAGTAGATAATAATTGTAAATTGCTTAGCAGGATGGTTATTTGGAAAAGAGATTACTTTGAATTTTTTATATACTTAATGTAAAAAAAAAAGCCCACTGTATTTACTAGGAATTGTCAGGATCATGTAACATCCTCTTTTTCTGTTTTTCTTTGTATATGGAAATATTTACTTCCTTTGGTCTTTGTTAAGTTCAGAATTTAAAAAAAAATAGAAATAAAATGCATTATATTTGCTCTGCTTAGCTCTGGAGGTCAGAACAAGGATCAATGTGTAAGAATTATTGAAAAGGAAAATTGAAATTTGGAATAAAGGGCGTGGGGAGAATCCTACCAATTAGCTCTGTCTAAAAGTGGAATGGTCTACCTGAAGTGGTAGTGGGTTCCACCTCAACAATGGTATTTAAACTAGAGTAAGATGACCACTTATGTGTATTACCACAGAATGAATTTTTGGTCACATGCATTTTGGACTAAAAGATCTCTGAAATATCATCTAACTCATTAAATCTGTTATATTGGGCTATATTAATGAAGCTCAACTTCTAGGTAATTTTTCCAAGCTGGGATAGTGCTAGCAACTGACTTTATGAGCTGTCTAAAAGTAAGATTTCAAGTATAGAAAGGCTTAATATCATAAATTTGGCTGGTAGGTGGTGACCACTCTGGCCATAGTAACCCATGAAATAGATAGAAATTTAAAATGAGCCTTAGCCCTGAGAATTCCCTTTCTGCAGAACAGTTTAAGGAATGAAAGTATTAAGAACCACACAATTTTTAGATCACTTACATACATTAATGTAACTTCTGCTCTTATAAGAGTTTTTTTTTTCCCCCTAACAATGAAGTAACACATTACTAGAAGAGATGAGCCACATTTATCTTAACAGCCTGGCAACATATAAAAATCAAAGACATGAAGAACTTACAGACAAAATGAAACAAAATTCACAGGTTTTCCTGAGAGAGGTTAATAGAGCATTTGGAGAATTTGGGCAGCCAAAGATAGTTGTCAGCCTGTGTAACTTAAGTCATCTTGCATTCCAATACTCATGAGAAAAATAAACACTTCCTTTTTTAAAAAAATTTTTTTTGATGAGGCCATGGGGTTGAGTGACTTGCCCAGGGTCACACAGCTAGTAAGTGTTATGTGTCTGAGGCCAGATTTGAACTCAGGTCCTCCTGACTCAAAGGCCGGGGCTCTATCCACTGTGCCACCTAGCTGCCCTTAATAAACACTTTCATGAATACAATTACAGTCAATTATCAACATCTATTGAAGGAAATTAAGGAGAGATGTTTTCTTGAGAACTTGGCAAAGTCCTCTAAATGAAGTCAGTGTTAACATATATTACAATACTGACAAATGTAAAGGGGAACACAATTGAAGATATTGAAAGACATGTTGGAAAAGATTCAATATTAAGAAATTAAAGAGGTGAAAGGTTTATAGATAACAAGAAATCCTAATACCTAGCTAGCATCATAACTTTAACATGGATTCAGAAGACAACTAATGTGGCAAGAACAAACATCATAAAAATGAAATTGAGGATATCTTAACAGACAAGAAACAACCTGTTATTGATGCAGGATTTTTTCAGAATCAGCAGCTTGTGTGCAGTGAGCTCATCAAAGGTCAAAATCAATACCACATTAGAAGAAAAAAACAAATATTTGAGGAGACACTGGATGCAATTACAATTGTTCCAATTTGATTTATTTAAACAATCTCTTGAAACAGAAATCAGGAAATGGTGGGGGGAGGGAGGGATTAAAAGCATAGACTTTGCTTGATACTATGTGTAATCAAAGTTTAATCAATATGAAATATCACTATAACAAAGAGGTTAAAAGAACCTAGAAATTGTCTCAATGGACAAATAATGTACAAAAATTCCATGATAAGAAAGAAAAATGGGATGCAAGAGAAAGACTAGTTTTGCTTCTTTTTGTACCCCCATCATTGCCCTGGCATATTGTGGGTGCTTAATCGATGTTTATTGATTAATTGCTTCATTGTGGCAATGCAACAGAGTTACTATCTCAATTCCCACAGACTCTGCCATAGTAACCGAGCATAGGAAACCCAACTTGCCAGTAAGCAGTAGCTCTGAAAGACTGGAGGTATATTTCTAATGCTAGAAATTATGAGCCTCTGTTTGGGTGTTTCCCCCATGATTATCAGTTGATATCTGTTAGCTAGGCTTAATTAGCTTTTTAAAATGTGCTTTTACTACAGTTGTATAGTTAGCAAAAAGAAATCCCTACAAAATATTAATAACAATCTTCTCTACGAGTAAATAATTAAATTTAGAGAAAACATTTAGAATAGAGATAATCCATACCTGTGGGGAGTCATTTTGCTAGAGTTCTCAAGAAGTACCCATGTGAAAAAAAGAGGTGATTTCTCCCCCCCACCCCGCCCAGGTTCTTTATAGAGAATTGGATCAGTCTTTTCTCATACTTCACAATCTTTCATTGGCTATCAATACAGACATTACCATAAGCCACTTATGTCTAGGGGGACACTAGAAGGATGTTCATGAAAAAACAAATGTTCTGTTTTTCCAAAATTCACTAGATACTCATCTGTTCAAAAGCGGGGATGAGACTGAGGCCAAGGGCAATGTGCTCCCCAACTTCCCCATAGCTTCTTAGGAATATCTTTTTTTTCTACTCTCCACCATCAAAAAGATGCTCTAATTTCTTGGGTTCTGTCCTACTCTACTATTTTATCTAACACCTAAACGATTCAAACTGAGGCACCAAATCTTCAACCAATGCAAGTCTCTATGTTGATTGACAGATAAATTGATTGATTCCAGTAGTTGTTCACACCCAATTCATACTTCTTATTGATTGGTTTAATTGAAATATATTCTTATATGACAAAAGTATAAAGGGCTATCATTTTTCCATTACTGTGAGTGAAGTAAGGTAATTGTCTAGGCTGATACCCACTCTTATAAGTATAAGCTCACTTGTAAAACATCAAAAAAGAGTATGACACTAAAAATGAGCAAGATCACAAAAGAGTAAAAATAAGTAGAGGGGAAAATAAGCCTGCTAAAACATCTTCATGACTCTCAGTTAATGGAAGATCATCTTTAGTGGGGGTACTGTACCATGTTTCACTGCATAATCATCGCCATTGCATAATTGTCACACACTGTTTTTTCAATCCAAAAATTAGTTTATAACCTTTTGCCATGTAATCATCACATGGTATAATACTTTTTGTCATGCTGCTTAAAACGTAAACGGAGCAGCAATGTATTCACTGGCAGCATACAGATACACATTTATCTCTCATGCATTGTGAGATGCGAACCTAGAATTTTCAGCATCCACACATTGTCAGTATACTTCCAAAGGCCAACTTGTGTGGTTTGTTTAGAGTGCTGCAGTATTAATGGTATTGTCACTCAACCCAATAAATAGCCATAGGCAGACAAAGCTGCCATGAGTAAGTCATGTGATATGGTAAGACCTGAATTTTCTTGCACTTGCTAAACTGGACAGTTTGTCTGCTGGTGACGGAGGTTAGTAACAAATGATTTTTAAGTGATACCAGCACAAATTAAAAAAAAAGCTTCACATAATGGTCACACCCCACCTTTTTGCAAAAAAAAAATTTGGCATAAAATCTGTGACAATTATGCAGTGAAATAATGTATTTATATATGAGACTGGAAAACAAAAATAAATAGGAAATGGAACAGGTATATATTTATAGGTTTCTTTTTCACTATAAATGACAGTCGAGTGAATGGCTATGGTCTATGTGAGGAAAGTTAACCACTTTAGTGAAGAATTTGTGATAGAGAAGATGAGCATATCTCTAATGTGTATCCCAGATTTAGAGGGCTTCAATTTCAGAGGTTTAAGAGAAAGTGTAGGTAATATCTAGTAATCACATATTGTGCTGAGGCAGCCAAGTCAAATGGAATGGGAATCTTGTCAGAAGCAAATTCTGAATTACCAATCAGAATGGTTTCTGATAAGCAGCAATAGAGGGAGCTGCTATTTGTTTGCACAGGAAAGTGATCTACTGACCAATAGTATGTATTTTGTTTTGTTTAAAGATATGTATATGATATGTTTGAGTTGAGTTTTTGGCATGTTAAGTTTAAAATGTGTATGGATACCCACTGGGCAGTTGGAGATGTGAGACTGGAAGTTAGCAGGGAGGTTAAGGTTAGTTAATCACTGAATGGGCACTGCCTCAGTCAAACCAAGACCTGTTGAAGACCTTAGCTTAAAAAAGCCAAGGTCTCCCACTGTATCCTGGGTCATCTCCAGTCATCCTGATCTATATCTTGCCACTGGACCCAAATGGCTCTGAAGGAGAGAGTGAGGCTGGTGACCTTTCGCAGTCCTCCCTCATTTAAATCCAATTCACCTGCATGTCATGGTATCATCTTCCTGATGTCATGGTCCTCTTTGAGAATGAAGCACATATAACAACTTGCGAGTAGTCCAAATTGCCCTACTGGGGACCTAACCGTCCAGTTCCAGTTGGGCAACTCAGCTCCTTTCTCTCTTCTCTCTTTGTCCACAGGGTATCATGCCCTTACCTGTGGGGGATCTGCTAAAAGGAATGTAAATTTTGATGGCTGAAACCTAGCAAGATATCTTGGGGTTTACTGTCTAGATTTCTTTCTCAAAGACAATGACTTAAACCCCATTCACTCTAGCTCTCATTGACTGGCCAACAATAGGTCCCAACCCAAGCACCACTTAGTGGCCAATGTTTGGGCCCTGATGGCTCAGAATGAATGTAAATAGTAATTGTTTCTGTTTTGGCCAGAAACCCTGAGAGTCTTCACCTCCCAAGATTGATTTTTTGGTTGTTGGTTTAACAAAAGGGGCCATTCCTTGGCTCATTTCTTAATCATATTTAATTGCTGAATGGGCACTGCCTTAGTCAAAATGAGAACTCAGAAAGACTTTAGCTTAAAAAGTTCTAGGTCTCCCACTGCATCCAGGGCCATCTCCAGTCATCCTGATTTATATTTTGCCACTGGACCCAGATGACTCAGGAGAAGAAAGTGAGGCTGGCGACCTTGCACAGCACTCCCTCACTTAAATCTGATTCTCCTGCATGTCATGGCATCATCTTCCTGGTGTCATGTTCCTCTTTGAGAACAAAGGACAAACAACAACCTGTGAGTAGTCTAAGCTGCCCCACTAGGTACCTTAGCATAGAGATGATAATTGAATACATTAGCTGAGGAGATTATCAGTAGCACCACCAAGTGAAAAGGTATAGAGGAAAAATAGAAGAATACCTAGGATAGAGAGAACCTTGGGGCACACATACTTATCACTATAGGAACCACCTGGATGGTATAGTTGATAAAACACTAAGTCTGGAGTCAGAAAGACCTCAGTTCAAATCTAGCATCATACTAGCTGTATGACTCTGGGAATGTCACTTAACCTCTGTTTTGCTTCAGTTTCTTCAATGGTAAAATAGGAATAATAGCATGTAATTTCTCTGGATTTTCTGAAGAGTAAATGAGGTATTAATTATGTGTTTAATGGAGTGCCCAACACATAGTAACTGCTATATAAATGTTAGCTATCATTATTGTTATTATTATTATTAGCTGTCAGGTTCAACCTGCATCTGGATCAAGATCCAGCAGAAGAGACTGAGGAAAAATTGGTCAAACAGACAGGAGGAGAATGAGGAAAGAACAGTGTCTAGAAAACTTGGAGAGGAAGGAGTATCAAAGCAAAGAGAGTGGTCAACAGTGTTGAAAGTTGTGAAGAGATGAAGAATAATGAGACTTCAGGAAAAAATTCATTTTGGAATATAAAAAATCCTTGGTAACTTTGGAGGGAACAGTTTTAGTTTAATGATGAGGCCAGAAGGCAAATTCCAGAGAGTTAAAAAATGAGCAGAGGCATTGGATTGCAGATGGCCTACCGAAGGAAAAAAAAATTCAGACTGAAACATTTAATGGCTTGTCCACAGTCATATGGCTAGCAAGTAGCAGAAGCAGACTTCAAATCCAGGTTGATTCCAAATCCAGTGTCTTTTCTACTACACCACATCAAATAAACCTGTTCTAACCAACATTATTTTTAAAAGAAACATATAGAAGTTGAATGAAAAGGTAAACAATGAAGGAAGAATACAAAAGACCTGTACAGTCCAGAAAGATTAATTTAAGGAGCAATGATATCCACACAGATCTAGGGCTAGAGATTTATGCCTAATGCAATGGATTTTTGTCCTTTTAAATATAAAGACATATTTGGGGAAAGAAGATTCAAGAAAGGACAAAACTCCTGATTATAGTAAGTAGAATAAGGATAATGGATGATGGTGAGAAGGCAGAACTAGCAAAGCCTTAGGTTCCTTCATTTCTCTTCTAAGGAAAATAATCTTTGAACTGGGAAAGATAGAATAAAAGTAGTTACCAGGGAGTGGAAAGCCAAGATAAATGAGCAGCCTATAAGATAACATCTAGTTTTCTTCATTGAATTCAAGGCACTAGGCTTGGATGAACTGAATCAGGGGTTTCTGAAAGAATTGGAAAATGTAACAGATTGCTGAGCCACTGTTAAAGATCTTTGAAAAATGTCAGAGAAAGAGGAAAATACAATAGTCCTAGAGAATGCAGCTATCTTACATTTTTAAAAAAGGTTGGCTAATCAAATTATATGGGTAGTGAATTTGATTTTTTTTTCCTGGATAAATTCTAGGACATTCAATCAAAAGAAAGGTTAGTGAGTCTTTATAAAGTAGGTGGTGATTACATCCCATGGCTTCATTCTGAACATGTTATACCAGAACAATCCCATTGTTTTAAAGATGACTCTTTCTTTCTCTGTCTCTCTGTCTTTCTGTCTCTGTCTCTCTCTCTCTGCCTCTGTCTCTCTGTCTCTGTCTCTGTCTCTGTCTCTCTCTCTCTCTCTCTCTCACACACACACACACACACACATATACACACCCAGACACACACAGATATACTGTTAAATTGGGACAATGCTATAGAACTAATGTACCTAGAAATGAGGAAGCATTTCACAAGGTCTTTAATGCTATCCTTGCAGTTGAGATGAAGGAACATGAATTAGATCAGGGCTTCTTAAACTTTTTTTCTGTGCATGACCCCCTTTTTCCCAAGAATTTTTTATGTGACCCCAGGTATATAGGTATATAAAATAGTTATACAAATCAAACATTTACTGATAAATCATAAATAACTTTATTTTAAAACAATTCTTTAGTTTACATATAATTTTACTATTTCTTATAAATGGAAGCAAATTCACATACTACTGAGATGGATGTGCTTGTTTATTTTTACATAAAGAATTAAGTCTTGGTGTAATATTTCATATTGAAGGACATAGAACATCTTCAAGTTTTTCAGAGTGGATTGATATTTTGATTTTGTAATTATCAATGCTGAGAATGCTGCTTTGCATAAATATATAATAAAAAATGGCAAAAGTATGTTTAGGGACATTTCAGAAATTGTTGAAAAATTTATCCTAATCCCAACCCAAAATTAATTTAACAATTTTTTAAGGAAACTCAATTTTTAAACCTCTGTCATTTGATAACTCAGTAAATTCTTGAACTTTTAATGGCAGATGACTGTTTTTTTTTTATTTCAAATGACTATGATTTATGAACACAACTTAGTTTTTTTAAATCAAAATTTGAAGGGTTATGAATATGTGTCTCCAGGAACTTCAGATTATCAATTATAACTCTTACAATTAAATCTTTGGGAAGGTTATTTTCAATTATAAAATCATCTGTAACTGTAAACATTTCTATTGAACAATTTTCCACTCTATTCTTCCATATGTTAACTTTTTTAAATAAAGTTTTCAATTTTGTCTTTTAACATAAATGTTACAAATTTTTTCCTTGAAGTAACATTTTTAAATCATTGAGTTTTTCAAAAATATCCAACAAGTAGCACAGTTTTGAATGCCATAAGTTGTTATAAAAAAATAACAAAATTGTATTTCTGCTCCATCAAAAATATAACAGCTTCATCTTTCAATTTCAATAATCTGTTTAAACTTTACCCTCTTGAGAACCACCTTATCTCTGCATGTAGCAATAAACTTTTATAATCAGAGGCTATGTCTTTCTGAAGGTTTGAAAACAAATGACCAGTAAGGGCATGACTTTCAATGGAGTTAGTGATTTTGATAGTATTGGGTTTGGGTTTTTTTTGGCAATTGGGGTTAAGTGACTTGCCCAGGGTCACACAGATAGTAAGTGTCAAGTGTTTGGTCTGAGCCCAGATTTGAACTCAGGTCTTCCTGATTCCAGGGCTGGTGCTCTATCCACTGTACTACCTAGCTGCCCCTAATTTTGATAGCATTGTAAAGCACAACATCCAACTTTGGTGATATATTTTGACTGTGGGTGCCTCCCAATGGATTATGCAGTGAGCAAAAGTGATATGTTCATTGTCACCAGCTTTAACTTTTGTTACAAATCCAACATTCTCACCCATCATTGCTCCAGCACCATATGTACAGACTCCACAATTTTTCCACTGTAAACCTCCATTTGTGAAAAATTCATCAACTTTAAGATGTATATTTTCCTCTCTTGTGTGCCCTTTCAAAGGGCAACAAAACAATAATTCCTCATGTATGCTTCTTTAATAAACATATCTTACATAAAGTAAGAACTGTGCCATGTTAGAAATACCAGTTGTTTCATCTAACTGAATTGAAAACGTTGGGCTACCCTTAAACCTCATAATAAGCTTCTAGAATTAGTCATTAGTAGTTTCAGAAATTCTTTTGGAAGCAGTATCATCCAACAAAAGGACTTTATGGATTTCATCCCCATACTTTTCCCAAGAACTATTTCTGACATTTTAATAGCAGCAGATAACCTGAGATCTTCTATCATGTAGGGCTTTTTATTTTTTGCAATTAAATATGAAGTTTCATAAGATGCAAGTAAATTCTTTTTGTTAACAGTAACAAATTTCTCAAAACATCATTTTTCTTTATTTGAAGATTTTAAAAGCCATTCAAAATATTCCTTTGGTTTATTGCAGTATGCTGCATGCTTGGTATTAAGATGCCATTTTAGTTTGACTGGTTTCATGGTCTCTGTAGTCAAACATTCATTACAAATTAAGCAAAGAAGTTTTCCCAACCATCATCATTATTAGAAGTAAATCTATATTGCAAAAGTGATTCAACATATTTTCTTTTTCTTGTCAATTTAGGTGTACTACAACCTGGTAGCAAAAACTCTGCCACATTTCTTCAGCAGTTTTACCTCCTATGTCAAATTTAGTCACTTATACATAACCAAAAATATTTTTGTTCTAAAATGTAAATAAATATTGCTAATAATTTTTCAAATAAATACTAACTTTAGCTTATAAAATTACATTTGTGCTTAATTTTTAAATTGATGTTTACACTTTCATACACATATAGCAGTGATGGTGGAAAAATATTACTATGTTTCTGTAAGAGCAGTAAACTTTGTATGTACAGTAAAAACACTGCAATTCATAACATACAATAGTCTTGAATCTGAGCTGGGCTTTTTCTGGCAACATTTGTTGGCTTTGTGTGGTGTGACGGCATGTGTAATGCAAAGTACACACGTTGCATGTTCAGAATCAAGGTTGTAGTGAAGTTATGTGATGCAACACTGCCAGTAACACCTTAGATTCATTATGTGTTTGATTTTGAACTAATTCTTTTGTTGTTGTGTGTTCAAAAACCTTTTACTGTTGCCAAAAATTTTGTGACCCCCACATTCAGTTATACAACCCCATGTGGGCTGTGGCCCACAGTTTAAGAAGTGTTGGATTAGATGACCATGCAGTTAGGTGGATTTGGCATTAGTTGAACTATTGTACTAGTAACTAATGATTTAATGTCAACTTGAGGTCTCCATTAATTAATCCAAAGAATTGCCCTTAGCCTTGTGTTATTTAATACTTCTATCAATGACTTAGGTAAAGTCCACAAAATTTATAGTTATCAGATTTATAGATGATATGAATATATAAGTTATATCTAAATTGGTGCATAATAATGTCACAATAAAAAAGAAACCTTATTATCTAGAAATTTTTGAATTTATTAAGATTAAGTTTATAATGGATACATGCATAATTTTGCATTTAATGCATTCAAAAATCAACATCAAAATTACAGGATGCAGAAAAATGGCTAGACAGTGATTATTATAAAAAAAAAAGATTTGAGGGACTTCCAGGGGCAGAGCCAAGATGGTAGAATAGAGAAAGCAGTCAGTTTAGCTCTCCTGACATTCCCCTTTAAACAAGTTTAAATAATGCTTCAAATTGAACTCTGGAGTGGCAGAACCAACCAAAGGTGTGAGTGAGATATTTTTGGAAACTAACACAACTTAGGAGGTCAGAAAGAGAGATCTGTGAAATGAAGTGCAGGCTGGCCTAGAGTCCACATGGATCAAAAAGCAGTGGTGGAACTAGGTGGTGGTGACATAAGCAGCAAAAGCTTCAGGAGCTTTCAAGCTAGAGATGGTAAGGGGACACAGTAAATGGTCAGGGGAAAAATATTGCAGGGGATCCTGTGCAAGTCCTAGATGCAGAACCAAACATTGATTGGTAAATTCATTGCTAAACCCACTTCTAGGTCATAGCTTAAGGGAAGAGAGGAGCACTTTCCATCAAGAGGGAGCAGAAGCCCTGAGGTGTAGTATCACTTTTAGTCTGAATAGTTCAAGGACTCTGAGCTATAATATTCACTGCCACCTTGATGGAATATGGACTCTAAAGAGCAGTACTGATTTCAATCCCAAAAGATCAGGGGCTCTGTTTTGTGTAAGGACCAGTATGTAGACCAGAAGAGCAATGACCACACCTCTCCTGAAATGATACCACCTTGGAAGCAAATAAAACACCCAACCCCTCAGAACTAGCTCTGAAAACAGCAGTGTAAAGAACACTGAAGCTTGAGACAGTGCCCCTCCCTACCATGTCAGGAACAGACACCAACTTTAACATAAAATTTCAGATCAAGAAATAGAGCGGGAAAATGAACACATACACAAAACCACACACATACACACAAACACAAACACACACACATACACCTTCACCATAAAAAAGGTACTGTCGTGACAGGGAAGATTAAGACACAAACTCAGAAGAAGAAAATGAAGACAAAATAGCTATAAAGTCTCAAAGAAAAAGGTAAATTTCACACAAACCCAACAAGAATTCTTTAAAGACCTTAAAAATTTATTTTTAAAGTCAAATAAGAGTGGTAGGGGGAAATGGTAGGGGAAAATTACATAAATAAATGAGAACAAAGAAAGAAAATTATTAAAAGACATTAAGAGCGTGGTAAAAAAAAAAGGGCATAAATAATTGCTGAAAAAAAATAACACCTTAAAAAACAGAATTGACCAAATGTTAAAAGGGGTAGAAATGCTCATTGATAAAAAAAAAATCCTTACAAAATAAGAATTGGGCAAGTAGAATCTAATAGTTCCTGGAGACATCAAAAAACAATAAAACAAAGTTGGAAGAATGATAAAAATAGAATAAAATTAGAAATATCTCACTGGAAAAACTACTGGCCCTGAAAATAGATCAAGAAGAGATAATTTAAGAACTATTGGACAGGAGCAGCTAGGTGTCACAGTGGATAGAGCACTGGCTCTGGAATCAGGAGGACCTGAGTTCAAATCTGGTCTCAGACACATAACACTCACTAGCTGTGTGACTCTGGGCAAGTCACTTAACCCCAATTGCCTTCACCAAAAAAAAAAAAATTATTGGACTACCTGAAAGCCATGATCAAAGAAGAAGTCTAGACATCATATTTCAAGAAATTATCAAAGAAAACTGCCACTATCTTAGATACAGAAACTACTATAGAAATCAAAAGAATCCAATAACCTCCTGAAAGAGGTAGAATGGAATAAAATGAAAACACCTAAGAATACTATAGACAAATTCCAGAGCTCATAGGTCAAAGAGAAAATACTTCAAACGCCCAGAAAGATACCATTCAAATATTGTGAATCCAAAGTCAGAATCACACAAGATTTAGCAGCTATCACATTAAAGAAGTAGAGGGCTTAGAACATGATATTCCAAAAGGCAAAAGAGTTGGGCTTACAACCAAGAATAACCTACCCAGTAAAACTGAGTATAATCCTTTTGGGGGGGAGGGGGAGAATGAACATTTAATGAAATAAGGAGTTTCAAGTATTTCTGATGAAAATACCACTGCTGAATAGAAAATTTGACTTGGAAATATAAGACTCAAGAAAAACATATAAAAGAAAACATGAAAGGGAAGTCTTAAGTGACCCAATGAGATTAAACTGTTTATTTTTATATAAAAAGTGATACATGCAACTTCTAAGAATTTTGTAATGATTAAGAGAGTTGGAAGGATTCTACATAGAAAGAGGGTGTATGAATGAGTTGTTTATATTGGGATGATTTTTTGTTAATGGAGAGGTACACAAGAAAAATCATTTATGGCAGAAGAGTAAATGAGAGAAGGCAGAAAATGCTGAAGCGCATTCACATTTAATTTGGATCAAAGAGGAATATACATACATACATACATACATACATATATATATAATATATATGTATGTATGTATGTATGTATGTATGTATGTATCCATCTCATCCAAAAGTAAAGTAGGAGTGGAAGGGGACAAACAAAAGGAATGGTGGTAAAAGGGAGGGCAGATAAAAGAAGACAGTGATCAGAAGGAAATCAGACTTTAGAAGAGGTACAAGTTAAAAAAAAAGAATGAGAAGGATAAACAAAAAAAAAAATAAAAGAAAATGCACAGTTAGTAACCATAACCATGAATTTGAATGGGATGAACTCACCTATAAAACAGAAGTGGCTAGCAGGATGGATTAGAAATCAGAATTCAACAATATGTTGTTTATAAGAAACACATTTGAAACAGACAGATAATTAAAATAAGGGGCTGGAGTATTATCTATTATGCTTTAGCTGAAGTTAAAAGAAACAAAGGGGGTAGCAATTATGATCTTAGCCAATTAAAAAGCAAAAGTAGACCTAATTGAAGGGGATAAACAGGGAAAATATATCATGCTAAAAGGCACCATAGATAATGGAGTAATATTAACACTAAATATTCATGCAACAAAGAGCATAGCATCCAAATTCTTAAAAGTTAAATGAATTACAAGAGAAAATAGACAATAAAGTTATATTGATGGAGAACCTCAACTTTCCCTTCTCAGAGCTAGATAAATCTAAACATAAAATAAATAAGAAAGAAGTTAAGAAGATGTATAGAATCTTAGAAAAGTTATATATAACAGAAATCTAGAGCAAACTAAATGAAAATAGAAATATTTATACCTTTTTTTCAGTTGCACATGGCATATTCATAAAAAAGACTATATATCAAGGCATAAAAAATCACAAACAAATGAAGAAGAGGAGAAATATTAAATTTACCCTTGTCAGACCATAATGCAATAAAATTATATTTAACAAAAGTCATGGAAGCATAAATTAAAAATCAATTAGAAACTAAATAATCTTATCATAAAGAATGGATCAGTCAAAGAACAAATCATAAAACAATAATTTCATTAAAGAGAATGATAATTAGAGAACATTCCAAAATTTGTGTTATATAGTCAAAGCAATACTTAGAGGAAAATTTACTTTTCCAAAAGTGTTCTTCAATAAGAAAGAGAAAGAAAAGATCAATCAATTGCACCTGAAAATAAAAAAATAGAAATAGAACAAATTAAATATCCTCAAATGCCAAAATAGAAATATTGAATATCAAAGGAAAGATTAATAAAATTCAAAGTAAAAAAAAATCATTGAACTAGGAGCTAGTTTTATGAGAAAAAAATACAGTAAAATAGATAAATAATTGATTAATTTGTTTAAAAAAGAAAAAAATAAGAATTTAGTATCAAAAATGAAAAAAGTGAATGCATCCCTAATGAAGATGAAATTAAAGAAATTATTAGGATTTAATTTGCCCAAGTATATGCCAGCAACACTGACAATCTAAATTAAATGAATATTTATAAAAATATAAATTGCCTGGATTAACAGAAGAGGAAACAGAATACTTAAATAACCTTATCATAGAAAAAGAATAAAATACCTGATTTCACTTCATAATCATAATAGATTTTATGCCAACTTTTTTTGCAAGAAAGTGAGGTGTGACCATTATGTGAAGCTTTAAAAAAAATTGTGCAGATATTACTTGTCTTTTAGCTTCCACCAGCCTCACACCATCTTTTCACTCACTGAAAACTGTCTTTCTGCAGCTCTGTCTCCATGCTGCTCAGAGAACACAACTGCTTTTAGCTTAAAGCCCAGAGAATAGTTTTTATATTTACCCATAATCAGAAAGAAATGCTTCACATGTTAAAGCATCATTTGTAGATGAATTGTACAGTTTAGCTAGCACAGACAATGCAACTCTTACCATATCATGTGACTTACTCCTGGCAGCTTCATCTGTCCATCAGCTCCCTTTGTACTTCTGATTTTTCATTGGGTTGAGTGACAACACCTTTAGTACTTCAGCTTTCTAAACAAACCTCAAAAATTGACTTTTGGAAATATACTGATAATGTGCACTGAGAATTCTAGACTCATGGCTCACAATGGAGAAGAGATAAGTGCATATCCATATGCCACTGGTGAATACATTGTTGTTCTGTTTACCTTTTAAGCAGCATGAGGAACAGAATCATACCATCTGATGATTACACATGAAAGGTTATAAACCAATTATTGTATTATAAAACAGGGTATGAAGATTATGCAGTGGTGATGATTATTCAGTGAAATATAATAAGTCCTCAGTGAGCTTTCTAAGAAAAAATCCCCAGGACCAGATGAATTTTCAAGTAAATCCTACCAAACACTTAAGGATCACCAAGATCATACTACATGACCAGATGGGATTTATACCAGGAATGCAGGGCTGTTTAAATATTAGAAAAACTATCAGTATAATCAGTATAATATCCATTTACAAAAACAAAAGAAATCATTTGGTTATTTCATTAGATATTGAAAAAACCTTTGAAAATACAACACCCTTACTATTAGAAACACTAGAAAGCATAGAAATCAGTGGATTCTTGCTTAAAATGACAAGCAGTATCTATTCAAAACCAAAAGCGAGCTTTACCTGTAATGGGGATAAAATTGGAGCCTTTCCAAAAAGGTCAGGGGTGAAACAAAGATGTCCATTATTACCATTATTATTCAGTATTTTATTAGAAATGCTAACTATAGCAATAAGACAAGAAAAAAATTAAAGAGACAAAAATAGACAATGAGGAAAGAAACAAAACTATCATTCTTTTTAGATGATATGATGGTATACATATTAAACCCTCGATAATCAAGCAAAACGACTAACTGAAATAATTAACTTCAGAACACTACAGAATATAAAGTAAACGCACATAAATCATTAGCATTTTTAAGTGTTACCAACAAAGTGCAGCAGAAAGAGATAGAGAAATTCAATTTATAATAACTCTAGAAAATATAAAATACTTGTAAGTATTTGAACACAGTTATAAAACACTTTTCAGAAGACAGATCTAAACAACTGGAGAAACTCATGGATAGGCCAAGCCAAGATAATTAAAATGACAGTTCTACCTAAATTAATTTACTTAATCAGTGCCATACAAATCAAACTACCAAAGAATTATTTTAAGGACCCAGTTAAAATAATAGCAAAATTCATCTGACCAATCAAAATGCCAAAAACATCAAGGGAACCAATGAAATAAAATGTGAAGGAAGGTAACCTAGTAGTACCAGATTTCAAACTACATTACAAAGTTGAAATCATCAAAACAATCTAGTACTGGCTAAAAAATACAGTGGTAGATCAGTGGAATAGATTAGATACACAATACACAGTAGTAAATGATCATAGTAATTTACTCTTTGATAAACCCAAAGATTTAAGCTTTGGGGATATGAATTCATCATTTGAAAAAAAAATTGAAAAACTAGGAAGCAGTTTGACAGAAATTGAGCATAAACCAACATTTCACACCATATACCAAGATAAGGTCAAAATGAATAGGTGACCTAGACATGAAGGTTGGTATCATAAGTAAATCTTGGGAGCATTGAAATATTGACCTGCCATATGGATAGACAAGGGAAGATGTTATGACCAAGCAAGTGAAATAAAGGATCATGGGAAATAAAATGGATAGTTTTGGTCACATGAAATTTTAAAAAAAAAGACTTTTGCATAAACAAAACTAACAGTCAAAATTAGAATTGAAAACAGAACCAGAAAAATGTTAGAGCAAATTTTTCTGATAGAGGCCTCCTTTCTCAAATATATAGAAAACTGTAACAAATTTGTAAAAATAAATGCCACATCCCAGTTTTGATAAATGGTCAAGGGCAAAGAACAGAAGAAGAAATCAAAGCTATCTATAGTCATATAAAAAAAGTTCTAAATTACTACTGATTAGAGACATTAAATCAATTCTGAGGCACCAACTCACATCTATCAGATTGGCTAACATGAATGGAAAGAAAAATGACAAATGTTAGTGGGGATGTGGCGAAATTGTTACAGTAATGATCTGTCGGTGGAGTTTTCAACTAATCCACCCATTCTGGAGAACAGTTTTGAACAATGTCCAATAAAACTGTGTATGCCTTTTGACCCAGGAATACCACCACTAGGTCTCTATCACAAAGAGATTAAACAAAAGTGAAAAGGACCTGTTTATACAAAAAAAAATTATTACAGCTTTTTTGTGATGGCAAAGAATTGAAAATCAAGGGTATTCCCATCAACTGGGGAATGGCTAAACAAGTTGTGGCATATAATTATGATGTAATGCTACTGTGCTATAAGAAATGATAAACAGAGTGGTTTCAGAAAAACCTGGGAAGACTTATATGAATTCATGCAAAGTGAAGTGAGCAGAACCAGGAGACCATTGTACACAGCAACAGCAATATTGTAAGGATAATCAACTGTGAAGACTTAACTGCTGTATTCAAGAAACTGATCCAAATAGATTCCAAAGGACTCATAAAAAATGATTTCCACCCCCTGAGAAATGATGAATGTATATTGAAGCATACTTATTTTACTTTCTCTTTTTTCTTTTTTGTGTTTTCTTTTGCAATGTGGCTAATACGAAAATGTATTTTCCATTATTTTACATATATAAACTATATCAATTGCTTACTTTCTTGAGGAGGCAGTGGGAATGGAGGGAGAGAATTTGGAACTCCAAATGTGAAAAAAAAGGTTGCTAAAATATGTCATATACATTTCAGAAATATTTAATGAAATAAATGAAAATATATTTTAAAAAAGATTTGAGTTTTATTGAATTTCAAACTCAATCTGGTTCCACAATGTGATGCAGAGCCAAAAATGTTAATGTTATGCCATGTTTTTTATATTCATTTTTTTAATTTTATTTTTAATTTTTTGGAATAAAATAAGCATTTCCATAACATAGTACAACAAAAAGATGATTGCACATGAAACTATGCACAACTTGCTATTTTTTCAAATATACAACACAACTACTATCATGTAAATTTCTTTTTTTTCTCCCCCTTCCACCCTAGAGATGACTACCATTAGACACAAATAGGTACATCTAAGTAATATTATTCTTTACATACTTCTATTTATCACTTCTTTCTCTGGATGCAGATAGCATTTTTCTTCATGTGCCCTTTATAGTTAATTTATGTATTTGTAATAATCAAAATAACTAATTCCCTCAAAGTTATTCTTAAAACAATATTGCTGTGAAGGTATACAATGTTCTCTTGGTTCTGCTCATTTCATTCTTCATTATTTCATGGAAGTCTTTCCATGTTTTTCTAAAATCATTGAGCTCATCATTTCCCATAGCACAATAGTATTCTACCATGATCATATAACACTACTTGTTTAGCCATTCCCCAGTTCATGGACATCCCTGTAATTTCCAGTTTTTTGTCACCACAAAGAGAGCTGCTATAAACATTTTAGAATGTATAGGTTCTTTTCCCTAATTGTCTTCAGAAATAGATCAAGTAGTGTAGTTAGGTCAAAGGGTATAGGTAGTTTAATAATTCTTTGGGCATAATTCCAGATTGTTCTCCAAAATGGTTGGATCAATTCAAAATTCCATCAACAATAAATTAATATACCAGTTTTTCAACATCTCCTCAACCATTTGCACTTTCTCCTTTCATTTTGGTCAATCTGGTAGGTGTAAAATTATATCTCAAAGTTGTTTTAATTTGCATTTATCTAATCAATAATTATTTAGAGCATTTTCTTACATGATTAAAAATTGTTTTGATTTCTTCATTGGAAAATTGCCTGTTCATGTCTTTTGACCATTTATCAATTGTGGAATGACTCATATTCTTATACATTTGACAAAATTCTTTATGTATTTTAGATATGAGACCTTTATCTGATAAGCTGTCTATAACATTTCCCCCCAGTTTTTTGTTTTCCTTCAGATCTTGGCTGTATTCATTTTATTTGTAAAAAAACCTTTTTTAATTTAATGTAACTGAAATTATTCATTTTATACCTAATTTAACCCTCTATCTCTTGTTTATTCATAAATTGTTCACTTATTGATATGTCTGATAAATAATATATTACATGTTCTAATTTCCTTGTAAATTCTTTCTTTATATCTAGGCCATGTATCCATTTTAACCTTATCTTTGTAAATGACATAAGATGGTGATCTATGCCCAATTTTTACCAAATAATTAATTCTTATCCCAAAATCTTAAGTCTTTACATTTGTCAAATACAAGGTTGTTATGTATATTTCCTGCTGTAAATTGTATGTCTACTCCATTCCATTGGTCTACCTTTCTATTTCTTAGCCAGTACCAGATAGTTTTGATAATTATTGTCTTCTAATATAGTTTATAATCTGGCACTGCTAAACTTCCTTCCTATATATTTTTTCATTATTTCCTTTGATAATCTTGACTTTTGTTTTTCCAAATGAATTTTGTTATTATTTTTCTAATTTAGTAAAAAAAAAAAAGGTAATTTAATTGAAATTGTTTTTAATATATAAATTAGTTTGGGTAAAAGTTTAATTTTCATTATATTTGCCCTGCCTACCCATGAACAAATGAATATTTCTCCAATTATTTAAATCTGATTTCATTTGTATAAAAAAGTTTTTTTTTAAATAATTTTATTTACATAGTTCCTGGGTTTGTTTTGGCAGGTGTATTCCCAGATATCTTATACTTTCTAGAGTTATTGGTTTGCTTTTTTTTTTTACTATCTCTTCTTGAAGAGTTTTGTTTGTGACATAAAGAAATGCTGATGATTTATATGTATTTACATTATATCCTGCTACTTTGCTAAAATTATTGTTTCAACTAATTTTTTAGTAAAGTCTTTGGGATTTTCCAAGTTTATCATCATATCATCTGCAAAAAAGATGGATTTATTACTTAGTTCCCTATCCTGGTTTCTTCTATTTCTTTTTCTTCTCTTATTGCTATTGATAGAATTTCCAATAAAATATTGAATAACATTGGTGAGAGTGGGCATCCTTTCACACTGATCTTACTGGGAAGGCCTCTCGTTTATCCATATTGCAAATAATGTGTGCTGATAGTCTCAGATGAGTGTTTTTTAATAAATTTAAGAGAAAATCCATTTATACTAATGTTTTCAAGTGTTTTTAATAAAAACAAATGTTGAACCTTATCAAAAGTATTTTTCAGCATCAATTGATATAATCATATGATTTTTAAACATTTAATCAATTATGTTAATTGTGTTCCTTGTGTCAAACCATCCCTGTATTCTTGGTATAAATTCCACTTGAACATGATGTATAATCATTCTAATATGTTGTTGCAATCTTTTAACTAGTATTTTATTTAGGATTTTTGCATCCATATTCATTAATGAAATTAGTCCACCATTGTCTTTTTCTGTTTTATTCTTCCTGGCTTAGGTATCAGTATCATCTTTATTTCATAGAAGGAAATTAGGAGGATCCCTTCTTTACCTATTATTCAGAATAAGTTATTTAATATTGGAATTACTTGATCATTAAGTGTTTGATAGAATTCACTTGTAAATCCATCTGGTCCCATGTTTTTCTCTTAGGAAGCTCATTTATGGCCTGTTCAATTTTTTTTTAAAAGTACATCTATTTAGATATTCTATTTTCTCTTCTGCTAATCTAGGCAATATATATATATGTATTATATGTATATGTATTATATATATATAACATATATGTATATATACATATATACATGTATGATATATATGAAATATGCTTCAATTTACTTAAATTGTTAAGTTTACTGGCATATAATTGGGCAAAACAACTCTATAATGGCTTTAATTTCATCTTCTTAATAGGATATTCATGTTTTTCATTTTTGATGCTATTGATTTTGTTTTCTCTCTTTTTTAAAATCAAATTAAACAACTGTTTATCTATTTTTTTATAAAACCAACTTCTAATTTTAATTATTAGCAATTATTTTCTACTCTCAATTTTATTAATTTCACCCTTAATTTTTTTTGGATTTCCAATTTAAGGTGTAATTAGAGATTTTTTTTTATTTTTCTAATTTTTTTATTACATACCCAATTCATTAACTCTCTCTTTCTCTATTTTTTCATACAAGCAATTAGAGATATACATTTTCCTCTTATCACTGCTTTTGCTGTCTCCCATAGGTTTTTTTGTTTTGTTTTGTTTTGTTTTGTTTTTTTTAGGCAATTGGGGTTAAGTGACTTGCTTAGGTTCACACAGCTAGTAAGTGTCACGTGTTTGGTCTGAGGCCAGATTTTAACTCAGGTACTCTTGACTTCAGGGCTGGTGCTCTATCCACTGCACCACCTAGCTGCCCCAGTATCCCAAAGGTTTTGATATGTTATCTTACTATTGTCATTCTCTTTAATGAATTTATTGTTTGTTTCTATGATGTTCTTTCATTCTTTGACCCACTCATTCTTTAAGATTAGGTTGTTTCATCTCTAATTAGTTATCAAGCTATGTTTCCTTCATCATTTATTAAATGTAATGCTATTCCTTATGATCTGAATAGAATACTTTTAATATTTCTGCTTTTCTGCTTTTAACTATAATATTTTTATGTACTAATATATGGTCAATCTTTATAAGGGTACAATAAACTGCTGAGAAAAAGGTGTATTCCTTTCTGTTTCCATTCAATTCTTTTGAAATATCTATCATGTCAAATATTTAAAATGCTATTCACTTACTTAACTTCTTTCTTATTTATTTTTGGGTTAGATTTATCTAGTTCTGAGAGGGGAAGATTAAAGTCCACTACTATTACAATACTACTATCTCCGCCTATAATTCATTTCACTTTTCTTTTAAAAATTTAGATGCTATAGTATTTGGTGCATATGGGTTCAGTATTGATATTATTTCATTGTCTATGGTACCTTTTACCAAAATGTAGTTATCCTCTTTATGTCCTTTAATCAAATCTATTTTAGCCATAATTTTATCTGAGATTATAATTGCTACCCCTGGCTTTTTTGCATCAGCTGGTACATCATAAATTCTACTCCAACCTTCTGTTTAGCTCTGTGGGTATCTCACATTCTTAAATGTGTTTCTTGTAAACAACGTATTGTTGGATAATTATTTTTAATCAATTCTGCATACATTTCATTGCAGCCACATTCAAATTGTGAATTTCCCTCCACCTTATTTTTATTTTTTATTTTCCTTCTCAGCCTCTCTTTTTATCCTATTCCTGTTACCTTATCTTTTCCCCTTACCCTCTTATTACATATTTTACCCACCCCTCTAATATTCCCTCTTAATCTTATTCTATAAACACTCTTAAAAGTCTATCCCCTACCCAATCCCCCATTTTTATCACCTCTCTAGAAGTTCAGAAGATGTCTAAACCTTTTCAGATGTATATTTTGTTTCCTCTTGAACCCAGATGAAACTAAGGTTCCAACATTACCAGTCCTCTATACCCACTTATTCCCTCTGTATTAATTCTTCCTTTCACACCATATTTATATGAGATAATTGCTCCTTTTTACCCTTTCCTACCCAATTTTGTTTCTTAGAATCACCCCATCATACTCAACTCAGACACTTTTCTTTCCAACTACCTTAGTAAAAGTAACAGTTTTAAGAATACTATTACTAATAATTACTAATGTTAATAACACTTTCATATGTCATAAGTAAACAGTTTCACCTTAATCAGTGTCTTATAATTAGTCTTTAATGATTTCCTTATATTTATTTTGGAACTTTTACGTAAAATTTTATGTTGAGTTCTGGTATTTATGTTACAAATACTTGAAAGTCTTAAGTTCATCAAATGTCCATCTTTTTTTTTTTCCACTCAGGATTATACTCAACTTTGCTGGATAAGTTATTCTTGGAAGCAACCCCAGTTCATTTGCTTTTAAAAATATGATGTTCAAAGACCTATTGTTTTTTAGTGTAGAAGCTGCTAGTTCTTGTGAAATCCTGATTGTTTTTCTATAGTATTTAAATAGATTTTTGTTGTTGTTGCTGTTACTGTTGTTGCTTGCAATATTTTCTCTTTAACTTCAGAATTTTGAAACTTGGCTATGACATTTCTGCAGGTTTTCTTCCTACGATCTCTTTCAGGTGGTAATTAGTGAATTCTTTCTATTTCTACCTTACCTTCTTGTTCTAGAACTTCAAAGCAATCTCCCTTGACATTTTTTTTGTAATATTGTATCCAAATTCTTTTTTTTTAATCATAACTTTCAGGTCCCTAACAATTCTTACATTGTCTCTTCTCAATTTGTTTTCAAGATCAGTTGTTTTTCTAATGAGATGTTTCATATTGTCTTCTACTATTTCTTATTTTATTAAATCTTGGTTTCTTATAACATCTTTCGATTTCATTTGCCCAATTATAGTTTTCAAGGAGTAATTTTCTTCCTTAAGATTGCATATCTCTTTCTCTAATTGGTTAACTTTCTTTTCATAAACATCTTTGATTGTTTTTTTGTGTGTGTCTGTGAAAAGTCATAACATATTTAGAAAAGGCTCAACCAGGGCAATTGGAAGATTAGAGAACATACCATGTGAAGATTAATAGAAAGATCAGATCCTTGGCCTAGAGGAAAAAAAGGAATCACAGGGGACATGATAGCAATCTTTTAATATGGAGCTGTTATATCTAAGACACTGTGCTAGGTTATGGGGGGACAAAAACAAAAATAAAAATGATTTCCACCCGTTAGGAAATGATACACTTTTTGGAAGATACAACATGTACAAATATGAATAAGATTATGTTATTTTGAGAGGATTAAGGAAAGGTTTTACATAGGAAGTAGCACCTGAAGTGATCATTAAAGATAGGAATTCAGAAAATGAAAGGTTAATACCAGATATATTTCATCTGAAAGGAATAGCCTGTTTGAAGATATAATCCGCATTCACTAACTTTTTCACTAGTTTTCACTCATTAATACCTCTTCCTATTTCCTTTCCAATCTCTCAGATATGATTTGCTCACAAGTCTCAATCTTCAACCTTTTGTTGTCATTGTCATCCTCCTCCTCTCTTCTCTATGTGTCTTTTTTCTCTGTCTGTCTTTCTCTGTCTTTCTCCCTGTCACTATATCTGTGTGTGTGTGTCTGTCTGTGTCTGTGTCTGTCTGTGACTGTGTTGTCTGTCTCTCCCTCTCTCTGTCTCCTCTCTCTCTCACTTTCTGGGGGAAATAATTTTCTTTCATGGATTCAACTATCACCTTTATTCTGATTATTTCCAATTTTGTATTTCTAGTTAGAATTTGTCAACAAAGTCCTTGTCATACGCTCCCACTTGACTATATTTAATTTCTCCTTATATGTCCTAGCATCACCACAAACTCAGTGTCTCTGAAACTAAGCATTCCAACTTCTCATAGGCTTGGCTGTACCTCCTAATTCCCTCATTTTTCTCTCAGTTAGCCAGGCTTGTATCCTCAAGATTATGTTGGGTATTCCACTATCTTTACCACCCACACAAATAAGTCATCAAATGTAGGTGATTTTTCTTTCAGTATCTTTTAAATTTTTCTCTCCATCCCCAATTCCACCAAAGAAATGCACACAATTGTCACCTAATTCTTGTGCTACTGTATTGCTTTCTAGTTATATCATCTAAGTCTAGTCCCTGTGATCTCATTTCTCCTCTACCATGCTTCATACTTTTTTTTTTCTGAAATGATTTTTAAGAAGAAGAGCCAGAGAAATGATGAATATAGAGGGGGATTTTGCTGACTTATGAAGAAAGTCAGAAGGACATATATAAACTGTCTTTGTGACCAGATTGAGATAGTCTATTTAATGATTTCCTAAGTAGGAGTATATCATAGTAAATGTTAAACAATAGCTTCCAGGAATCTTGATGTCAAGGTTAATAATGTTTGTGTGAAGAGAGCACACAAAATGTATGTATTTAAAATAAGAAAAAAAATTGAGAAGTTAAGAAGCGATAACTACATAAGGGGAAGAAATTCCATATTTTTAATAAAGGCAATACCTTAGCAAGGCAACAGAGAGACCCTGAGCCCTAGACCAAACTAGGAGTAAGGACCTGAGCCCTAGAAGGAGGCAGCAATGAGGTCCTGGCAGTGAGAACCTTTGTCTGGCTCAAGATAGCAGCAAGTCTTACCCAAGGAAATCAGTGTAGGCCTTGGGGGCAATTTGAATCAGTAGCAGTGACTCCTGGGACTTTCATCCCACAGACAGTTGGGGGTGGGAGCAGACAACTTGTCAGAAGGAGATTACAGGAGATACTTGTAATTCTTAAGAACGTCATAACTATTAGGGCAGTCAGAAGGCATATCCATAGATGTAGGATGTGAGTATGAGTTGACTATAATAAAATTATTTCCCCCACCCCCAAAAAATATGGGATAAGAAAAAGAGATGCACTAGGACAAGGAAAAAGAAAGAGGTAGAATGGGGTAAATTACCTCATATAAAAGAGGCATAAAATAGCTATTACAATGGAGGGGATGATGTGTGATGGTGGTGGTGGTAGGCAACCATATACTCATTGAAATTGACTCAAAGAAGGAGTAAAATACACAGTCAGTTGGGTACAGAACTCTATATTACACTCAAGGGAAATAGGATGGGATGGGGATAAGAGAAATAAATGTTGATAGAAGGGAGATAGGATTGCAGGAGTCAGTGGTCAAAAGCAAAACAGTGATGAGAAGGGACAGGGTAAAAAGACAGAAGTATAAACAGGGGAAACATAGGATGGAGGGAAATACATAGTTAATAATCATAATTGTGAATATGAATGAGGTGAATTCACCCATAAAACAGAAGTGGATAGCAGAATGGATTAGAAACCATAATCATATAAAATATCATTTCCAAGAAACACATTCGAAGCAGAGACAAACAGTACAGGTAAGGGGCTGTAGCAGAATCTATTTTGCTTTAGCTGAAGTAAAAACAAATATGAGTAGTAATCATGATTTCACACAGAGCAAAAGCAAAAATAGCTCAAATTAAAAGAGATAGAGAAGTCAACAATGTGTTGCTGAAAGGTACCATTGAGAGTGAAGTAATATCAATACTAAACATATATGCACCAAATGATGTAGCATCTAAATTTTTAAGAAAGAAATTAAATGAGTCATAGGAAGAAATAAATAATAAAATTATACTAGTGGGGGCACATCAACTTTCCCCTCTCAGAACTAGATAAATCTAACCAAAAAAAATAAACAAGACAGAAGTTAAGAACATATATAGAAAGGTATATAAGTTAAGGTATATATAAAGAAAATAAGAAGGTATATAGAAAAGTTAGATATGAGAGACCTCTGGAGAAAATTGAATGGCAATAGAAAGAAGACAACTTTCTCAGTAGTACATGGCACCTACACTAAACCAATTATGTATTAGGGCATAAGAAGCTCACAACTAAATGCAGAAAAGCAGAAATATTAAATGTATGCTTTTCTTATCATGATGCAATAAAAAAAAATTCCAATTTAGCTGGAAACTAAATTATCTAATCCTAAAGAATGAATGGTTCAAAGAACCAATCATAGAGACTATCAATAATTTCATTAAAGAGAATGACAACAATGAGACAACATATAAAAATTTATGAGATGCAAAAGTAGTATTTAGGGGCAGTTTTATATCTTTAGATGCTTACACCAATAAAAATAGAGAAAAAGTAAATCAATGAATTGAGCATGCAACTAAAAAAATAGAAAAGAACAAATTAAAAATCCCCAATTAAACATCAAATTGGAAATCTTGAAAATCAAAGGAGAAATTAATAAAATTGAAAGTAAGAAATCTATTGAGCTAATAAATAAAATTAGGAGCTGGTTTTATTTAAAAAAATAAAATAGGAAGAACATTGGTTAATTTGATTAAAAATAAAAAAAGAAAACCAAATTATCAGAAACAAAAATTAAAAGGGTAAAGTCAACACAAATAAAGAAGAGACTAAAGCAATTATTAGGAGATATTTTGCCTAAATATACAATCTGAGAGAAATGGATATTTATAAGCCTTGTAAATTGCCAAAATCAACAGAAGAGGAAATAGAATACTTACTATTTTAGAATACCATTTTTAGAAAATGCCATTATTTATAATTATATTAATATATTATGTAATATAAAATACATAATTATAAAATACAAAATAATATATAATTATATAACATAATTAATTATATAATATAAATAATAATTATAAATTAATTATATTATAAATACCATTTTAGAAAAATAAATTGAACAAGCCATCAATCAGCTTCTTAAGAAAAAAATCCCCAGAGCCAGATGGTTACAAGTGCATTCTACCAAACATGAGTAACAACTGTTTCCAAAACTATATAAACTAGTTGGAAAAATAGACAAAAATAAAAAGAGTTCTCCCAATTTCTTTTACAACACAAATATGGTGTTGATATTTATAACAAGAAAACTTTAAACAGAGAAAGCAAAATATTGACCAACTTCCCTAATGAATATTGATGCAAAAAATTTTAAATGAAGTACTAGCAAAGAGATTACAGTAATATAGCACTAGAAAAATACACTATGACCAGGTGGGATTTATACCAGGAATGCAGGGCTAGTTCAATATTAGGAAAAAATATCAGCATACTTGACCACATCAATAACAAAACCAACAAAAATTATATGATTATCTCAATAGATACCATAAAAGATTTTGAGAAAATACAACACTGATTCCTATTAAAAACACTAGGAGCATAGGAATAAATATAGCTATCTTTAAAACGATAAGTAGTTTCTACTTAAAGCCATCATCAAGCATTATCTGTAATGAGAATGAGCTAAAAGCTTTCCCAGTAAAATCAGGGGTGCAGCAAGGATGTCCATTATAACCACTATTATTCAATACTGTACTGGAAATGCTAATTATAGCAATAAGAGAAGAAAAATAAGTTGAAGAAATAAAAATAGGTCATGAAGAAACAAAACCATCATTCTTCAAAAATGACATAATGACATCTTTAGAAAGCCCTAGAGAATCTACTAAAAAAACTAGTTGAAATAATTAACAACTTTAGCAAAATTTCAGAGTATAAAATAAACCCATATAAATCATCAGCATTTCTATGTATTACCAACAAAGTCCAACAGCAAGAGATAAAATAAGAAATTCCATTTATAATAACTGTAGATGATATAAAATACTTGAGGTGTCTACCTGCCAAGACAAACCCAGGAATTATGTGAACATAACAACAAAATACTTCACACAAATAAAGTCAGATCTAAAAAAGTGGAAAAATACTAATTGTTCGTGGGTAGATCAAGTCAGTATAATAAAAATGACAATTCTACCTAAATCAATTTCCTTTTCACTGCCGTACCAATTAAGTTACCAAAAAATATTTTATAGAACTAGAAAAAAATCATCTGGAAAAACGAAAGGTCAAGAATATCAAGGGAGTTAATGAAAACATTAGTGAAAAAAGATGAAGGAAAGTAGCCTAGTTATCAAACTAGTGTACCAGTTATCAAGTGGTATTATAGAGAGATAATCATCAAAACAATCTGGTCCTGGCTAAGAAATAGAGAGGTGGATAAGTGGAACAGATTAGGTACGCACAACACAGAAGGAAATGATTATTGTAATTTAGTGTTTGATAAACCAAAAGATCCAAGCTTTTGGTACAAGAACTCACTATCTGACAAAACATGGTGGGAAAACTGGAAAACAGTTTGGCAGAAACTTGTAAAGACAAACATTTCACACTGTATAGTAAGATAAGGTCAAAATGGGGACATAGTTTAGATATAAAGGGTGATACCATGGGCAAATTAAGGGAACTTGGAATAGTTTACCTGTTAGAACTATGGGTAAAGGAAAAATTTATGGCTAAATGAAAGATAAAGAACATTATGACATGTTAAATGGATTATTTTGATTACATTAAATTAAAAGGATTTTGTACAAATAATACGAATGAAATCAAGATTTCATTGGAAAGCAGAAAACGGGAAAGAAAAAATACAGCAAGTATCCCTGAAAAAGACCTCATTTCTCAAATATGTAGAGAATTAAGTCAAATCTATATGCATACAAGTGATTTCCCAATTCATAAATTGTCAAAGGATATGAACAGGCAGTTTTCAAATGAAGGAATCAAATCTATCTATAGTTATATGAAAACAAATGCTCTAAACCATGATTGATTAGAGAAATGTAAATTAAAACAACTCTGAGGTACCACCTTACACTTATCTGATTTGCTAATATTACAGGAAAGGAAAATAATAATTATTGAGGGGATATAGGAAAATTGGAACACAATGCACTTTTGGTGGAGTTGTGAACTGATCCAACCATTCTGGAAAGCAATTTGAAACTATGCCCAAAGGACACTAAAACTGCACATACCCTTTGATGCAGCAGTACCACTACTAGGTATATACTGCAGAGAAGTTTTTAAAATAGGGAAAAGAACTTCTATGTACAAAAATATTTATAGCAGCTTTTTTTGTGTGGTACAAAGAATTGAAAATTAAGAGGATATGCACCAATTGAGGAATGGCTAAACAAGTTGTGGTGTCTGATTGCAATGGAATACTATTGTGTTATGAGAAATGATGAGTAGAAATTGTTTCAGAAAAGTTTGGAAAGACTTGTATGCACTGATACAAAGTGAAGTGGAAGAACCAGGAGAACATCATACCAAGTTACAGCATTGTCATACAGTGATCAACTCTGAATGACTTAGCTATTCTCAGAAATACAATAATTTCAAAGGTCTCCTGATGGGAAATGCTATCCACTTCCAAAGAATTGAAGGTGTCTTAATGCACATAGAATCATAGTATTTTTCACTTTTTTTTTTCCTTTGGTCTGTTTTCTTTTACAGCATGACTAATATGGAAATACGTTTTGTGATTACACATATATAATCTATGTCAAATTCCTTGATGTCTTAGGGATTAGATAGGGAAAGTAGGGAAGGAAAGAATTTGTAATTCAAAATTTTAGAAAATGAATAATACAAATTGTTTTTACATGCAGTTGGGAAAAATAAAATATCAAAATACAGTTAAGAAAAATAAAATAAAAATACAATAGAATATAAAAAAGTCAGCAAAAAGAAAAATATTAATTATGGATATTTTGACACTTCTGTGGGTCTTTGATTTCTTTAATATAAATATTCCCTTCACTTGTATAGATTGCAAACTATCCAGGTTGTTGTTTTTTTTTTTATCCTGTGAGTCTTGGTCATATATTTTAGTTTTTAAAACTATACCTGTGATTTCATCGGAGTTGTGCAGCTACCAATACATATTAGAACTTTCTCTGTAACTTATTTTCTTGAGCTGTGAGCAGTTTTAATTTCTCATTCCTATTCAGTTTAATCAGACATGAAGTGTGAACTCAAGCCTCCAGGCTTTGAGACTAGATCTATGTCTACTAATTTTGTTTTTCTCTTATATTTACACCCATAAATAGACCACACACTCCCACAGTGCACATGTGTGTGTTTACATATATGTGTATATATAACAACCTTATTACATCATAAGCCAAGTGTACATACACTTAAATATTTATAGTAAAGAGCTTCTGTAGGTGAACACTTGAATATTCCCTCTCTTATGAAAAGATTCTGATCAAAATTAATCCTTGATCCACACACAGTTTACTTCATGTACTTTCCAAAGAAATAAATTATTATTTTACTTTTCAACAAAAATATTTGTATACATCAATATTACTAAGTAAATTTTGGAGAATATGTGAAGTAGTTAACTATTTTCTCTCAACTAATTTTATTATTATTATTTTTTGCTTATAATCATCACCATAAACATCTACAACTGAGTTGCAATTCAATTAAATTTGACAGGTATTTTTAAGTCCCTACTATGTGGTGGATAAAACTCTGAGCGACAAAGTTTCCAGGCATTATTAATCAATTTATAAATTAGGCTAGCCAATAATCAATAAGTTGATGGTCAATGGTTTCTCTCTCTAAACAAAGACACCAAGGGAGGCTTTGAAACACATTAAATCATGTATATACCTTCTGACAGGGAACTCCCCTGAGAAGTGAAATCCAACCCTGATTGGTAGACATTTAATGAGGAAGTGGACTAAAAGTCTTCAGTTCCTCTTTCTGAGAAAGTGGCTTGATCATGAGACTCAGTAACTTCAAGGTATCTTGGCAAGAGAAGTCAATTCCACCTGGACCTCTCTGGCTAGTGTTCTCCTTCACCAGCTTAGGGTCCTTCTAAACTCTAATGGAGGGGATAAAAGATCAAGAAAAGCTCTAGCTCATGCTGGCTTTTATTTACAGAATAAGCTATTTTTTTTTTATTCCAAGTTCAAAAGTAAGTATCCCTGCCCAGGTAGATGTCTAAGGGCTGGGAGAAGATTACCTTACTCAGTTACACCTTTCAGAGACTATCACCTTTTCAGGAGTGGATCTCAACAGAAATAGTAGGAAAAAGATGGACCACAAATTAATAATTAGTTATTAATATAAGAGTATAATATTAATTTTTCTCAGGTAAGGTAATTGGTGCTGGGTGTAAAAATACAAAAAATGTTTCTGTCTTAAAGGAGGAAAAGGGACAGATGTCTACACAGATAAAGAAATATAAAATAATTTGAGGAGGCAGAAAGCAGGAACAACTAAGACAATCAGGAAATACTTCCTATAGAAAATGGCACCCAAAGGATGCTGAGGATTCAAAGAATTCTCTGAGGTGGCATGAATCTTGCTCTTTTAGGAGGTCTTCCTACATTTATTATATCTATATATCCTTTGTCTCTAGTATGATATCTCTGATGGGAAGCAAGAGATGACCTGACCTACAATTGAAGGCCTTGATAAATTTCTTACCGCTAATACAGTTTCTCTCAAATAAGAATTCTCTAATGTTAAATTAGCTGTGTGCTTTGGCAGACAGACATAATGTATTCATTACATATGTAAGGTTTTTCACTAGCATGAATTCTCTGTGACTAAACAATACTCTTTCATAGAAGGACTTTATATATTTAATGTGTTCATATACACATCCTCTTCTCTTGTATGAATTCTCTGATGTTGAGTAAATGGTCTTCTCTAATGTTTATAGACAGGAGCAAAAACTTCCATATACTTATTAGTCCATGTTTTTAAATGCAGGGTCATAGAAAGATGGGATTAGTGCAAATGTCTGAGGGCATTTTCCCAACAGCCATCTCAGCACCTATCAAAGTCTAAAAGGTCATGAGGTCACACAGAGTGACTGCACTGGTGCTTAACTTTGGACATAATCATTTTTTTAATATGAATCATGTGAAGGGAAGTATCTGAGTCTTTAAAGTGTTTGCTTTCAAAATGAAGAGACAGCAGATAGATAAAAAAATAATTATTCACAATTAGAAAAAAATAGTATAATTTTGAACTTACATATGAATATGTGCATGAGGTAGTCATAATCTCTTTCCAACCCAGTTTAAAGAAAGCAGTATGGAGCAAAAGTTTGTATGGAATAGATAAAAGCAGTTCTGTCTTAGAAAATGAAGGGAAGGGCTTGCATAGAGATGATAAGAGTACAGGATAAGGAAGTCCTGAGGTATTTCCAGGGAACTGTGGAAAGAAGTCATAGATAAGATTCTTCCTCAAGAGTAATTATCATCAGAAGTAGAAGAGAATTTCTAGTAGCACTTATTTAAGTCTTGGCCTTAGGGCCAAGAAATGCCCTAAGTATATCATAGAGAAATGGGAAGGAGAGATAAAGGTTTTTCCTTGAAGGAAAGTAAAAAGTCAGAGTCAGATGAATGAACAGCTAATAAATGTTACAGCTTAGTCAGGAAATATATAAAGTTATAAATAGATGTTTGCATGTCTTTAAATCTTCCAAATATTGTACTTTTCTAAGAAATCCAAAATAACTATCTTAGTTAAATAAATAAAGTATCATATACTTTAAGAAAAAGTATAATTGAATGGAGTCTGCTAAATGTTCTGATTCAGTATATTGATGCCAAAGGAAAGCCTCACTATTTGGTTTCCCAAACTGCAAACCTGGCACCATCATTCATCCGAACTCAACTACATGAAATGGAAGAATGGCTCCTAGAATGAAATGTAGAGAGATTTTAAATAATAGCATACCATAAACACACACACACACAAATTTTCTGTGGAAATAATAGAAACATAGAAGGAGAAACAAGCATGATTAAACAAGTAAAAAGGTCTCCCAGTAACCACATTAAAATATACTTGTTTGTATTAGTCATAGAGTTCAGGTATTTTACTGCCAAGCTGTTATTTGTTTTCTCTTGTTTATTCTGTTTGTTTTCATATCCCTTGTGAGTTTATTCAGATCAGTGTTATCCAAATTACTAGTTCTTAGAGGACTAGAATAATAAAAATTTCACTCTAGTATAATTTTGTTCACAACATACATTTAAGACGTAATCATAGGGGCAGCTAGGTGGTGCTGTGAATAGAGCCCTGGAGTCGGGAGGACCTGAGTTCAAATTTGACCTCAGACACATAATATGCACTAGCTGTGTGACCCTGGGCAAGTCACTTAACCCCATTGCCTAGCCAAAAAAAAAACAAAAAACAAACAAACAAGCAAAAAGATGCAATCATAGAGGGCAGAAACCATATTAATTTGAATTTTTTTCCAAGTATATTCTGCAGTGCTACAGTACATATTGTGTATTCTTCAAGAAAGGCCTGAGTTAACTATTGATGACTTTTTCTTTGTATGCCTCTTTTTGTGAGATGACTTGCTGGGTCAGGAATCATAATGCACCCCACAGAACTTATACTGAAACTCAACCATGGGAGGATTTATTTAATATTGCAAGCTACACAATTTTTGTGATGGTGATAATATTTTGGTGTTTGATGATGGTGTTTTATTGTGAGAATAGGCAATGTGGTTTGTATTTGCTTAAAGGCTCTTGCTGCTTTTATTTTTACTTAGGAAAGGTATGTGAGGGCACTGGTGTAGCTTGTAATTCTATGCATGTGTGGCCACTATATTTATTAGATTTTCTTAAGCAAAAAACTAGAGCAACATCTTTCAGTTCCACACAAAAATCAATATACAGCAGGGCAGGCCTCTAGGGCCAGTCTGGGGTTGAATCAGATGGTTCAGTGATAGTGAGTGCTGGCAAGATTTGTGCAGCCCTGGAGCACCATTACTGGTATGTTTGGGAAAGTTTTTTTTTTCCCATAAATTTTTAAGGGAGTGGGATAAAAGTGCCCAAAAAATGTTAGACAATTTTTCAAGGAATGTAAAAATGGCAGAATTTTATAGGTGAATTTTTTTTATTTTAGCACATATTTTAAAATGAAATTCTATTTTTTCCATTAGTATTAGCTTTACAAATAATTTCCAAATTTTCAATAGGCTCAGAAAAGTTCTATTCAAGAAGGAAAGTGGGCATTTGGCCTCTCCCATATTCACTAGTACCATTTCCTGTCCTAGCCATTCCTTTGTCCATTAAAAATACTCACTTGAATAGTTTGGGGAAACATTAATATTTGTTTTCAACCAGCAAATGACAGTAAATGAATATTTTTTTTACATGACAATTCTTAAAAACCAAATAAAGGAAACAGAAGCAATAGACACTTACTGGTTCCTCCCTTTAGATCTCTGGAAACTGTGTGGTTACTACTGATGCACAAGAATTTTTCATTGGTGATTCCTTACTCTTGCTAAAGTACTACTTCATCTTGATTTTCCTGCCTTATGTCTAATAATATCTTTGTGTCACTTCTCTTGTGCAATTATGTATTGGTAATGGGTTTCAGCTTACTCATATCTATCATATACTTTTCCTTTGTCCTTTGGATGATCCTCAATTTTCATTCTTTGGTAATAACAGTATCTTGTGATATGATATGTTTTTTTTTTAAATTTTAGTATGATAGATTATTTTCCCCATTATATGTTAAAAAATTTCACCATCACCTTTTATACCTTGCTTAATATTAATACTAATAGTCAAAATGTCTCTAAAAATCATCTTTGCTATTAAATATTTTAAGAAATCTTATGTAATATTTGCTAAAGTGAGACAATTGGCTGCATGATTGGATTAAGGTGGCAATTTTATTTTGTTAATAGCATTGGACTGTTTTGGCTTAAAAGTGTCCTATTCCATAAAAATGGTTCATCACCTCCAAAATGGCATCAATGGGACATGAGATTTGGCATTGAATGTAAAATATACACCATACAACTCATTCAACAAATAGGAGTTGAGGAGCAGACTATGGAAACTTCAGAAACTCCTATTTGTCATTGTGTTTATTAGATTGACTTTATCACTAGGTTAGTGATGGGATGGATATAGGAAAGTGTTCTCTCTCTCTCTCTCTCTCTCTCTCAGTCTGGCTCTTTGGGTATTTATCTGTCTGTCTGTCTGTCTGTCTTTCTCCTCCCTCATTAGTGCTCTCTCAGGTCTTAAGAGAGCTTTTTATTTATAATTTAATTCTATCCTTTTTGCTAGAGTGCTTATGGAATTTTATCTTCAGGGTTATTTCCCTCAACTTATATAGTTTACTGAGGAAGGGAGACAAATTAGACTTTGGATCTCTTGCCTAAGTATTATTCATGACACTTCTCATGAACTGAATATATAACCAAGGCAGACCAACAGTCATCAAAATATTTCCTAATTCCTCTCAAATAACCTGCTACTGTGCTTTGCAAGCTCACCATTAGATTCATTCCTTTGTTTTAAGATATTAACCATTAAGAAATAAGATATAGTTGTGGTAAGAATGATGAATAAGAGTCAGAATACCTGGGATCTAGAACAGATATGGTAACATGTTAGCTGTGTAAATTTGATCAAGTCACTTTAACTCTCTGAGAACCACTTTTTACATTTGTAAAATTGTGGTGATATCGGTCCTGCCTACCTTACAGTGTGATCATGATGATGGAATGAGAGAATGTAGGTGCAATTACTTTGTAAAACACTATGTAAAAGTAAAGATTATGAGCAAGTAGGTTATACTGAATGATTTCTAAAGTTCCGTTCAATTCTCAGATTCTATTAGCATAATCATTTCAAGAATCCCTTGATAAAATGTAATATGTTGTCTGGAAAGGAATTCATTTAATGAGATTAGCTAACATAGAATCATGGATTTCCTGTCAAAAAGGATCTTAGAGGTCATTTGTTCCAAACCTCTCATGTTACATATGAAGAAACTAATGCCCAGAGAGGTTGAGTGAATTCTCCAAGCTCGCACAGGTAGGTGTTTTCAGCTGGAAAAAGAGTAGGACTCTAAGGGAATAGAAGACAGGGGAAGTAAGTTTTGATGAGGGTGTAACATGGTTGCAAAAAGCCTTTAACATGGGTTTCCGCCAAGGAAGAACAAGCCTAATTAAAGCAACACAGAGAAGGGCACTGGATATTCATATTGCAATATGAGGTTGTTAACATTGGAATAGAGGAGAGAAGCTTTAAAAGAAGATAGACAGTTCCAAGGTAATACAGTTTTGTCTGTGGTTCATTCTGGCACCTTTCCATGTGCTTCTGTTCTATTCATGCTTGGATTATACCCAATGCTTTATACTGATACTTTGAGCTTTCAGGTTTTATAATGGCATGATTAAATACATACATTTGATTAACCATTTGGATTTGGGGAAATTAATTGAACAGGAATAAAAGGGGTTTGAATCTATTGTTCCAGTGTGGGAAATACTATAAACTGTTTTTTAAAAAAAAGTCTAAATGTCACATGTTCAAGGACATTTCATGAAATTATCATCCATAACCATTGATATTTTAAGAATTGTCAACCTAAAAGGTATGTAAGAATGAAATGGACTCAGAAACACTGCAGTGTGAACAGTTAGTTACAGAGTACTTTTTTCTTTTTTTTTCTTTCTTTCTTTCTTTTTTTTCGGTGAGGTGATTATGGTTAAGTGACTTGTCCAGGGTCACACAGCTAGTAAGTGTCGTGTGTCTGAGACTGGATTTGAACTCATGTCTTCCTGACTTCAAGGCCAGAGCTCGATCCACTGTGCCACCTAGCTGCCCCTAGAATACTTTCTTCACCACTATAAAGTTTGTAACAAAATGGTAAAGCAAAAAAAGTGAACAAAAAGGCAATTCTCATCTTCTGTGACTAATACTGGAATGAATACTAGAAAGGAGTAAATAAAAATCCAAAAATAAGAGATAGATGAGATTTCCACTATAATATATATTTTAGAGAGCAAAGAAAAACAAAGGAAATGTTATGCTGTCAGTGACTGTTCCTGGTACAGAGACTTGCTTCATAAAACAAGATAGTTTGGACAAGCATATTTAAAAGCAAGAGCTAGGCCACAGAGCCCCAGCGGATGGGGTTGAATTCTGCTCTGAGCTGGCCTTGATTTTCCTTGCATTCCACTCTGTCTTATAACTCAGTTTATTTGTAGAATCATAGACCTTGGATTGTTTTCCTAGCACCTCTGTGTGCAGGACCTACAAGGATCATAGCAGGCATAGCAGAAGAGGACAAACTAGGAATAGACAAGAGAGATGGCTAAATAGAGCAGAACTCCAGGGCTGAAGCAAGGGAAATTTTAAATATTTATTTTAATCAATCAATCAATTTTTATTAAGTGCCAATTATGTGCAAGGGACTGTAGCACTGAGTATACAAAAAGAGGCAAAAGACATTCTTTTCCCTCAAGGAGCCTACATTCTAATAACCACCCACATTTTAATGACAACCAATTCTGCTCCCTGTGCCACAAAGATGTTTTTCATTTTATTTTGTGAATGTATGTATATATTACATTCAAAGTTTTGTATAGTGAATAATCAAAGTGAGACCTGGGAAAGACTTTAGCTTAAAAAGGTTAAGGTCTCCCACTGCATCCTGGGTAACCTCCAGTCATCCTGACCTATATCGTGCCACTGGTACCAGATAGCTCTAGAAGAGAGAATGAGGCTGATGACTTTGCACAGCTCTCCCTCACTTAAATCCAATTCACTTGCATGTCATGGCATCATCTTCTTGATGTCATGGTCCTCTTTGAAAATGAAGGACAAACAACAACCTGTGAGTAGTAGTAGCTGCCCCACTGGGGACCCAACTGGCCAGTTCCACTTGGGCAATGCAGCTCCCTTTCTCTTTCCCTCCCTCCTTTTCCTCCCTTCCTTTCCCTTTCCTTCTTTCCCTCTCTCTTTCCTTCATTCTTTCCCTTCTTCTCTTCTTCCTCTCTCTGTTCTCATAGGGAATCATACCTTTACCTGTGGGTGTTCTGCCCAAAGGAATGTACTTTTTGATCAATAAAACCTGGCAACATTTCTTGGACTAGATTTCTTTCTTAAGGAACAAGCTTAAACCAAAATCACTCTGGCTCTCACTGACTGGCCAACAATGGGTCCCATCCAAACCTCACTTGGTCATTGTTTGGGTCCTGATACCTCAGAGTAAATGTAAATAGTAATTGTTTCAGTTTTGGCCAGAAACCTTGAGGGTCTTCCCCTCCCAGTCTGATTTTTTTTTTAACTAGGTGAAAGAGGACATTCTTTTCCTCATTTCTTACCTAGCCTTAATCACTGAATGGGTGTTGCCTCAGTCAAACTGAGACTTGGGAAAGACCTTAGCTTAAAAAGGCCAAGGTCTCCCAGTACATCCAGGGCCATCTCCAGGCATCTTGAAATATACCTTGCCACTGGACCCAAATGGCTCTGAGGAAAAAGTGAGGCTGGTAACTTTGTACAGCTATCCCTCACTTAAATCTAATTCACTTGCAAGCCATAACATCACCTCCCTAATGTTATGGTCCTCTTCAAGAATGTAGAACAAACAACTCTCTAATTATATTTGGTTTATCTCCACATGTTTCTCTTCAGTTTAATCTTGACTTAGAATTACTTTCTTATTTATATACGTGCCTTCTCTCCTCCCTGTTAAAATATAAGTTTCTTGAGGCTAGAGGTTGTTCCATTTTTTGGTTTTGTAAAGCCAGCTAGTCTGTTCCATAGTAAATAGAACAGAGTAGGCACTTAATAGATGCTTTTCAATTGGATGATTGGTTGAGAAGACAATTTGTGTTATAATGAAGGATTAAGGCCCCTGTTGTACAACCACACACAGAGGAAATAATTTTTTTAATATATAAGGAGAAAGTTTTTAAACTTTTCTAGGTCATGTAATTGCCTTGTCTTGGCTTTTTTTTTTTTGGAGGGGGGTAAGAGAGGGAGACCTTCAAGGTTTTCTTTGTGAATCTCCTATATGTGACAACCATTGCATTTAGTTTTTTTTTTAACTCATCTGCCATAATCCACAGACATTCTGGGAATGGCTTTAAAAGTAAGACCTTAATAATTATTCACTTATTCTTTTAATGCAAACATGACGACATGTCATACTTCTATTCATGAAAGGAAAAAAGTGAGGAATATAGCAAAAATGCTACATGAAGAATCTATCAATAGAAAACAATAAAGTATCACAGAGAATTCTGATGAAATTTCATTAGACAAAATTCAACAAATATTTATTAACTGTCTACTATGTGTAAAGAACTGTTCAAGGAACAGATACATGGAGTGTATCCTCAAGGAATTACAGTTGAGTAACAGGAAGATGACTCATATGCAAATGATTATAATGCAAAACAAATCATCTTAAGAAAATAAGAAATGTGCAAATATATTCTATGATAGAATTAAGGAAAGTAAAAATCATTTCTAGCTGGAGGAAAACTCTTTGGCTTCAAAGTTTTATGGTACTTTCATTGAACATCAGATGTAAATAGTGTACCATTTCCATATATGTACATACAAACTTTTCAAGTTTGCAAAATGTTTTAAATATATTATCACAACTGAGCTTCCCAGTAACCTTCTGAGTTAAGCTATATGGGTGTTTTACCCCCATTTTACAGATAAGGAACTGGAGCTTAGAAAATTTAAACAATTTCCTCATGGTCACATAGCTAATAAATATCTGAAACAAGACTAAGATTCTAGTCATTTTTTTCAAAATCTAGCACTCTATTCACTATCTAATGCAACCTCTGTGATTTCTTGCCTGTTACCTTGAATGTGTTCGTCAAAAACACAACAATGCATATAGATCATCTATCTTCTAGTTGGGGATTAGGACTTCTTTTTCTCCCTGATGATCATAGCCTACTAATTTCAAAGAGTTTCTCATAGAACACTAAATACAGTCTAAACCAGGCCCTCATTTCCTTGTTGTATTGTTAAGCATGGTTGCAGGAGGGAGATTGAATCAAACTGAATCATTTTATACAACAGTGCTTCAGGGCAGGCCATATGCAGAGAAGGAATAGCAGCCATATGACAAACTGCACTGGAGTTATGAGCTCAAGCACAGCATCAAGTGCAACAGTTTCTGTACACAGCAGGTATTCAGTACATGAGGTTAACTGTCTGACTAACTCATTCCAGGGCTATGGAATGCAAGAAGGAATAATTTGAAAGGGAACAGTTAGAGTCCAGGTGGTCTTTTGGGGGGAGGGCGGGGCACATTATCTGTGCGTGCTATGAGGTGAAGAGTCAGAACCACTGAATTCAACAGGCCACCCCAACAGCTGCTTGGGCCATGAAGCAAATAGCAGGCAGTGCTCACATCTAGAGGGCGCAGAAAAAGATTGCCAGCCACCTGTGCATCTCTTCACATACCCACAATGCACATGTAAATAATATAATATTCCTGAAACCAGGAATGATATAGTGCATGAGAAATTGATATAAATGCAGACAAACTATCTTTCCTCCACTTTTAAGCCCAAAATAGCAAAGGGTAAGTAAGTGAAGTTTAAATATCTTATGGAGATTAACCAAATATGGAAGGATAACTTTAATAAAAGCCCAATTAGAGAATCAATGTGCCAATTCTAACTATTTAAATAAAGGAACATCTCCAGATACCATACTGTAATGGCTTTTTGCTTCTTAAGGATGTCAATACAAATGAATCTTCCCTGGAAGTCATTAACTGTCCATTGGGAAACATGGGCTAACCATCATTCCAAAGATGTCTTTATGAAATCCAACAAGACATTTTTAGTGCTGTGTCAGTTAAAGTCCCCATTTTATATTTGAAGTAATTGCACTCAACTCTTCAGTTATTAAGTTATCAGGAATAAAAACTGCATCCTTCACATGAAAATATATGCAACCTCTTCCTGAACTTCTCATAAACACAATGCATTAAATGATGTCTAAAAGGGTAGAAATACCCAAGGCAAGTGATTAGCATTCAAATATTATCTACATGCCCTGCTTTTCCTTATGCTGTGACATTCAGATGATATGGATTTCATATCATAACATTTAAGGGAATATGAAATCACAGAAAATTC
This sequence comes from Vombatus ursinus, assembly GCF_900497805.2. Taxonomy (NCBI): domain Eukaryota; kingdom Metazoa; phylum Chordata; class Mammalia; order Diprotodontia; family Vombatidae; genus Vombatus; species Vombatus ursinus. The sequence continues at coordinate 66,101,185 of NW_020954557.1, forward strand.
ATATTTGGGAAATTGATTGGAAAATGCATTGATTTATTATAGAAAAAAATGTGTATTAGCCAGTAGCAGAAAAAAAATGTCTTTAGCTCATAATCTTGAAAAAAAAAATTGAAATAGAATAAACAAATACTCCAGAATTTTTAAGAGCAAACAGAGTAAAAGAAGTAATTTGCAGAACAGAAAAATAATAACATGTTGATGTAGCTCCCAATACTTCTAATATAGTGAGTATAGTGTAGGAATTGGAATCAGAAGATAAGTTTAAGTCCTACTTCAGACAGATTTTTATTAGTCAAGTGAACAATTCTACTGTCCTTGTCTGCCAATAGACAATAATAGCATCTACCTAACAGTTATTATGAATATCAAATAAGAAAATGTCTATAAAATGCTTAGAAAACATTAAATTGCACTATTATTTTACATGTCTAGCAAGAGTGAGAGATAACTAAGGGACAGCTTATGTGCTTCAATGGCATTTAGGCAATGGCAAAAGGGCAAATGAAGGACTCCAGTCTGTTGGCTCTACTAGTATGTCAGATATACAGGAGAACATAGATTAAAGACTCATAAAATGTGCAGGTTTGGATGATGTTTCTGCATCTGTGAAGGTCATAGCAACATCAATAAGATCACAAATCTATCAGAGTGAAAGAATGTATGAACACATGCCTTCTAATAATTATATATGCATATATGTATAATAACAATAAATAATAATATATCACATTTATATATCCCTTTAAGGTTTGTAAAGTGCTTAACATATATTATCTCATTTGAACATCATAACAACCTTGTGAGATAAGTGGCATTATTATTAACATTTTCCAGAGGAGAAAACTGAGGATGAAAGATGATAAGAGATTTGACCAGGGTCATATATCTAAGAAGTTTCTGAGGCAAGATTCAATCTAATTTTCCTTATTTTGTCTAGCATTCTACCTAATGAAACACTGAGCTGCATGTTGTCTGTTCATATGAGTATACATGTACCTATAGATATATACATATATATTTATATATCTATATATGAAGAGAGAGGGGAGAGAGGGATGGAAGGAAAGAAGGAAGGGTCAAGGGTAAGATAGCTTGATAGAAGGCAGTGCCCTAGTCAAAAACCAGGTTGGTGGCTGGAGCTCTGGGGTCTATGAAAAAGAATATGAACTTTATGTCAACTTTTCAAATCACTTCTGGGAAAAAAAGTATTACAAATGTTCTTTTAGTTTTCTCAGTTGCAATATTTTCTCTGATTCTAGACAAAGGATTGATGTGGGCAAGAATTTCTCCAAGGATAAACATTAGGTCTTTGAATCTGTCTTTCTTTCTTGTGTCTCCTGCCTCAAGCTTATTCCAAAAGTTCTTTGTCTAGGAGAATAACTGAATGCTATCAGGACAACAGCATCAGATCTCAAGGGGTGGAAGGTTTTTCCATTACTTTAATAACCCACTGCCAATGACAAAAGGAGTGTGGCTGATGGGATCTTCAGGGAACCATTTCCAGACATTTTGTTCAAGGAATGCTGGCTGGAGGAACAGAATAAAGTAGGAAAAACCCAAGTGGGATCTCTTAAGGTTAAACATGTTGAGCCAATGTGCTTAATTTTTAAGACAATTGCTCTTCGGTGAACCATTTTGAAGTGGATATTCTGTAGCAGAAAATAGTTTTAAAAGGACCTTTGGTCAAACTGAAACCAAAATATACTAGCCTCATGGTAGAAGGAGCGAAGGTTTCACTAAATTGGGCTTTCTAGCCCTCTAGGGAAAGATACTATACTACTCTCCAGCGGCTGATTCATAGACTACAGATGGTGCCTTGGGGAATACTTCTGTCACAGATTGAGGATGAGTATTACACATTTGTACTGTAAATAAACTTTCTGCCCCTGATGAAGCTCACATCCTTATTATCTTGTTTTCTTTTTTATTGGTCTCTCTTGAACTTCCACTAAGTAAGCATAGAATGTAGTTTTCATGGTTGTCTTTTACCTCCATATTCTCATCAAACATATGATTAATTTTTGCTTTGATAATAAAGATCAGACAATATTGAAGTAAAAAACATGACTTTTAATTTATTGAAAATGAAACCAAAATGTGGTTGATGATCTAAGGAATTATTTTGATTTATGACTTTTGAACATTTGGAAGAAGTTACCCTTTTTCTTTTTAACTACTTCTTATTTATTTGCTAATGTTCCAAAGGGCAGATTTTGCTGCAAACTGCCTACTTGTTTTTATTATACATGAAATTCATTCCCCATCTCTGTACCTTTGCAAAGATTACATCCCATGCATGGCTTTCTCATTCTTTTCACTTTCACCTTTCCTTATACTTTCCTTCTTTTACTCAAGTGCCACTTTTTACAAGTGACCTTTTCTGTTTCCTCTACTTACTAACACCCCACCCCACAAAATTAGTCTGCATTTATTATGAATGCTTCATTTTATGTTCCTTTATATATGTTGTTTGCTCCCAGTAGAATGCAAATAACTGGGCAGGAGGGACTGTTTTAATTTTGTCTTTGTATCCCTACAAGCTAGCACAGTGCTTGGTACACAGTATGTGATTAATATTGATAAGTACTTATTGAAATTCATTGAATTGCTTGAGAACTACTTGAACTACTTGAGAACTACTCAGACCATTTATCAATTGGGGAATGACTCTTTTTCTTATAAATTTGAACCAGTTCTTTTCATCTTTTAAATGAGAACTTTACTGGAGAAAATTACTACAAAGATTTTTTTTTCCTGTAGAAAAACTTCTAAATCTTATATAATCAGAATCATCCATTTTATTTTCTGCTATCCAATCTATTTCTTATTTGGCCACAAACTTTTCTTCTATCCAGGGATAAGTATTTGGTCCACATTTCTCTAATTGCTTAATGATGTAATCTTTTATTTGTAGGTCATGTGTCCATTTCAAAATTATCTTCATATAAGATAGGAGCCATTGATATAAGAATTTTTATCTTCCATACTACTATCCTATTTTTCTAGCAATTACTGTCAAATTTAGAGCCCTTATTCCAGGAACTGTTTGGGTTTTTTTGTTTGTTTTTTATTTTTTTTATTTTTTTTTTCCTTTTTGCTCAAATTTTTATTGCCAGTAATAATCAATAAACCAATCAACCAATCAATAAACCAATCAACATTACCATAGTGCCTGGCATGAAGTAAGTGCTTAATAAAGACTTTTGGTCTTGCCTTACTTCTCGATCCTTCACACCAGTGATATTCATTTTTTATTAATTAATTTATTTAATTTTAGTTTTCAACATTCACTTCCACAAGATCTTGAGTTCCAAATTTTCCCCCCATTTTGTTCCTCCCCCCATCTGAAGATGGCATGCATTCCAAATACCCCTTCACCTAATCTGTCCTCCTTTTTATCTCTCCCTACCTTCTTATCCTCTTACCCTTCAATTTTCCTGTAGGGCAGGAAAGATTTTTATACACCATTTCCTGTACATCCTATTTCCCAGTTGCATGTGAAAACAATTTTTTTAACATTTGTTTTTAAAACTTTGGGTTCCAAGTTTTCTCCCTTCATCCTTCCCTACCCACTCTCATTGAGAAGGCAAGCAACTCAATACAGGTTATACAGGTATAGTCATGCAAAACACTTCCATAATAGTCATATTGTGAAAAACTAAGTATATTTCACTTAATCCTATCCCACCCCCCATTTATTCTATTCTCTCTTTTGACCCTGTCCCTCCTTAGAAGTGATTGCTTCTGATTATCCCCTGCCCCAATCTGCCCTCCCCTCTATCTTGTCCCCTCCCCCCTGCCTATTTTCGGTAGGGTAAGATAGATTTCTATACCCAATTGACTGTGTACATTATTCCCTCCTTAAGCCAAATCCAATGAGAATAAGATTCACTCATTCTCTCTCAACTTCCCCTATTTCCCCTCCATTGTAAAAGCCTTTTCTTGTCTGTTTTATGTGAGATAATTTACCCCATTCTACCTCTCCCTTTCCCCTTCTCTCAGTATAATCCTCTCTCACCCCTTAAATTTATTCTCCAGATATCACCCCTTCATCTTCAACTCACCCTGTGCCATGTATACATCTATCTATTTATCTATACATACATATATATATAATTTTTCCCTCCAAGTACCCTAATACTGACAAAGGTCTTATGAGTTACAAATATCATTATTCCATGCAGGAATGTAAACAGTTCAACCTTAATAAATTCCTTATGATTTTTCTTTCTTGTTTATCTCTTTATGATTCTCTTGAGTCTTGTATTTGAAAGTCAGATTTTCTATTCAGCTCTGGTCTTTTCATCAAGAATGCTTGAAAGTCCTCTATTTCACTGAATATCCATTTTTCCCCCTTAAGGATTATACTAATTTTGCTGGGTAGGTGATTCTTCTTTGTAATCCTATCTCCTTTGACCTTGAGAATATTATATTTCATGCCCTGAGGTCCCTTAATGTAGAAGCTGCTAAATCTTTTGTTACCCTGATTGTGTTTCCACAATACTTGAATTGTTTCTTTCTGGTGGCTTGCAATGTTTTCTCTTTGACCTGGGAAATCTGGAATTTGGCTATAATATTCCTAGGAGTTTTCCTTTGAGGATCTCTTTCAGGAGGTGATCAATAGATTCTTTCAATTTCTATTTTGCCCTCTGGTTCTAACACATCAGGGCAGTTTTCCTTGATAATTTCTTGAAAGATGATGTCTGGGCTCTTTTTTTTTGATCATGGCTTTCAGATAGTCCAATAATTTTTTTATATATAAATATATAAATAAATATATAAATAATAATATAAATATATAATATATAAATATATAAATATAATATATAAATATAATATATATAAAATATGCAAATACATAAATGTATATATTTATATATAAATAAATATATATAAATATATATATAAATAAATAATAAATATATAAATAATATATAAATAAATATAAATATTTATTTATATATTTATCTGACTCTCTCCTGGATCTGTTTTCCAGGTCAGTTGTTTTGAGATAAGAAATGAGATATTTCACATTGTTTTCTATTTTTTCACTCTTTTGGTTTTGTTTTCCAATGTCTTGATTTCTCATAAAGTCACTAGCTTCCAATTTCTCCATTCTAATTTTTAAGGAATTATTTTCTTCAGTAAGCTTTTGGACTTCCTTTTCCATTTGTCCAATTTTGCTTTTTAAGGCATTCTCCTCCTCATTGGCTTTTTGGACCTCGTTTACATTTGGGTTAGGCTATTTTTTTAAGGTGTTATTTTCCTCAGTATTTTTTTGGGGTCTCTTTTAGCAAGCTATTGGCTTGTTTTTTCATGATTTTCTTACATCACTCTCATTTCTCTTCCCAGTTTTTCTTAAGTCTTTTGCTTTGTTACAATGTCTTATGAAATGAAAGCATTCTGTAAATGTTTGTAATGTAAAGCCAAAATATACCAATATATTTTTAAAGTTTACTGAAAAAAATTGAAATTAACTGAACAGTAAAACTTAAACTGCCATGCAAGGCAAGAGAGTCTTTCTGTTTTCTTTAAAAAAAAAAGACTTCACAATAATAAGAAAATGGAGTATAGAGGGTAGTGCCATTTGAAGGTGCCACTTTAAGTGCCACTTAAAAAGACCACAGTAAAACTTTAGTGGATTGCTTGCCTGTTCCCTCGTTTTACTCTCATATTGTTGCCAGCACACTTCAGCTACCTTCGTCCCCCACCATTGCAGCACAATCCCCTTGTTCCACCATTTTTGGAAGTCTTTTTGCATAGTAATACATACCTCCCTGCTTCAAGATTCTTTTTATTTGCTTTAGTCTTTCATTATAATGTTAGCTACTTTGTTTATATTTCTATTTCCAACATTTAGCATAGTGCCTAGTATGTAGTAATCTAAAGAAAAACTATGTGACTGGCTTCACATTTCTAACTCCCTCTCCAGACTTTTAAATTTTCAATAATAACCTTTCATGTTAGGAATAGTAAAAAAAAAAAAAAAAGAGTTTATACCTACATATAATTCTTCTGAAGATAATACCTTTTGAGTCTTGATCTGCAAATATTTCAATCATGTATATCTTTAGTAAGACTTTAAAGCAGGTACACTACACATGCATTAGAGTTTATTTGTGGGATGACTTTGGATCCCATTTGTCCATTGCGAATTTCTGATCAGATTAATTTTTGAAAAGATTGTTCTCTGCAGTAGTTTTTGATCATCAGAATGAGATAGCCCTCTCAAGAACTTAAATGTGTTAAAGGAAATTACTTGTCTATTATTGTCAAGCCGGCTGATCAGCTGAATGTGACTACAATTGGCAGCTACTGTATCAGCTTTTAGTATTTCAATACTACATTACAAGCCTTTTGAAATATCCTGGGTTTGAGTAAGAGACTCAGGGGCCACCTCCCTTTCTTTAAGAATAGAAATTTTGTTATAAAATTATAAAATGATGATTGCCATTTTCCAACTTACCCTTTCTCTCCTCCCTTCTCTCAATTTCATGGTGCTTTCCTTCTTTGCAACAGCAGTGACAGGATTTAATTCCTATGCCAAGGAGATAGCCATCAATAATGATGTAACTGGACAATTCCAAACCTGTCTCTTAAAATGAGTCACTTCTTGCATTAAGCTAATGTAAATATCTCATTAGAACCTAGGGTCTGTGTATAAACTACCACAAGGGGAATACACTCACTGATGAAGTGATTTTATAGGAAAGACTTAGAGATTATATTTTGTTTTCTTTAATTCAGAGTAAGAAATAGCTATCTGCAGGAAATAAAGGAGAGGGCAGTTCCAATATCTCCAAGTAACAGGATTAGCCAGTAGTTCTCCTTGATTCCACTGCTTCTCCCTGAATACTTTCTTACTTTTTATTCTCACGAGGAAGGAGAGCAAATTATAGCCAAAAAAAATGCATCCATCTCCAGCTAGCTCACAGGTTTGAGGATTTATACAATTCTCTAATTGTTTCATCATGACATCCCCATCCTTGAGATATACCCTCTGTAGAATGAATATGAGCTGCTCAATAAATTGAATAGGAGCCTTTACTTGCAAGAAAAGAAAAATAAAGAAGAAAATACACAAACCTGATGTATTCCCCTTATATGGTAAATTTTCAAATCACTTTGGGTAACAAAAAACTACTTTTGGATAAATTATTGTCTTGAATTTAAGAAGAAACAAAGAGTAGCACATTCACAATATTTATAGTGGCGGAAAAGTTATGCCTGGGTGGCAGACTTTTAATCAGTTGCCCTTTGCCCACCAAGTTTTAGAGGAAAAGTCAGAGAGTCTAATGAGGTAGTCTTTCTCAATGTCCAGCTTGTTTGGGTCAAAAAAGGTCATACAGAAGCTTACTGGTAACTTAACAGTGTTGATCAGTTCCAAGGTCAATGAATATAGCCTACTAGTTACTCTAGTGGAAAGCAATTCCATTTTCAGCCCTGAACTCAGTAAACATACTATTCATTTTTTTCTTTCCTTATTTAACATTTGTCTTTATGTACAAGTTATAAAAATATATTATAATTTCCAGTTATTGTTGTTCAGTCTTTTCAATCATGTCTGACTCTTCATGACACCATTTGGTGTTTTCTTGGGAGAAATAATAGAGTGGTTTGCCATTTCCTTCTCAAGCTCATTTTATAGGTGAGGAAACTGAGGCAAATAGAGTTAAGTGACTTGTTCAAGTTCACATAGCTAGTAAATGTCTGAGGCTAGATTTAAACTCAGGGAGATGAGTCTTTCTGACTAGGCCCAGCACTCTATCCACTGTGCTACTTAGTTGCCCATTGCAACTTCCCAGTGTGCTATGATTGATGAAATTGATTTGATATTCAGCAGTATTGAAAGTGTGATATAAGCACAGAATTAAGTAGGCTAAGAGCACTTATTTGACCTACAAATTAGGGCAGAATAAAACAAAATTGCTAATCAGGAATATTTTTGCAGATCATAGGATCATAGATTGAGAGCTAGAACAGACCTTTTCACATTAGAGGTGAGCCATTGAGAGCAGGGGCTATCTTTTACCTTTCTTTGTATATCCAGCATTTAGCAAAGTGCCTGGCACATATTAGACACTTGAGTTTTTATTGACTAAATGATTAATTCCATAGGTCTTCTACTGCAAGCATCTCATTTTACAGATTAGGAAACTAAAAACTGGAGAGGTTAAGTTACTTACTTCAAAGTCAGATAAATAAAAAGTGATAGAGATTATGATTTTAATCTATGTCTTGTAATATATCTGATGTTCCTTTTACATACCATGTGGCCTTGGGGAATGGGGGTTCCTAATGTTAGGGCTTTTAAGAAAGAAATGCATGTAAAGCAGGGTACAAAATGGAAGTGACTATAGTATTGTCTAATCCAAACATTATAATAAAATCTTTTCAATTTTCTCATATTCAACTATACTTCTTCTCTTCCTGCTGTTAGAAATAGTCTACATATCACGTTAATAAAATATTTTTCTAATATCAATATCAAAGAATTAGAATGAGTATAGCTGTGGTTGATCTTGAATGATTTAAGTGCACTCCTCTTTACTATATTAAATTACTATTAAAAGCTCCCATACAGCTCCCTGATTCTGGATTTTAATTATTTCAGTTCTAAGATACGAGGTCTTTAACCCAAAAGCTTTGACATTTCTTTTGATGAACTACCAAATTATTTTAAGGTAGTGAAGACTAATGTCCAAGGTTGATTAGTGAGAGCAAACTCTATAATAAAAGTACTATTCTCAATATCTAAAAATAAATAAACTGATTGAAAATTAAGTATATTTTTCTTTCTTTCTAAAATGCATTGCAGCAATGTCCTTTTGTTATTGTATCAAAGTCATTTCAGGGAGGAAATAAAAAAAGCTCTCTCTACCTTTAGATTGAACTCTCCCTTGTAACAAAGGAAAATAGCAAAACAAAAATGCATACTAATACTTTATTGGAGTAACATGTTATCATCATTTAAGCCACTCTGAGCAATGGCCCAGTGCTTTTATTGCTCTTTTTAACTTTAATATGGCTAAAAAGAAGCCTGTTTTATTTCTTTAGCATTTATCACTAACATCAACTTATTCTTAATACTTAATGCTTATGACACCATTTTTTGTATTCACCTTCTGTTATCTGACTTTGATTTTACGTAATATACATGTTATTGAGCTGTGGGGAGAAGGCATATAAGTACCCATCTCAAACAAATGAGCAAGCCAGGATTAATTCAAGAAAAAAGACTAGACGTTCCCAATATAAAAATCTTTCAAAGTAAGAAAGTCAAACCATAAATAACCATATGAACAAAGCTTTCAAACTACTAATAATAAGAGAAGTGTAAATTCAAAATTTCTGGGGTTTCACTTTATACTCATCGAATTGACAAATGACAAAAAGAGAGAAATAGTATTGACATTTCTATGGAAATTTAAGCACACTTACACTTTTAGATCTTTGAATTTGTCTAATTGTCATGGAAAATGATCTGAAATTATGTGAGAAAAGTTGTTAGACTGATCATATCCCTTGATCCAGTTATCTTACTATAGGACTCAAAGGAGATCAAAGAGAAAAAAAAGTCCAGTAAGTTAAAATATTCATATTTCCCCCTTTTTTGTCATAGGACTACAATAGTATGAATTAAAATGACACTAAAACAGGGGGATTCAGACTAAATCTAATGATTAATCCTAGTTTTAGAGAAAAGGTTATGTTAAACATTACTCTTAGTAAAGGGTGGTATTACTAATGCTGAATGTTGCATAAGGTATAACCAAGTGTTTTTATACCAATTTGCCTTTCTTGATTCATTGGGAAATTATTGTGGTATAAGAAGAAAAGAAAATAATAAAACATTTAAAAATTAAAATCAATTTTAATATGAAAAGGCTTGAGGTTTGCTACAATTTAATAAAACTATGCTGATACACTCTGGCTAGCTGTGTCCACATAGAGGCTGACAGGAAAAGGCTACAAATAATTTGTCTCAGAAATTTGCCATAGATATTGGTTATACAAACTGACAATACAAATAAAAAGGTATTGAAAACAGAGTACCTTGCTTCCAATAAGAAGAGAAGGTGAGGATAATTTTGTAGGATTATAAATAAAATCCGCTGGAGGGAAATACAGTTAACAATAGTAACTTTGAAAAAAAATTTGAAGTAAGTTTTTCTGATAAAGGGCTCATTTCTCAAATATATAGAGAACTGAGTCAAATTTATAAAAATAAGAGCCATTCCCTAACTGATAAATGATCACAAGATATGAACAGTCAGTTTTCAGATGACGTGATCAAAGCTATCTATAGCCATATTTTAAAAAAATGCTCCAAATCACTATTGATTGGAGAAATACAAATTAAGACATTCTGAGGTATTATCTTACACATATTAGATTGACTAATAGGACAGAAAAGAAAAATGACAAATGTTGGAGGGGATATAGGAAAAATGAGATATGAGACATTACTGTACTGTTGGTGGAATTTTAAACTTATTCAACCATTCTATAGAGCAATTTGGAACTATGCTCAAAGGGCTATAAATCCATGGATCCCCTTTGACCTAGAAATACTACTACTTGGTCTGTATTCCAAAAGATATTTTAAAAAATGAAAAGGAGCTATATGTACAAAAATGTTTATAGTAGCTTTTTTCTGGTGGCAAAGAATTAGAAATTGAGGGGAGGCCCATCAAATGGGGAATGGCTGAACAAATTGTGGCATGTGGTTATGTTGGAATACCTATTATGCTATAAGAAATGATGAATAGGATTCTCTCAGGAAAAACTTGGAAAGACTTATATGAGCTGATGCAAAGGGAAATGTACTGTGTACAAAGTAACAACAATATTGTAGGATGATCAACTATGAATGACAGCTATTCTCAGCAATACAATGTTTCAAGACAACTCTGAAGGACTTCAGTGAAAATTGCTATCCATACCCAGAAAAAGAACTGATGGTGTCTGAATAAAGATCAAAACATACTTTTTTAACTCTATTTTTCTTGAGGGTTTTTTTTATGTTTTCTTTCCCAACACTACTAATATAGAAATGTTTTTCATGACTACACATGTATAATCTAGATTGAATTGCTTGCCTTCTCAATGTTGGGGAGGGGGGAGAGGGAGAAAGGGAAAGAATTTGGAACTCAAAGTTTTAAAAATGAATGTTAAAAGTTGTTTTTATATGTAACTGGGGAAAATAAAATATTAAATAGTTAATAAAATGAAACAAAATAAACTGGCAATACAAAATAAACAAAATCTACTATGCTTGCCTTTCCACCATGCTTAAAGTAGATTTCATAGAGACTTGGTAGGGTAGGACCGACTCCTCCCCATTTCAGCCATATTGCTAATATACAGCTCTAAAAGGATATAACCTACTGAAAATAAACAGAATTAACTTTTGAAAGGATTGGGTTAGAGTTGTGTTATATATTCAGAAGGAATGCTGTCATAAGAATAAACTACATTGGTACTATGACTGGTTTCACATCAGAAAGAACACTACATCTGGAGCCAGAGGACCTAGGATCAAATATTTCCCCTGACACTTATTATGTTGATAATCTTTTTTTTCAACTTTCCTGATTTTATTTTATTAACCACATAATTTACCATATGCCATGCTATAACACTGATGTATATACAAATTAAATGTAGTCACAATTTTTGATATTTTTAAGTTACTCCATATTATCCTTACACTAGTAAGCATGTATTAGGACAGGACAACTTCCACTGCAAATTTTTTCTTTCTTTCTTCCACATCTGGCTTGTTTCAGAATATTAAAGGATGTTAATTGCCTTACTAGAATCTAGCCTTCTTAAATTTAAAAAAACATATATACATATACACACATATGTATATATGTTTTCTAGTCAAAGACTTCATTCGATGCAACTATGCAACCAAGCTGGTGTTTTCTTCAAAAGTATAAAAACAATTCATAGGAGGCTGAATGAGGTGATCAGTTTCATGACTCAGAAAGAAGAAAACTTCAAACTGAAGAGGTTCTAATTTTTGTGGTTTAACCATTCTTTTTGATCATGTTCCCTTATTCCATAGAATCCAGTCCATTCATTGGATTTGTAATAAACTTCCAAGATTAAGGGAAATCTCTTACTCATTGTATGTCTGAAATCTTGATTTGCATTCATTTTATTAAATAGCAAATATGCTCCAGTGATTCCAAGAAGTTCAAGTGCTAAAATTCTTTTAAACATCCTTTTTGCCAGCGATTCATTTGGGAGAGCCATCCTGCCCCACTTTGCACATATTTTGAAAAAATGAAATTATCATGAAAACATGTCTAGAATTTATCACGTGCTCTGATATTTTCACCCATATAAGTCCTAATTATTTCTAGATTGTTGCAATCTCCCTTTACTGTTATGATTATTGTCCATGATTCCTGTTTCCCAAGCTTCTTTCCTATCTGCTCTTTTGTTAGTGATTTTTGAATATTTACAGGACAACATGATTTCTGTTTCTCTATCAATTCATTTTCAATTAAAAGCGGTGCACTATTTTTCCTCTACTATGGATTCAGTTAACAGTGTGAACCCAATTTGTTGCATTCAAGTGTACACTGATACATGAATTTAAATTGTGTCTATACTTTAGATATCCCCATCCTCCAGATTCATCTTAAACCTCATGAGGTAGAGAATTTCTCATATCTGACATTGCCCATGAATACATATGGCTAAAGAAAAGAACTCTCTTGTAATGTCAAAATGTTGTTTCTTATATTTTTAGCAAAAACACTGGCTGAAGTGATATTTTTTTTTTCAGATGACTCAAGGTTGAAAAGAATAGGTAACACCAGAAAGACATAAATTAAGATTCAAGGTTATCAGGCTACAATCAGAGACAAACATTAAGAAGATTGGATTTCACAGAAGGAACTTATTCCTCATAGGTAACTCTTCTCCTGACTCCAACCATTTTTACTGGCTTTTTCCTATGACTTTGCCTCTGTCTTTTGGCTTTCTTCAAGTCCTAGTCAAAGCCCACCTTCTAACAGAAGATTCTTACCATTCTTCATTAATCCTAGTTCCTTCCCTCTGAGATTATTTTTGATTTACCCTGTATATATTTTGTTTCTACAAAGGTGTTGTATGTTTCCTCCTCCCTTAGCCTGTGAGCTCTTTGAGAAGCAGGGACTATCTTTTACCTTTCTTTATATCTCCAGCTTAGTAGCTGGCACAAAGCTGGTGCTTAATACATGCTAGTTGATTGATAGAAATCTTCTCCCTTCCTCCCTCCACAGCTCCCTCATTGAGAAGGCAAGTAATTTGATATAAATTATACATCTGTAGTCATACAAAACATATTTCTATATTAGTAAAAGAAAGACCAAAAAGTAAAACCTCAAGAAAAACAAAATTTAAAAAGTATACTTCCATCTGTTTTCTGACACCATCAGTTCTTTCTCTGGGAATGGATAGCATTTTTCATTATAAGTCATTCAAAGTTGTTTTGATCATTATATAGCTGAGAATAGCTAAGTCATTCACAGTTCATCATACAATATTGTTATTACTGTGTACAATGTTCTCCTGGTTCTACTAATTTCAATTTGGATCCATTCATGTAAATCTTTCCAGGTTTTTCTGAGATCATCCTCCTCATCATTTCTTATAGAACAATATTATTCCATCACAATCACTGAACACAACTTCCTTAGCCATTCTCTAATTGATGAGTGTCCACTCAATTTCCAATTCTTTGCCACCAGAAAAGAGATGCTGTAAATATTTTTGTACATATAAGTCCTTTTCCTTTTTTTAAAATCTCTTTTGGGATACAGACCTAGTAGTAGTGTTACTGGGTCAAAGGGTTATTCATGGTTTTACAATCCATGGGGCATAGTTCTAAATTGCTCTACAGAATGGTTGAATCAGTTCACAAGTCCACCAACAGTGCATTGATGTCTCATTTCCCCCACATATTTTACATTTGTCACTCTCCTTTTCTGTTGTTAGCCAATCTAATATATGTAAGGTAGTAGCTCAAAAATTTTAATTTTAATTTCTCCAATAAATAGTGATTTAGAGCATTTTTTTCACATGGCTATAGATAATTTTGTTTATGACATCTGAAAACTGACTGTTCTTATCTTTTGATCATTTATCCATTGGAGAATGACTTATTTTTTTATAAATTTGAATTAGTTCTCTACATATTTGAGAAATGGGACTTTTATCAGACAAACTTGGCTTCAAAAATTTTTTTTCATACTTACGATTGCTAACTGTATTTCCCTCCATCTTATTACCCCCATTTATTCTATTCTCTCCCTCCTTTCACTCTGTCGCTCCCCAAAATCAGTTCACAAGTCCACCAACAGTGCGTTGATGTCTCATTTCCCCCACTTATTTTACAACATTTGTCACTCTCTTTTTTGTTGTTAGCAAATCTAATAGATGTGAGGTAGTACCTCAAAAATTTAAATTTTAATTTCTCCAATCAATAGATTGTTTTGCTTCTGATTACCACCTCTCCCAATCTGCCCTCTCTTCTATCACCTTCCTTCTCTTATCTCCTTCCCCTACTACTTTCCTGTAGGGTAAGATAAATTTCTATACCCAATTTAGTTGTGTATGTTATTCCCTCTTTGAGCCAATTCTAATGAGAGTAAGGTTCACTCACTTCCCCCCACATCCGCACTTTGCCCCTTCTCTGTAAAAACTTTTTTCTTTCCTATTTTATGTGAGTTAATTTACCCTATTCATTCTACTTCTCTCTTTCCCTTTCTCTCAGTGCATTCCACTTTCTCACCCTTTAATTTTATTTTGTAAGTATCATATCTCCATATTCAACTCACACCTGTGCCCTCTGTTTATATATACTCCTAATTGCTCTACTAATGAGTAATTTCTTACGAGTTACAAGTATCTGGTTCTCATGATTATTCTTATGATTCCCTTATGATTATTCTTACCTATTTACCATTTTATGCTTCTCTTGAGTCTTGTATTTGAAAATTAAATTATCTATTCAGATCTCATCTTTTCATCAAAAATGCTTGAAAGACCTCCATTTCATTGAATATCCATTTTCCTCCTGAAGGATTATATTCAGTTTTGCTGGACAGGTGATTCTTGATTATAATGCTAGCTCCTTTGCACTATGGAATATCATATTCCAAGCCCTCCAATCCTTTAATGTAAAATTTGCTAATCTTGTGTTGTCCTGTCTGTGGCTCTGCGATACTTGAATTGCTTCTTTCTGGCTGGTTGCAATATTTTCTCCTTGACCTGGGAACTCTGGAATTTGGCTATAATATTCCTGGGAGTTTTTTTGGGGGGATCTCTTTCAGGAGGTGAACAGTGGTTTCTTTCAATTTCCATTTTACGCTTTGGTTACAAAATATCAAGGCAGTTTTCCTTGAGAATTTCTTGAAAGTTGATGTCTAGGCTCTTTTTTCTGACGGCAGCTTCCAAGTAGTTCAAAACTTTTTCGATTATCTCTCCTGAATCTATCTTCCAGGCCAGTTGTTTTTTTCCAGAGATATTTCATATTGTCTTCCATTTTTTTTTTCATTCTTTAGGCTGTGTTTTATTGCTTCTTCATTTCTCATAAAGCTATTATCTTCCATTTGCTCCATTCTAATTTTAAGGAATTATTTTCTTCAGTGAGCTTTTGTACCTCCTTTTCTATTTGGTCAATTCTGTTTTTTAGGGAGTTTTTAATTCAGTGAATTTTTGTGCCTCTTTTACCATTTGGTCTAGTCTGTTTTTAAAGGTGTTATTTTTTTCAGTATTTTCTTGGTGTCTCCTTTACCAACCTGTCGACTCATTTTTCATGATATTCTTGCATCACTTTCATTTCTTTTCCCAATTTTTTCTCTTCCTGTCTAACTTAATTTTCAAAATCCTCTTTGAGTCCTTCCATGGCCAAAGGCTAATTCATATTTTTTCTTGAAGGCTTTGGATGTAGGAGTTTTGATTTTCTTGTCTTCTTCTGAGTAGATGTCTTGATTTTCCTTGTCACAATAGTGACTGGGCAGAATTTTTTTTTCTGTTGTTTGCTTATTTTCCAGCCACTTCTTGACTTTTAACTCTCTGTTAAAGTAAAGGTCTGCTTCCACAGTGGAGGATACACTGTCCCAAGTTTTTAGGGTTTTTTTTTTTAGCTGTTTTCAGAGATACTTCCAGGGACTTATAAGTTTTCAATGTTGTGCCAGTGCTCCTTTTCACCATGGGACTGACACCCAGATCCGTGTACAGGCAAAGCAAAAGAGTCCTGCCTGCAGTACCAGCAAAAAGACTCCTGTAACCTTCTTCTGACCAGTTGTTTGATCCCTCTACCATGTGTGGGCTAAGAGCTCCAGAAGCAACTGCTAATGCTGGTGATAAATGGCCCCCAAGGCTTGCTCTTGGTTTGCTGGGGCTTGGTGTGTGCTGCAGTCAGGTCTGGGCCTGCACTGTTTTCCACTCTTACCTCAAAGCAACAAGCTTTTTCTGCCAATCTTCTAAGTTGCATTTGGCTGGAAAATTATTTTATCCCATCCTTTTGTGGGTTCTCTCACTCCTGAATTTGTCTTAGGGCATTATTTAAATGTATTCAGAGGGGTTTGGGGGAGAGCTCAGGTGAGTCCCTGCCTTTTCTCTGTCATCTTGACTCTGCCTTCTATCAAACCTTTAAAGAAGAGTTAGTATCTATACTTCACAAATTATTCTTGAAAAGTAAGAAAGAAAACACCTTACTAAAATTGTTTTTATTAGACACATAAGCATAATACCTAAATGAGGGAAAAATTAAACATGAAAGAAAACTATAGACCTATATAATTAATGAACATCGATTCAAAGCTTTATACAGAACCCCTACTATAGTGATTTATCTGAGAAATTGTTCATTATGATAGAGTGGAATTTTGCCATGTATGTGAGGATGGATCGGCATTAGGAAAACAATTGATATAATCATATTAAACCTCCAAATATCCAAAACCACATGATCATCTCAATAGATGCAGAAAAAAAGCCTTTGACAAAGTATAACACTTGCATGATAAAAACCCTACAAAGTATAGTCATGGATGGACCTCTTTTAATATTAGGTCCTTTTTCATAAAAGACCTAGAAAAAACCAAAAACCAACATCATATATGATAGAGATAGACTAGAACCTTTCCAAGTAAATTCAAGAATGAAAAAGGAGGTCTATTTCTATCAGTATTATATTATGTAGCTCTGGAAATGAAAATAATAACAATAAGAGAAGAGAAAGGAATTCAAGGAATACAGATAGTTAAAGAGGAGATAAAATCATCCCTATTTGCTGACCAAATGGTGGTTTACTTGGAAACTCCTAGGGAATCAGCAAATACTATGAATGCTTCTGTAAAGTTGCAAGCTACAAAATAAATGCTCAAAAATCAGTAGCATTTCTGTGTAATGATAACAAAATAAAGCAATCAATAATAGAAAGAAAAATCTCCTTCCAAATAGCTAAAAATTATATAAAGTACCTAGGATTATATAAAGTATCTAGAGCACAAAATCTCAAAATACACACATACATACAAAATGCATTGATTCAATTATAAACTGCCTCTTAAAAAAAAAAAGAAAAACAAATACTGGAGGAATATTCAACGCTCCTAGCTAGACCATGCTAATGTAATAAAAAGGATAATACCCCCAAATTAATTTATATTTTAATACTATATTAATCAAATTTCCAAGTGAGTGCTTTCATAACTTGATAAAGCAATAACAAAATTCATTTGAAAAAAATACTTATACTACCAAGGGAAGTAATGAAAAGAAATAGAGGTAAAGGTGAAATAGCACTTTCAGACCTCAAACTGTATTATAAAGTGGTCATAAAAATCATCTGGTATTGGTCAAAGAATAGAGATGGATGAGTGGAATAGATTAGACAAGAGAAATTGAGAAATAATAGATCTTAATAAACTATGGGCATTCTTGGGTCTCATAGGAACATTCATTGTCTCAAGCCTCAAGGTACATGACCACCCTGCAGGGCAAAGAATCAGAGTTCTGTGATAGGAACGGGAATACAGCACAAGGAACAGGAATTGTGAACATGTGATGGATGGCTCTGGGAAATAAGGGGAGCTGAATCCCTCAGTGAACACCTGTTGCTGGTCCAAGCAATACACTTGGGTAGAGGGTGAGGTCATTCTAGAGCACAAAGGATTATTGTTATAGCAAGCTCAGAGCACAGCCTGCTTGCTGGGACTTTGCCCTGGGAAACAGGGTATCTCCAAAATATTTTGATACTGATAATATTAGAAATGCAAATCAAAGCAACTGTGAGGTTTCCCCATATGCCCTGCAATCTGGAAGAGTTGTGGAAGGACAGACATACTAAAGTATTCCTGGTAGAGCAGTGAAATGATACAATTATTTTGGAAAGAAATTGGCATTATGCAAATAAAGTGACTAAAAAAATTTCTTAAAAAAACCTTTGAACCAGAGAAACCATTATTGGGCTTACACCCCAAGGAAGCCATCAATAAGAAAAGAAAAAGTTTCTATGTACTCCAAAATACTGATTGAAGGACTTTTTGTGATAGCTAAGAATTGGAAACACAAAAATATGTCAATCAGTCAGGGAATGGCTAAAGAATTTGTGGGCAGTTTGGTGGCACAATGGATAGAGCATTGGCCATGGAGTCAGGAGGACCTGAGTTCAAATCCAACTTCAGACATTTACTAGCTGTGTGACCCTAGGCAAGTCACTTAAGGTGGCTCAGTGGATAGTGATGGAACTGGAGTCAGGAAGACCATCTTCCAGGCTCAGACACTTACTAGCTATGTGGCCTTGTGCAAGTCATGTAACCTTGTCTACCTTAGTTTCCTCAGCTGTAAAATGAGGTGGAAAAGGAAATGACAAACTTCTCCAATATATTTGTCAAGAGAACTCCAAATGGGGTCATGAAGAGTCAGATGTAACTGAAAAATGACTGAACAACAATAACAAAAGCAATATAGTGCATAAATGTAATGTAATATTCCTGTCCAATAAGAAATGATGTGTGTCATGTATGCAGAAAAACATAGAAAGATCTGCATGAACTGATGCAAAGTGAAGTTGGCAGAACCAAGAAAAATAACATACACAGTAATTTTAACAGTGCAATTGGGAAAATAAATGACACCAAAAAAATTTAAAAATGCAACAAATTATAAAGATCAAATAGGACTATAATGAAGAAATGTAAGAAGATACCCCCAAAACTACTTCTGCATGGAGATAAAAAGTCATTGGGTATTACATATAGCACCTGTTTTCTGACTTTTTTAATGTATTAATCAGTTGTGCTTACTATTTTTTCTTCCCTAAAGAATTATTTGTAATATAGGGTTGCTCTCTGGGAGGAGGCAGGAAGGTATATATCAGATAATAATGGTGATGTGAGAAACAAAAAATATCAATAAAAATTTATTCTAAAATATGTTGATATCAGGGGCTTCCCAACAATCACCCCACCCCCATATCCAGATAATTATATTCCAGTTAAGATCTAACATTAAAAAGAAAGGTCATCACTTGCCACTACAGTAATTTAACATGAGTACATAAAGGATGTATGCTTTGAGAATGAGGTGCCAACTTCTGTTGTCATGTTTATTGTTTAGTAATGATTTTTTAAACCTCTTATTACTTCCTAAGTCTTGCCATTTTTCCTGAATTCTTCATAATTATTGGTCCTTAATGTGCCACAAAATTCCATTGTATTCATATGTCTGCCTATTATTAAGTCTTTTTCTAGTCCTTGGATATATGATTTGATACATCAGTTCCAACTATTTGTTATCACAAATAATGCTCCTGTAGATTTTTGTCTTTGTACAGGTTTCCTATGTTTCACTGAACTCTCACCCACAAGGAGTTTTTCCTCAGAATTTGTATGGACTGGGTTCAAACCTGAGAAAATCTTACTCCAAAGAAAATAATTATGTATTTCCCATTTTTCCTTTGTTTATTATGCCTCATCCTAGAGTAGAATTTGGAATGTTGGGTTGGGGAAGATCTTTACTATAAAGCTTGGGTATAACTCATGTGTACATCAGCCCTGAAATTGGGAATCAAGATCCCTTTTCAGAAAGGCTATTTAGTATATAATATAGATTTTAGGTGTAAGACAGCTATTTATGGTGGAGCCAAGATGGCGGAGGGAAAGCAGTGACTTCCTAGAGCCCTCCCCCAAACCACTCCAAATACCTATAAAAAATGGCTCTAAACAAATTCTAAAGCAGCAGAAACCACAAAAAAACAAAGTAAAACAAATTTCCAGCCCAAGACAACCTGGATGGCTGATTGGAAAGGTATATTGTGCCGGACTGGGAGAGGAACGCAGTTCGGCATGGGTGTACAGGCCACAACGACCCTGGAGCAGGCCCCAGAGGACTGAATCATGGGCAGCTGTGGTGGTTTCCAGACTTCTCAACCCCTGAACGCCAAAGGCAACTTAGAAGGTCAGTGGGAAAAGTCTGTTACTACGGTAAGAGAAGAAGCTAGGTTTCAGCCACAAGTCCAGAGCATGCCCTTGGGGCAGCAGCTGTGTCCTGAGCTTCTGGCCCACAGACTGAGGGGGAATTGAGTGGCTGATCAGAGAGGGATTGCAAGGATCTCTTTGCCAGGGCTGAGGCAGAGATCTCTTGCTTTGCCCATGCTTGAATCTGAGTCACAGTTCTGAGGGGCGGTCCTGGGGTGAGCGCTGGCATGATGGAGTTTGTTGTGGTGGTGGAGAGGAAACACCTTGCCCTTTATCATACCACCTTGGAAGAACTGACACTTTCCAGGTCCCTAGAAGTATCTCTGAAAACAGTTGTACAAACCCCCCAAGCTTGGGACAGTACATTCTCCACATTGGAAACAGACTCTTACCTTAACAAAGAGTTTAAAACTCAAGTAACTGGTTGGGATCATGAGCAAGCAATGCAAAAAGAGTCAGACTATATTATCTTACTTTGGTAACAAAGAAGATCAAAACATACAACCAGAAGAAGAAAATAAAGTTAAAGCCCCTATATCCAAAACTTCCAAGAAAAATATGAATCAGTCCCTGGTCTTGGAAGAGCTCAAAAGGGATTTTAAGAAGCCAGTGAGAGAAGTAGAGGAAAAACTGGGAAGAGAAATGAGAATGATGCAAGAAAATCATGAAAAGCAAGTTAACAGCTTGCTAAAGGAGACCTAAAAAAATACTGAAGAAAATAGCACCTTAAAAAATAGCCTAACCCAAATGGCAAAAGAGGCCCAATGAAGAGAAGAATACCCTAAAAAGCAAAACTGGACAAATGGAAAAGGAAGTCCAAAAGCGTACTGAAGAAAACACTTCCTTAAAAATTAGAATAGAGCAATTGGAAGTTAGTGACTTTATGAGAAATCAGGACACCATAAAACAAATCCAAAAGAATGAAAAATTAGAAAACAATGTGAAATATCTCGTTGGAAAAACAACTGACCTGGAAAATAGATCCAGGAGAGAGAACTTAAAAATTATTGGACTATCTGAAAGCCATGATCAAAAAAAGAGCCTAGACATCCTCTTTCAAGAAATTATCAAGGAAAATTGCCCTGATATTTTAGAACCAGAGGGCAAAATAGAAATTGAAAGAATCCACCAATATCCTCCTGAAAGAGATCCCCAAAGGAAAACTCCTAGGAATATTGTAGCCAAATTCCAGAGCTCCCAGATCAAGGAGAAAATATTACAAGCAGCCAGAAAGAAACAATTCAAGTCTTGTGGAAACACATTCAGGATTACACAAGATTTAGCAGCTTCTACATTAAGGGACCACAGGGCATGGAATACAATATTCTGGAAGGCAAAGGAGACAGGATTACAACCAAGAGTCACCTACCCAGCAAAACTGAGTATATTTCTTCAGGGGAAAAATGGTCATTCAGTGAAATAGAGGACTTTCAAGCATTCTTGATGAAGAGACCAGAGCTGAATAGAAAATTTGACTTTCCAATACAAGACTCAAGTGGAAAATGAAGAGGTAAACAGAAAGAGAAATCATAAGAGACTCATTAAGTTTGAACTGTTTACATTGCTACAGGGAAAGATGATATTTGTAACTCGTGAGACCTTTGTCATATTAGGGTAGTTGGAGGGAAAAAATTATATGTATGTATATAGATAGATAGATAGATAGATAGATAGATAGATAGATAGATAGATAGATAGATAGAGGGCACAGGGTGAGTTGAAGATGAAAGGGTCATATCTGGAGAATAAAATTAAGGGGTGAGAGAAGATTATACTAGGAGAAGGAGAAAGGGAAAGGTAGAACAGGGTAAATTATCTCACAAAAAAAAAACAGAAAAGAAAAGGCTCTAACAGTGGAGGGGTAAGTGGGGAAGGTGAGAGAGAATGAGTGAATCTTATTCTCATAGATTTGACTTAAGGAGGCAATAACATACACACTCAATTGGGTAAGGAAATCTGCCTTACCCTACAGGAAAATAGGAGGGGAATGGGACAAGAGAGTAGGGGGATGATAGAGAGGAGGGCAGATTGGGAAAGGGGGTAATCAGAAGCAAATACTTTGAGGAGGGATAGGGTCAAAAGAAAGAATAGAATAAATGGGGTGGTGGGATAGGATTAAAGGAAATATTAGTTTTTCACAGCATGTCTACTATGGAAGTGTTTTGCATAATTGTACATGTATAACTTGCCTTTTCAATGAGGGTGGGTGGGGAGGGAGGAAGGGAGAAAATTTGGAACCCAAAGTTTTAAAAACACATGTTTAAAAAAAATGATTTTACATTCAACTGGGAAATGAGAAGTACAGGAAATGGGGTACAGAAATCTATCCTGCCCTACAGGAAAATAGAAGGGGAGGTGGGGGGAGAGATAGCAGGGAAAGCAGACTAGGAGAAGGGGTATTCAAAATGTATGCCATCTTGGGGTGGGGAGAGGGGCAAGATGGGGTGAAAATTTGGAACTCAAAATCTTATGGAAGTAAATCTTAAAAACTAATAATTAAAATTAAAAACAACAAAAAAAGACAGCTATTTATTTCTTCCATGGTAGCAAAAGTTTAAGACATAAAACATTCCTAAGTATATGTTAATAAATTCTTAGAGCCTAAAAGAATAATTAATAGCCATTATACTATCACAGATGATAGTGATTATGATACTGCTAAACAGACATTCCAATTTTACCTCAGATTTGCACTGCATCAGCAAGGTCCAGATATCTTGTCCAGTTAATGCATTTCTGGGTTTTTTCTAATTTTTTTTTTTTTAGTAACAGCATCTTTCTGACAGTGGCACTCTTTTTTTTTTGAGATTTGTACTGTTATGGAAATTACCTCCCACTTGAGAGCTGTCACTGACTCAATGACCCAGAATTTCTCAAATTCACAAAGGTAGTCCCCAGCACTGGAAATGTCAGTTTCTAAGCATTGCTGGTTAGTAAGCCTTGCTGAACACAGGCTTGTGCTCAGGGAAGAAAGACAAAGGCAGAGGAAGGTCTCTGGGTAAAAAGAGATTTCAATAAATGGCTAAGTGAGAGATTGTACATAAACCTAGAATTTCCTAATAACCTCACAACAGTAAAAAATATACCAGATGCACTAAGAAGAAAAAAAAAAGCAGCTAACAGATAATGTAAAGAAATCCCCAAAGGCATGGAGAAGTGGAAATGTAGAAGATGTGAGTTAGTAAAAACAAACAAATAAACAAATAAACAAAACCTCCTTACAGAATGAAGGAGTACTAGGAGCTAAAAGAAAGATGGGGGGAACCCTAAAAAAATATGATCCTATAATAACTAAAACCAGAACCCCCAAGTAGAAAGGCAACAGGAACACAGAATTACATTTGCAAGGATTAATAAGAGAATTGAAGAAATAAAAAGGAAGGTGAAGGGGTAAAGTAATTTATCTTAAGTGTCCTATAACTTCGAGTGGTAGAGCTAGGCAAACCCAGCTCCTTTTGTATCCCTGAAAAAAAATTTGTTTTTGTTTTTTTTTTTTACTGTACTATTCTGCTTCTTAAAGTGGAAATATTATAATCAGCCAGGATCATTCAGATTATATATCAAGAAACTCTAGTGAGAATTTTCTATAATTGTACATTATCAATAATAAATGAAAAGAAAAATTGGAATATTATATATCAAAAAGTAACAGAAAACTGAGTCGCACCTAAGACAATGCAAAGTTAGGTATAATCTTTCTAGGGGGGAAATGGCACATAAAGAAAAGCATTACTTTAAAAAAAACTATAGCTGGGCAGAATCTTTGAAATGCAAATTCAGTAGACAAAGACATTTAGTAAATGTAAATCTATATGAATAATTCCTAAAAACTAGGTTATAAAAAAAGCTTTTTTTCCCTTGGGAATCCCACCTTATCTAAAAATCCCAGGGGAAATATAGACAGCCCTGGCTCTATAGGATCAAAAAAGAAATGCTGTAGGAAAAAAAAGTGAGGGAAAAAATCTATTGTGAATCTCATCCTTAACTGATCTGGTCTAGGGAAGATTAAAGAAAAATGATTATAGAAGTAGAAGTATTATTATACTACTAACTACAGCTAGAGAGATGATTAAAAAAATGAAGAGGTAATCAGTTTTAGGTTAGAAGATTAGGTTAGTAATGGAATACTATTACTGTGCTGTAAGAAATGTTGAGCTAAATGATTTTAGAAAAACATGGAAAAACTTGCATGGAATAATGAAGAGCAAAATGAGTAGAACCAAGAGAACATTGTATACAGTAACAATATTGTTTTAAGAATGACTTAGAGTGGATAAGTTATTTTCTCTGTTATAAATACCCAAACTAACTCTAAGGGACATATGAAGAAAGATGCTATCTGCATCCAGAGAAAGAACTGTTAAATAGAAGTATATATAGTATAATTTTGCAGACACACACACACACATACAACCTATTTGTGTCTAATGGTAGCCATCTCTAAGGTGAAGGGGGAGAAAGCAAAAGGAAAAAAAACTACATGATAATTTTGTTGTGTATTTGAAAGGAATATCAAATTGTGCATAGTACATTGGCAGTTTCATGTACAATTATCTTTTTATTGTACTGTTATGGAAATGCTTGTTTAATCCATAAATTTAAAAAAAAAACAAAAGGAAATAAAAAAGAAGCCTAGGATGAGACTGTTTGAAGTAATACAGACTTAAGCTAACTAGTACTTAAAAAAAAAAGAAAAAGAAGAAAATATTAGCAAGGAGATTGTAGTAATATATCACAAAGATCATACACTATGGCCAGGTGGGATTTATATCAGGAATGTAGAGCTGGTTCAGTATTAGAAAAACTATCAGCATAATTAACCATATCAATAACAAAAACAACAAAAATCATATGATTTACCAATTGCAGAAAAAATAATTTAAACCAAATAGAGGAATAAATGGAGCTTTTCTTAAAATGATAAGTAGTGTCTATCCAAAACCAAGAGCAAACATCTGTAATGAGGATAAACTAAATGCCTTCCCAATAAGATCAGGAGTAAGGCAAAGATATCCATTATCACCATTATGATTAAATATTGTGCCAGAAATGCTAGTTATAGCAAGAAAAAGAAATTGAAGGAATAGGAGTAGGCAACAAGGAAACAAAACTATCATTCTTTGCAGACAATATGATGGTATACTTAGAAAACCCTACAGAATTAACTTAAAAAAACTATTTAAAACAATTAACAACTTTATCAAAGTTGTAGGACATAAAATAAACCCAAATAAATCTCTATATTACCCAAAAAGTCCAGATAGAAAGTATAGAAATAGAGAATATTAAATACCTGGAAATTTACCTGCCAAGACAAACCCAGGAACTATAAGAACATCATTACAAAACACTTTTCATGAAACTGATTTAAACAATTGGAAAAATATTAATTGGTCATGGATAGGATGAGATAATATAATAAAAATAGTAATTCTACCTAAATTAATTTATTCATTGGTATACCAAGCAAACTAACAAAAATTACCTTGCAGAGCTAGAAAAAAATTATAAGAAAATAAATCTGGAAGATTAAAAGGTCAAGAATACCAAGAAATTTGTTGTCCAGTTGTTCAGTCATGTTAGACTCTTCTTGACCCCATGGACCATAGCACACCAGGACTTTCTATCCTCCACTATCTCTTGAAGCTAGTCCAGGCTTATGCTCATTCTTTCCACAATACCCTCTATCCATCTCATCCTCTGCCATCCCCTTTTCCTTTTGCCTTCAATATTTCTCAACATTAGGGTCTTTCCCAATGAGTCCTGTCTTCTCATTATGTGGCTAAAGGATTTAAGCTTTAGCTTCAATATTTGACCTCCTAGTGAATAGCTTGAGTTAATTTCTTTAAACATTGACTGATTGGACCTTCTTGCAGACCAAAGGACTTGTAAATTTTTCTCTAGTCCCACAATTCAAAAAAGGCAATTCTGTTGGTGCTCAGCTTTCCTTACAGTCAAATTCTCACAGATACTGGAAAAATCATAGTTTTGACCATTTTGAACTGTGTTGGTAAGGTGATGCTTCTGTTTTTAAGTATACAATCCACATTTTTCATAACTTTCCTTCCAAGTAACATACAACCTTTCATTTCTTGGATGCAATACAATGATAATCATTTTTTAATGTGAAGGAAGGTTGACTAGCAGTACCAAATCTCAAACTATATTACAAAATAGTGATCATCAAAACAATGTAGTATTGACTAAGAAACAGAGTGGTGGATCAGTGGAATAGACTAGGTACATAATACATGGTGGTAAATGACTTAGTAAACTAATGTTTGGTAAACCCAAAGACCCAAGGGATAGGAAGTCACTATTTGAGAAAAGTTGCTGGGGAAACTGGAAAGTAGTTTGGCAGAAATGATCTCACACCACATACCAAGATAAGGTTGAAAGGAGTACCTGACTTAGACATAAAGGCAATATCATAAGCAAATTACAGGAGCATGGGAAATTTTACCCTTCAAATCTATGGATAATGGAATTTTTTTTTTTTTTTACCAAATAAGAGATAGAGACGATCATAGGAAGTAAGATGAAAAATTTTGATTATATTAAATTAAAAAGTTTTACACAAACAACCACTCTAGCCATGATCAGAAGAAAAGCAGGAAATTGGGAAGAAATTTTTAGAGAAAGTTTCTCTGATAAAGGCTTCATTCCTCAAATATATAGTCAATTGAGTCAAATTTATAAAAAATATGAGCCATTTCCCAATTGATAGTCAAAAGATTTGAACAAGCATTTTTATAAGAAATTAAAAATAAAAATAAAAAATAATAAGAAGTATAAAATGCTATGGTTCATTGTTGATTGTAGAAATGCAAATTAAAACAACTCTGAGGTATCACCTAACACCTATCAGATAGGCTCATATGGAATAAAAAAAAAAAAACTACACATGTTGGAGGGGATGTGGGAAAATGAGGCACTAAAGCACTATTAATGAAGTTTTATGCCCAAAGGGCTATAAAATTGTGCATGTCCTTCAACCCAGTAAAGCCACTACTAGGTGTGTATCTCAAAGAGATCAAAGAAAAAGGTAAAGGACATACTTGTATGAACATATTTGTAGCAGCTCTTTCTGTGGTGGCAAAAAATTGGAAATTAAGGGGATGCCCATCAATTGAGGAATGGCTGAACAAGTTATGGTATTTGATTGTGGTAGAATACTTTTGTGATATAGAAATGATGAGCAGGATGTTTCATCAAAAAAAAAAAACTTGAAAAGATTTATATAAACTGATGCTGAGTAAGGAGAGCAGAACCAGAAGAACATTATACACAGTAACAGCAATTTTCTACAATGAGTAATGATGAGGGACATGATTATTCTGATCAATGCAATGACAAAAGACTATTGGAAAGGATTTATGATGAAAAATGCTATCCACCTCTAGAGAGAGAGTGCATATTGAAGCATAATTTTTTCACTTCATTTGTCTTGCCTTATTGTTGCAACGTGACTCATATGGAAACACATTGCGTATGATTCCAAATGTGGAATTGATATCACATTGTTTTGTCTTCCTAATTGTCAGTGGGGGATGGAAGGAAGGAACAAAACTTCAAAATCATTTTTTAATGAATGTTAAAAATCAGTAAGTTACATTGTTAAAAGGAAGGAACAAAGGAAAGGAGGGGAAGAGAAGGAGGGAGAGAAGGAATGAAGGCAAAAATGAAGGCAAAAGGAAGGAAGGAGGGAGGAAAGGATGAAGAGGAGAAAAGAATGGTGGGGAGCTAGGAGGGAGGAAAGGAAGGAAAGAATGGAGGGAAAGAAGGAAGAACCAAAAGGAAAGAGGGAGAGAAGGAAGAGAAATTTATAAAGTGAAAAATAAACTTGATTATTTTAACTTTGTATATGGGTGATAGTAAAATGGAATAAAAAGCAAACACCAGCATTCTTATGTATATAAGAAAATCTGTAAAAAAAAAAAATCATACAGAGTTACAGTAGAATATGGGTTTGGAGTATAATTTAATTACTTAAATTGAATCTCCATTCACTTCAGCCATTCAGCTGAAATCCAGCTCTTCCTCTGCCTTCCATTGTGCCCTTTGGAATCATTGTTCATTGTTAAGAAATTTCCCTTTTTCTTAAACATTTTCATCTTGTACTGCTTCTATTTTTTTTTTTTTTGGTGCCTCACCTCTTTCCATCTCAAGAAAATTGAGTCCATTACCATTAACCCCCTCTCTTTTTTTTCCACTTTCTAGATCCTCTTTACAAACTACTGGCACCCTCATAAATCTCTTTTACCCTCTTTTGCTTTTGGCTCTGAGGAAGAGGTTGCTCTTAATCTATTACTTAGTTCCTTGATAGCATTCCTTTCTATTTCTTCAAAAAGTCTCCTCCCAACCTAAACATCTCATTTTTTCTCTATAACTTTCAAGCCTTTCCTATCTGTTGATTTCTACTCTGCTCCATTTCCCTCTGCCCTTCCTTTCCATCCTGCCCCCCCAAAATTCTAATTTCTCCCTCCCCCTAAAAACTTTTTACAAATAATCATAATGTATTTCTTTTTACTTTTCACAGCTAAAAGTTGATTACATTCATTGTCTCTGCTTCCTCTCCCCTCACTCAGTTTTTAAGTTCTTGAAATCTGGTTGTTTTTTTGGTTTCACTCAATTGAAACCACTCTTTCCAAGATCATCAGTGATCACTGACCTGCCAGATTCGAGGGCCTCCCTCTAAAATGTCCTAATCTTTCTTGACCCTGCCACAACACTTAATAAGCTTCAGCCTTTCTTCTGAAAATTCTTTCCTCTGTGATGTTTCAGGACATTCTTTTTACCAGTTATTCTTCTACCTGTCTTCAATCCCTCAGTATCTCACTGCCCTTTGCTATCTATCTATCTATCTATCTATCTATCTATCTATCTATCTATCTA
>NW_020954557.1:66130581-66187110 GCF_900497805.2 Vombatus ursinus
CTATCTATCTATCTATCTATCTATCTATCTATCTATCTATCTATCTATCTATCTATCATATATATAGTATGTGTATGTATTGTCATCCACATATAACCTACTGTTTGTGGGTGTACTTGTGCATCACAAAATGAGCACAACTCCCTCCATCTTGTGTTACATATTAGCTCACCAAATAAATGACCTCTTTGCCATGCTTCCACCCAAATGACCCCTCCACAAGAATACCCTGGGTGATAACATCTTTTCAGTGAGACTTCAAAGGTTCTCTGATTGCAGCAATAAGCCTTGTCATTCAGGTCAAGGTATCTTTTCTAATCACTCATCTCTTGCAATATCCCCTACCAATCTGCTTTTGCCTTAAGCCACCCCTCTCCTTTGTGATTAAAACATATCTAAGCCCCATGTAAACTCACTTTGGGGAAACTCTACCCATGCAGGTGGGACTCCCTTGCTAGTGAACTCAATAAACTCCAGGAAACATTTGACACTCTGGGCTCTCATTATTCCTTCATTACTCTCACACCCTACCACTTTGATCTTGGTCCTTGTATTTCCTCCCTCTACACTATCTCTTCATAACCTCACCATCTCCCAAGGGTTAAGGTATCATCTCTATGCAAGTGAGACCTAGAAATTATCCATCCACCATGTTCTCTCTCCTGAATTCCAAGTCTGCATTACTAATTATCATTAAAATGTGATATAAGCATCTTAAATGCAACTATTC
This sequence comes from Vombatus ursinus, assembly GCF_900497805.2. Classification (NCBI taxonomy): domain Eukaryota; kingdom Metazoa; phylum Chordata; class Mammalia; order Diprotodontia; family Vombatidae; genus Vombatus; species Vombatus ursinus. The sequence goes on from NW_020954557.1 coordinate 66,131,312, forward strand.
TAAAATACAAAGGCTTGAAAAAGCATTATCTCTGCTTATCATCCACTCCCACCACCATCTCTTTTTAACTTTTCCTTTTCTTTTGAAGGCATCATACATCCAGTTATCTAGGTTTGAAACCTTAGAATTTTGTTCAACTCTTCCCTCTCACTCATGATCCACATGTAACCTGTTTTGAATCTTTGCCAATTCTATCAGCACAAAACTCTTTCAGATCCATTTCCTCAACACTCTTGTGGCCATTGCTCTAATTCAAAACCTCATAACCATTCACTTGAAATTGTTGCAATAATTTCCTCATTGTTTTCCTTGCTTCTAGTCTCTAAACTCTGTCACTGACAACACAGCTGGCAATCTAATATTTCTGAAGCATATTTCTGACCAGTTCACTCCCTTGCTCAGAAAGCTCCAGGGATTCCTAATTGCTCCTGGGTTAAATTCAAACTCTTTTTGGCACTTAAGGTCCTTTAAAATATCACTCCAGTCCACTTTTCCTAAACTATTGCATAGTACTTTTCCTTTGTTTTGCTCTATGTTCTAGACACATGAAAATATATGTATTGGTTTGATTTGTATAGTGGCTAATTTACTCCCTCCTTGAAACTACTTTGCATTTTTTTATTTACTTACATCTATTACTGCTATTTTCATTCTTGTTGATACTTGCTTCTCTCTAGGTTTTCATGACAAGACTTTTTTCTGTTTCTAGAACAATGTCCCAAAAACATCTTAAACTCCACATGTCCTAAACTGGACTCATCCTTTCCCCAAAACCTTTTTCTCTCATTAATATCCCTATTCTCTAACTTACCATCTCCCAACTGTGAATTCAGGTTCACAACCTATGTATGGTCTTTGATCTCTCTCTCTCTCTCTCTCTCTCTCTCTCTCTCTCTCTCTCTCTCTCCCACACACACACATCTCCATTCTGTTGCTGGAGTCCTGTTAATTTTGCCTTCACCTCTTTTCTATATGACATTATGTCTTCTGCCATCACCATATTCAGGTCCTCATCATCTCATACCTAGCTTATTAAAATAACTTTCTTCTTGGCTTCTGTGCCTCAAATCTCTCTTCCCTCAAGTTAATCCTCCACTTGGGTATTAAAATGATCTTCCTAAATTTCATGTCTGGTCACATCAATCCTTTTCCCCATTCAACAAACTTCCATGGCTCCCCTATTACCTTCAAGATCTGAATCACAAGAAGATGTAGAAGTAAGACATTAATTGTGGGTGACTTTTACTAGCCTCTCTTTCACTGATGTAACAGAAAACTCTTTATAACCTTGACCTTGTTCAACTTGTCTATAGACCTTGTCTATATTTCCAGGCTTCTTATATCCTTTTTTACCCCACCATATAAACTGAAATACAGTGACATTGGCCTTCTTACTATTTCATAAACAAGACACTTCATTTCCCAACTCTGTGCATTTTCACTGGTTGTCCTGAATATTTGAACAGCTTTACTTCCTCATCTCTTTCTCTTGGTTTCTTTGTTTCCTTCAGGTAGAATTAATATCCTATCTTCTGGAAGAAGACTTTTCCTAGTTGTCCTTAAAGTTTTTCCTTTCCTTGGAGATTATCTCCAATTTATCTTGTATTTGTCTTACTTGTTCACAGTTATTTTCACATTATCTCTTTCATTAGACTGAGCTTTCTGAAGGTAGTGACCATTTCTTTATATGTCCCATATACTTATCACAGTTCCTAGCAATATAGGAAACTCTTAATAAATGTTGGATTGAATGGTAATCAATATCTTATATCAGGCAATGGTATTAATACATATAGTTAAGAGAGACCAACAGGAGTCTGTAATATTTAGAAAGGGACAGTTGATAATGATATAAAATCCATATTAAATATGTGCACTGGATGTTGTAGCATTAATATAATTTGAGGAAAAGATAATTGAATCAGAAGCAGATTTAGTGAGATACTAATTGTAGGTGTTTCTTCTCTCCTAATATTTTCAGTAATATAACAGAAAATCAATCAGTCAACAAGCATTTATTAAGAAATTACAATCAACCAAGTACTTTGCTTAGTGTTTGGGATAAAAAGAAAGACAAAAACACGTTCCCCATCCCCAAGGAACACACATCCAAATGGAGGAATAAGTTCATAAATAAATGTACATACAACATATGTAAAGTGCAATTAGAACCTGCAACTCAGAAAGGATCACTAGGAAATGGGGAATGAGATCTGGAAAAGTCCTCCTAGAGAAGGTAGATTTTGAACTCAGATCTAAAGTAAAATATTAATAGGTAAAGGTGATGAAGAAGAACATTCTAGAAATGAGGGATGCCAAGTGAAAACGCACAGGCAGGAGTTAAGGAACCACAAGAAGGTCAATGATGCTTTTTGTAGAGTATGTAGAAGAGAGTGAAATGTAAGAAGACTGGAAAGATAGGAAGGGGCCAGGTTGTGATGAATAACTTGCAATTAATAGAAAGGAATTTTTAGGAATATAAATTAGAAACCACTAAACTCAAATATCTTTTATATAAATTGAAATAATTAAATGGCATTGATTTATATTTATAAGAGTACTAAAATCTGGATCATCAAAACATGAACTAAAGAATTTAAATAATTCAATTTCAGAATGAGAAACTAAAAAAATTATGAGTGAATCTTCAAAAGAAAAAAGAACCTCTGGATCTAGATAGATTTACAAGTGGTTTTCTACTTACTATTTAAAGAACAAATGACTTCAGGAACATGAACAATTCTCTAAAATAGTGAAAGAACTTGCTATCAAACTCCTTATGTGAGACAAATATAGTCCTGATAGTCAAACCAAAGACAGATAAAGCAGAAAAAGAAAATCAAAATCAATATTGGTGAAGTATATTGATGCAATAATAATAATTAAATTTTATTTTTCAAGAAAGTGTTAATTATGATAAGATATTTGTACCAGGAATTCTAGGATAATAGAAAAATAAAACAACTTTACAAATATAATCAATCATAGTGATAATAACACAAATGATACATATATTAATCAATAAAAATCAGAAAAAAATAAAGCATTCATTTATATTAAAATATTTTCAAGAATGTGGAAAAGATGTTATTTTAACAGGATCAAGATGATCTATTTAAAGTCAAGTGATCACACAATTTTTAATGGAGAAACATTTGTAGAGTTCCTACTAAAATGAAGGTTACAGAAAGAATACCCACTTATTATTAGATTTGGTGGGAAAAGTGCCACTATAGCAAAAAAAAGGTCAAAAAATGAAATTGAGAGAAGAATCAAAAGGAAATATGTGGCAAAAAACTATATTTTCATCTAATGAGTATTTTGTAATGGTAAAGTGATTGCATAGTGATGAAATGAGAGCCAAGAGATTAAATGAAATGTCCATACCATTTCAACAACAGATTCAATTTTTTTCATAATTTCTGACATCTATGATTATTTTAAAAAATCACTGGAATACATGAAAAATTAGTGTTTATTGGAATTAAGTTTCTGTACTCTATTGACTATAATTTTGGTCAAATGTCAAATGAACTGATTTTGTGCTTCTTAGAAAGTAAAAAAAAATCATTTATTCCTTTTTTTATGGAGACAAGGCATTTAAAGACCTATATCTTGACAACTCATTAAGAAAATGATTTGCTTTTGGATTTTTGAAGTAAATGTGATTAGTCTATAAAACCTGCTAAGTCCTACCAAGCTAGAAAATTTTCAAGTATAGGGTTCAATGATAGAAAATAATGCTTCAGGACAAATTTCTCTAAGTTTAGAGAGGCTTATTAGTTGATCATAGGCAATCATTTTTTTATCCACTGAAGCACCCAAAAAACCACATGTTAAGTTACAAAGAAGTTGAAATCTACAAATGTTGGTCTGAGTACTCACACCAATGAAATAAGGGATCATGAAAGTTTTGAAGAAGTAGGAAGATACCTATCAAAAGCATTTTTTACCTTCATCTCCCATGAATAATATAATTTTCACAGAATTAAGGCAAAGCATGAAAATATGAGATGAAAAGAGAAATAACCCTGAGAAGATAAAGACAAATTTTATATTAGCAACAAAACATGCCATACTCATAAGGAAAGTTTATGTTAAGTAAGCATGTGTTGTCTTTAACTAATCATTGCTTACTTGTAAAGCAAAGAGAACATTAATTAGCTCCTCTAAAGAGAATAATTTTAAAGTGTCCTTTAGAATATTAGAATATGAATTTATTAAAAGATAATCAATTTGTGAAGAAGTCATTTGAATGGTTGGTTCTTCGATAAGGAAAATTCCTCTCCTAATTCAGGTCAGCATCTTCTATGCCGTTTACAGTATTAGAGAGTTGCCTAAATCACCGAGAAACTAAATGATTTGCCCAGGTTCATATAACCAGTATATGTAAGAGATGGGACTTAAACCTAGGCTTTTTTTTTTGTTTTATTTTGTTTTGATTTTTAGCTTAAAGACCAGTTTTCTCTCCACTGCTTCATGCTGCCTCTCATGAAAAGAATACTGTTAAAGGCTCTGAAGCATAATTTCTACAAAGTGATGTATTCTGGGAGGACTCCTTGAGAAAAGGAAACCTATTTTGACTTTTGTTATAGCTCTAATTTCCTAGCATAGTGCCTGGCACATAGTAGGTGCTTAAAAATGCTTATTAACCAGATGATGATTAACACTCTAGTAAGCAAAATGTGTTCATATAAATCCCAATGTACCTATGAAGAAAAAAAATTATTAGACATCATAGTGATAACATATGTATACATATATACATATACAAACACATATTTATACACATATATTCCCAAATATATGTAAATATATACATTAAATACATATAAATGTATGTGAGTTTTCTGTTAGAAGTGCCATTGGTACCTCAGTGTATAATGCTACTTGGTTATGGTCAAAAAGGCCAATACATGACCATAAAGCTTTTCACATAGAGTCCATGTAAATGTATTTCTATAAAAGTAAAACTTGTAGAAAGATTTACATGAAGTGATGCAAAATGAAGTAAACAGCACCAAGAAAACAACATACAAAGTGACTACAATTTAAAAGGAAAGAACTACCACAAAACAATGGAAAATGAAAGTTGCTGACTTACAAAGAAAAAGCATAGCCCCAAAGAAGACATAGGAGAAGATGGCTCTTTCCCTTCTTTTCAGAGGTGGGAGATCCAAGTTTGTAGAAAAATTGTATATATTTTCACTGTTTTATGTCTCAATAAGTTTTGCTGATTCTTTTTTAATTTTTCTTAAAAAAATCCTTGTTCTATGAGACTGTCACCCACCTCCAGGAGAAAGCAGGATACTGGGATAAATTTAGGCAATTTAACAACAAAATAGTATTTAAAGGAAAGCTTAATTGATAGCTTCTGATATTCCTAATTGATCTGTTAAGGTGAAAACAACAATGGCTCAAATGACAATATAGGGTCAAGAAACAAGGTGCTTCAACTGTAGTGAGGATAAATATTGTTTTAGAAGTATAAGAACACAGAAACCTTAAGTGTTTACCTAAGATAAGGTTATGTCAACTGGCAAAGTAGGCCTTAAGATATCAGCTATATGAAATAATTTAGTAGGGTCACCAACATGGAACAGGGAAAATGTTGAATGCCTATTATATGAGTGTATTCTGGCAGTGAGACTGAGATAGGAGGGTACTTCACCAAAGCTATTATTGACTCTGATGGTGTCTTGCTGAATTATGCATGGTGTCAGAAGAATAGAGAATTTTCTTGAAAAATGAATACATTACATTCACCTCACATGTTAAAACTAGATGGAAATGAAGCTGAACAGTGAACAAAATGTAAATAGTTCTTGATTTATTCAGTGACTACAGAGGATGACAAAAAGAAAGAAAAGCTTCAAATCTTTTTGTTGTGCTATGTGCTGCTGGAAAGGGCCTTGGAGATTGATATTACATTTACATCTAAGAAAAACTAGAGGAGTTTAGCTTTTATAATCCAGATGTTTTCTGAAAACTGCAGCCCCTGGTAAAAACCATCACTCATGAGAAATTATACCCGGGTGCATTAACTTTGTTTTGTTGTTATTGTAAGTCTGGAAATATATAGATCAGCTGCCTCTCCTAGATTGCTTTCATAATATTAAAAAATGGACATGTGCATGTATTTTGGGACCTAGCACTAAAATCTCTGGAGATCAGAACAGGCTGGAGTAATATATTTAGTATTTTAAAACCTTTGTTAAGTAGTGGGAGTGGACTTTCAAGTGCACACATTCTTTTGCATATAATATTCACATAATAGAAATTTTAAACTCTGAGTGTTTTTAGCAGTAGCAGAACTGTTTAAAGGAATTAAACTATTACTGTGGAAGCACAGAATCACAGAATTTTAGATTTGGAAAAGACTTCCCCACAAATCTAGTCCAATAGATAGTAAAAAGGAATTCCCATTATAACAGATCAATGAGTGAACATTCAGGTTGTTTGAAGACCAACAAGGAAGTGGAACCCAGAGCCTTTCAAGGCAGCACATTCCACTTATTAGAAAGTTTTTCCTAGCAGCAAATCTAAATTTTATTCATTGCACCTTCCACCATTGCTCCTGGTTTTTCCCTCTAGAGGCAAACAGAACAAGTTGTATCCCTTCATATGACAGCCCTTCAAATATTGACTAATGCTATTAAGCCTCTTGTTACCCAGTCTTCTCTACACTAAATTTCATCAGCTGCTTCAAAGATCTTCATTTTGTATGGACTCAAGGGCCTTCACAGATTTTCCCTCCAACACTCCCTTCTTTTCTCCCTTCCTTTTTCCTTCCCTTCCCTTCCTTCCTTCCCTTCCCTTCCTTCCTTCCTTCTTTCCTTCCTTCCTTCCATCCTTCCCATTGCTCTGTTCTGGATGATTTCCACTTTATCCACATCCTTTCATGGTGTTAATAATAAACAAATCATTTCAAGCATAGTCTAACCAGAGAAGAGTACCAAGAGACTATAACTTCCTTTTTTTCCAGGAAGTTATGCCTGTCTTAATGTGACCTAAGACTGCAGTAGTTTTAAAGTGCTTGGGATATTCAACCTTCAAAATCAGCTCTTGAGTGTTAATGGGAGAGGTAGCAGAGTATAATAGAAAGTCAGCTTAATTTGGAGTCAGAGAAATAAGGCTCAAATCCTGGTTTGGGTTTACCATTATGATGACCTCAGGGAATGAATCTAACCCCTCTGACCCTCAATTTCTTCATCTATGAAAACTAGACCACAGGTTAATCTTTTAGGTCACAGACTTCATGCAATTTGATGCCATGAATCTCTTTGCAGAATAATGTTTTTAAATAATGGAGGAAATATGAAATTTTAGTTAGATATTAGTGTAAATAAAGATATTTTTTTCTTATCTAAGTAGATGGACCCCCTGAAATATATTCATGGACCCCTAATGTCCAGAGATCTCAGATTAAGACTAGATGATATTGAAGGCCCCTTCTAATTCTAAATCTATGAACTTCTAATCCTACAAGTAGGTCACATTCACAAACCAGAAATTATTGTGAGTTAAATCAATGCAATTCTTTCAGTAGAGGCTTCATAATCTTAGATCTGAAATCACAGATGGCAAGTTTAGTAATTAGCATCCTTTATCACTGGATCAGTAGGGAGGTTAAGTACCAATGAAACAACATTCTCTTGTCAAGGACAGAATTTCAAGATAGGAAATAGAAAAGTATTAAATGTTCAATTGTCTATGGCTCTTCCCTGACTGCACCTTTCCCAGACAAATTGATTCAGTTTTAGTCCTATATCTTGCAGAAAAGCTATAGAGAAAGAGTGAGAAAAATAAAGAAAAAAATTAAAATAGGGTCTATGAAGAAGAATATAAGTAGTAAGAGTTGATTATTTCTAGAGAAATCAGTCTGGAAGGTAACATTAGAGTATAATCAAGAAGTAACAAAGGAGTCACTATTATCAAGGATGTGAAGTGCTTTCTAAGGCATCAAGTCATCAGTTTTTTCTCTGATTCTGAGGAAAAATTTAGAGGAAGTTATACTAAGTAGTTGTTATGAATATCTAAATAAAGAGCCAAATTTAATCATGGCTAAGTAGATAATGCAATTTGAAGAGCAATGGGAATCCCCCATCCCTAAACATATCCAAATCTATCCTCTACCAATGTGTCCTTTAAGGTAGGTTGAAATTCCACCAAGAAAGATTCATTCATGAGATTCAGAACAAGAATGTTTCTTGAAACCCTTTTAATCCATTTCCTCTTACTTTACAGGTGGGAAAACTGAATCCTAAGGAGATTTTAAATGACTTTTCCAGTACAAATCATAAGATCCAAACTCTTCATTTTACATAAGGGGAAATGGAAGCCCAGTGAGGTTAAATGTCTTGCCCAAAGTCACACAAGAAATAAAGAACAGAATTGTGTTGTGAACCCAGGTCTTTGGAATCCAAAATCAGAGTTCATTTCACTCTACTATACTACCTCTCATTGAACTAAATGCAACATACATTTATCAAATGTTTCTTGTGTGAAAAGGAGGAAAAGACAGGCTTGATAAGACAAAATCAAATGCCTAATGGAGTGTACAATCTAGTAGGGACACATGAAACATATAGAAATATAAATACACAAACATAAACACAACCACAAATGTACACACATACAAATATATACATATACAAATAACCAAGAGAACTGCATCCAATTGCTTCTTGATGCAGATGGGATGGATTAGTGGTAGAAAGATCATTTCTGACTGGGGGCATAAGGGTGGGCTTCCAGGAAGAAGGGTAGGAGGCAATATTTTTGTCATTAAATTAGAAAGGGAGGTAAAAGGAAGTCATTATTGAGGGATAAAAAAAAGAGTCTAATTGGTTAAGGGAGATACCATAGGGAATATCAAGAAATATGCAATGCAGTCCTTAAGCTCCAAGAGCTCATAGCCTATTTAAGTAGAAAAAAATAAACTTCTGAAAAAATTAACTAATAATTGACACTTTGGCAATGTGGACAGAAATGGACTGTAGAGTCTGGTATTTGGTGGATCTATGCTTACATTGTGACAAGCATTGCCTGACTGGAATATAATGAATAGGATATGAACAGATTTAAATAACTGTGGGTGATAACAATAGAAAAGATGTCACAAGGCTGTGCATGATTAATTGTCAAATGAATTGCACAGACAATTGCAGAGACAATGTTGTATATTGGGGGGAAAGTAATGGACTTGATTTAAATAACTTGGGTTTGAGTCCTGGCTCTGAAATATGCTAACCCTATAACCATGGGTGGCTGAGTTGACTCTTTTAATTTAAATTTTTAAATTCAATTTTATCCTTTTTCTTGGATATGAATTATCTCCTTCCCACCTGCCCTCTCTCACTCATTGAGAAGGCAAGGAAAACAAAATTGATTACAAATATGTATAGTCATGCAAAATAAATTCCAGCATTAGCCATGGAGAAATACAGGAAGAAAGGAAGGAGAAAGAGAAAAGAAAGACAGAGAAAGAAAAAAAATTTACTTCAGTTTGTACTCTAAGTCTATTAATTCTCTATCTGGAAGTTGATAGAATGTTTTATAATAATTTCCCTGAAGCTGTAATTGATCACAGTATTAATCAGAGTTACGATGTCTAAGTTAATTATCTTTACAACATTGTTATTGTGTAAATTGTTCTGGTTGGGTCCACTTCACTTTGCATCAGTTTGTACAATTCTTCTTAGGTCTTTTTTCTGAAACTACCCCTTTTCACAATTTCTTAGCAAAAATGGTATTCTAACACATTCACATGTCATAATTTGTTCACCCATTCTCCAGTTAATGGGTATCCCCTCAGTTTCCATACCTTTGTCACCACAAAAAGAGCTGCAATAAATATTTTTTTATATATGGATAATTTTACTTTTTCTTTGATGTCTTTGGGGTATAAACCTAATAGCAGTATTGCTAGTCAAGCCTCAGTTTTCTCATCAGTAAAATGGGGTGATATTTGTACTATGCATTTCCTAGGATTGTTGTGAATTGCATGCTTTTCAAACATTTAAATACTATACAAATATATCTCATCATCACTTTATTGTCATTATCATCACCATAAAAACTAGGAATGACAATAATCAGAAACCTGTGAGAGCTAACTAGATTTCCTAAGTCTTGGCTTTTGTTAAAAGATAGGAAAAGAAGTATAAGCTTAGAGATGATTCTTTCATTGATGGAACCTCTGAATTCATTGTGTTTTTTTCTATAGAATCACAAAACTTGGAAATGAAACTAAAGTACAGAGGTATTAAGGCTTTCAGGTTGCTACTTTTGAAAGATCTCTAATAGATAAGTGTAATACTATGAGGTAGGCATTTGTGGTCATTTTTATCAAAGGCCACTAACCTTGCAATAACCTGATAAAGTTAGGATTCTTCTTAACAATTTTATCATTGTTAGTTCAAAAGATGGTTTTGATGGTCCAGTAAAAGGCATCCTTGCTGAGAAATTCCACATATGCCAGACTTCTGTTAAGAGCTGACATTCTTAGAATTTTCATTAAGGTATCTGATCCTGCCTCAAACATACCCTTATAAAGTGAGGAGGAGAGTGTATACAACTTAAATCTAAATGTGAATGATAAGATCACCATTCACTGATAGGATTATAGAACTTTAGGTGTGTGGCACACATACCTCTTCATTTTACAGATAAGAAGACTGAGTCATAGAGTGTTGAAGTGAACTATCCAGTGTCACAGAGGAAGAATATGAAAAAGTCAGGATTTCAATTCAAGTCTTCTGAATCCAAATCTAAATTTTTGTATGTTGCCATCCTATCTCTTCCCATGAGCCAAAGTCCTTTCCTGGATGAGATATCAAGTAGAAGACAAAATACCCACAAAATACCATAAGAAGGGCCCACTTTGAAAAAAACTTGTGCCTGGAGAAAGTTTTCCTTTAATAATTGAAATATGTTTTATATAGTTCTTCACAAATTGCAAAGTGTTTCCCTTGGCTTAGATAAGATATCTAAGAGGTAGCAACTGGGGGTGATGAGGATTAGTTTAAGGCAGAAGAAAGTAAGTTTCTAAGATCTCCAGAAGCAGGAGGGATTCTGAGATCTGCAATCCATGGGACAGAGAAGAAAGAGCCAGGAATAAAGAGTAAACAGGCAATTGGATGGCACAATGAACTTTGAGTCAGGAAGACCTGAGTTCAAATCCTGCCTCCAAAATATACAAGCTGAATGACCTCACATAATCCTTTAACCTTTCTATTCCTTAGTTTATTTTTATCTGTAAGGTGAGGGAGTTGGAATTAATGTTGTTAAAGGTCCCTTCCAGTTTAAAATCTATGATCTTATGATAAGTTAATGGTAAATAACTTGGGATGAGATATAAGCAAGATCTAAATCCTGTGACTACAGGATGACCTGGGACAACATAGGAAAGGGCTGCATGTTCCAAAGCCTTGGAAATGAGAGTCACAGGAAGTCCATTCTGGAAGGCTTATATACACCCATTCTTCACAAATCTAAAGGCCTTCAGCCAATATAAAATCAACAAGACATGGCAGAAAGGGGACAGTGATAAAAGAGGAAGGAGGTAAGAAGGAGCACACTATAGATAACTATAATGTATAATACAATTATAATAAACATTTCTTAAACAAATATTTTGTGCAAGGTGCTGTGTCAGGTCCTGTTAGTCAAAAGACAAATAAAATCATCCTTGCCTTCAAGGAGTTTACATTCTATACACAGAAATCAGTAAATGCAAAGAATAGTCAAGATAATTCAAAGCAATTTCATGAATGAGAGAATATCTTTAAAATTTCAGTAGAGGAGTATCAGAAATTTTTAGGTGATTTTTAGGTGAAGTGACATCTGAGTTGTACTTTGAAGGAAGATAGCTAGTATTTTAAGAATACTAAGAATTTAAGGGCAAGAGAGAAAGGAGAACTATCTGATTTCCATTCCACAGTATTTTCTGAACAACAAGGAATCCAAAAGAAAGATCTGGTAGTGGATAAAAATGCAACAAAGGCCACAGAAAGCCAATCACCAATAATTATTAGCATTTACTGGTAGAAGAAGGATGGATGCTTACAGTCTCATTCCATCTTGGACACAGTGGCATCATAGAACACAGAAGGTAATAAAAGAAGAGAACAATCTAACCCTAATTTATCCTGTATGTATCCTGTTTGTATATGTTTGTTTTACACATTGTCTTCCCCAGGAGATTTTGAGCATCCTGAAACATAGTATCTGGAACATAGTATAGTTTAAGAAATACTTCTTGACTTGACTTTACTAAGCAAAGGTAATAGTAGCAGTTATAAAATCAGCAACCAATAATAGGAATTTACTGTCAAGAGGCATATAAAGAGTAACTTGAATAAACCTGTTAAATAGCTACATCAGTCCTTTCTAGTAAATATAATGAATTACACAATGCTCTGACACTGCCCCTGTCACAAATGCACTCTTTTGGTCCTGCTTACTGGTGAGGCTATCTCACACTCAGAAATTGCTCACCACATTGTCCACAGACAAAGGATCACTTAGTCATCCCTTTCGTTTTGACTTCCTCTCCTCCCTACATGATTATTGTTCCTTGCTAGGTTTACTTTAGTTTTAAATGCTGTTATGATTATCACATATAAATGAATTCACATAAACAAACTCCTAATAAATGGGTGAGAGGCAGTGTGGCATTGTGGGCTGAAGGCTAACAACAGAGTCAAGAAAACTGGGTTCAAGTCCTGACTTTTTGTGCTTTACATAATCAGGGTTAAGTTATATAATATCTCAGAGCCCCCAGACACCTTTGTTAGCCTACAAGTTATAAAAGAGAAGTTGTTGGAAGGAATTTATACACTGGGAATTTCCCATGCCAGTTAAATCACAATAAATTTTAAATATATAATCTATAAAACTTTAAATTATAATAAATTTTAAATATATCAGTGATTTAGCTTTCTGTAATGTTGAAATTATCTCAAAATGTTAAACCAAATTCCATGGTAATTCAGTATGTTTTGTCTACCATTTCTTTTGTTCTTTGTAAGTATTTTCAATATATCCAGACCTTAGAGAATGTGGGAGATAGGTTATCATTTTTCTCTGATGATACAATATTCTCAATTAGAAAAACCTTGAGTAAGGCATGTTGACAAGCTAAAAGCAGCACTGGCTAGGGCAGAAGAGAAAGACTGTGCTTAAATAATGAAGAGTGTGGAATAAAAGCCTCTGAAAGATGAAATCTAGGAAATGTTTCATCTGGGAAAGACAGCCTATGCAGAGCCTGAAGTAATTACTGAAATGTCAGGGCCATACAGCACAGAGAAACTATGAAGAGCCTCGTGGCCAACAACAGGATGGGGGCTGTACGCTTTTTAAAATTCATGTTTCAAATATTCACAGGCAATGCACCCTTTTGAGGTAACACACTGAAATCTATAGAGCTGCATAGGGAACAGAAAATGTGGGCATGAGAAAAAAGCTGAAAGAAGCTTATTCACATGGATTACAATCCTTTCCTCAAACATTTGATGCTACAAAGGTGGCTGAAGGGCTCTGGCAAGACATCAAGATTTTCTTGTTCTTAAGTATGGGAGGACTTGAAGACAAAAGCCAGAAGTTTTTAGGGTCTTTGTGAAATTAAAAGGAGATTTTTAAGACACCTCAATATTAAGGTCAAAGAATACCAGACACACAAAGGTCCTAATATTCTGTGTAACATCTTGAAATCGGAAGGATTCAGAGGCAGTATGCAGAGGATAGCAAGCTGATCTTGGCATCAGGAAGACCTATTCAAGTCCTGACACTTACTCCCTGATCATGGAGGAATCATTTAACTTCTTAGCACTCCAGGCAACCCTTTCAGACTCTAAGTTGCAAAGCAAGAACCAAATGTGTGGATAGAATGAGTGGTCTCACTGGGAGTTGTCTATACCAATTGAATCACAGGTCTTATAAAAAAAAGAATTAAAACATGTAATTAATAGTCTTTGACTCATGAATTGGTCAAAGAATTCATCAGGTAATAACCAAGAAATTTACCAACACTGAGACTGTCATTAACTAGGTTGTTCCTCAGATGATGGACTGAGTCTGCTCCCTGTACCATATAAGCCTTTCTAAGTTTGTAAAACCTTCCAAGTTCAGACTTTCCTGACACAATCTTCAGGAATCCAAGGTTAATTCTCCTCCATGACGATACACCAGAGTTGCAATTTGAGGAAGATCCAATTATTGTTTGTTGATTACCAAAAAAAGTGTTTGAATCAAGAACAAACCAGCTTTAAAGATTGTCCTCCAAGAAGGAGTTAATATCTTATGCATATCTTAAAATCATAACAGATTCCTTGATAAATGCTACTGTACCCAAGAGGTAACTCTGCTCAAAGATGCTTGGAATAATAAGTTAAAGTAAAGCACACCACAGACCTCTGTGTACCAAAGATGTTTGGCATAAACATGGAAAATATGGTCCAGATGGAAAAGGGATGGCCTATAAGTGTTCCTGTTTGTGGCTGATATTGTGTTGATTTTATCAAATCCCAGAAATTTCCATGACCACTTAGATAATTAACCAATTAAAATGGATTGACCTAGAAAGTCATATGAGAAAAACAAAATGGAATATAACACCAATTTTTCAGCCTGTGTGAAGGAGCTGAATGCCTTGTTCATTGGCAGATATATTTACATACATAGATACATCTTAACATACCTATGTACATACATATGTACATGTATACATATATATAAGTATCTATCTACATATCTCTATCTATCTATCTATCTAGCAATGCAAATAGAAGAGGTAGGCTGAAAATTGATTAGGAGAAAGAAAGCAGATTGAATTCCATTTGGGAAATTACATAGCATTTTTGAAAATCCCAACTTGCTCCCTAACTTAAAAACCCATCCTTTTAACAAATATTTTGTCAGTGATGCTGTATGATTTCAAATCTTGAGACATTAAAGTATCTAAATAACCCAAATCGTGGATGATCCAAAGTAACGCATGGATAAATCTATGGTGGGCATATGTAGACTGGAGTGTATTTGGGTTTTTACCTGGTGTGGTATATTGCTGACATATTAGCAGGAATTCTTTTGCCTGTATCAAAGTAAACCCAAAAGCCAAATTTATCCCTAGAATCTCACCTCTCATAGTAAATTTCACTATTTATAGTTTAGAATGGAGTATAATTATTGCTATATTAATATTAATAATATGAGACAATGGGGTTGTTTTATAGCTGCTATGTTGTCTATAATATATAACCCAGGGGTGGGGAAACTGTGGCCTCAAGGCCACATATGGACTTACAGGTCGTTAAGTGCAGCCCTTTGACTAAATCCAGACTTCATGTGAAGTTCATACAGGATGTCTAAACACTTTTAACTCCTTAATTTTGGATACAAATAACACCAACCCATATTAATGTTGAATATAATATTTCATTCATATGTTTCAAAGAACATATAAATTATACACAATGGAATTTATAAAAATAAAACAACTATGTGAACTTTTCTATAGGATATCAATTTATGAGAGTTTGAAGAGAAATGATAGACACTTGCTTTGGAAAGCAACAGTACTAATTAAAGTTAGCCAACATGATTTAATATCTATTATTTTTTAGGAAATGTATTAACTATTTATTATCCTTTTCTCAGATAAGAGAGAGGTTACTGGAATATCTACTATCTCCTTTCATTTTAATTTCAATCTTAGAGCCTTAGAAAATGGGATATCTATTGATATAGATAGGTCTATCAATATAACTTGTGTGTGTGTGTGTGTGTGTGTGTGTGTGTGTGTGTGTGTGTGTGTGTGTTTGGTTGAAGGCTTGATATTCAATAATAATGTTGGTAGTCAGTCGTTTTTTGTCAGAAGATAAAGTTTCCCGGTATTCTCTTTTCTATTGCTTGGAATATAGATTCAAGCTATTTGAGATGAAAAACTTTAGCCAATCTCTATAGCAAATTTATTTTCAAAATATCATATTTAGGTGAGAAAAGGTAATCTATTTCATTTGAACATATTCATAATAATAACAGTAGCATTTATATAGTATCTACTATTTCTTAACATGATATTACTAGCAAGTGGAACAAGTAAGAGATATTGGAGAATATCAGTCACTTCATCATTTGTGCCATAGCAAAAGGAGAAACTTTTCTACAAAGCAAGATGATTATCTAATAATTCAGTAATAATCCCAAAACAGTAGTCATAAAAATCAATAAACAATAATCCAAAACTAATGTAAAAAAATAGCTGTCATTGACCCTGAGAAATAAGTGACAACATTATTCCCATTTTACAGATGGGGAAATTGAGGACAAAAATTGGCACAGAGTAGTATAGTTAGTAAGTGTCTGAAGCTGGATTGAATTCAGGTCTTTCTGATTCTAGGTCCATCACTCTATCCACAGTACCAACTAGTTATGTTTCTACCACACTCACAATCAGGTAAAGGATTATTTGGGTAATTGAACAGTTATTCAGGATCTCTAGATAAATATCTAGTATCATGGTAAGAGCTAATGGGAAAGACAATGTTATTTGATTTCAAATCTCAACATATATAAAATCTTATTTCCATTCCCTTAGTGCCTTCAGCTTTGTACTTGAAGTATAGTAAAGTGTCAAATTCCAAGAGGTACAAGTAGTACAATTCTTTTCATGTACAATAGAGAAATAAAATGTCAAAAAAAGAACTAAATCACTTTAAAGTATAACTAAGCCAAAAGCTAAGAGCCTTTCAACATCTTCATCAAGTTGGTTTCTTCTTTGTTTTATTTTATACTTTCATATACTTTATCAAATTATGAGTATTTCCAGATCTGACATGGAGAAAATTGGTCAATAAAAGCATATATTCCATTTATCCTCTGTAATTTGTTACTGAAACAAGCAGCATTTCTTAAATGCAAATAGATCAATTCCCAAACCCATAACCACCTTTGATTGGTAAGCATTTTACTTTTTGTTGGCTGATCTTAGTCCTACCATGCCATTTCTTGGTTATCTTCAACCCATGCCACTATGCAAATAATGCCACAAATCCACTATACTGACTCTGGACAGGGCATCTCAATCAACTGGGTTGTTACTTTAATAATCACTCTCTATGACATCCCTCTATAAAACATTCTTCTGTAATTTCCACTTCCTTATCTTATGTGGGTATGTATAAATGTGTGTATACTCATATGCATATACAATAACCTATACTTAGACACATGTATAAAATGAATAAACTTACACATGTATATAATGTAGGATATTCCCCGATTAGAATATAAGCACGATGAAGGCAAGAACTGTCTTGATTTTTTAAAAAATCTAATATCTATTATGGTAAGCATTATTACTATCCCTATTTTACAATTGAGGAAACTGAGGCAGAAAGCTCTTAAGTGACTTGTCCATGGCCAAAGAGTTGACATGTGTCTGAGACCAGATTTGAAATTAGCTCTTCCTAACTCCAGGGCCAGTGCTCTATCCAGTGTGTCACCAGCAGTCATCATTTATTTATTCATTCTTTAATGTCCATGGTGTAACATCTTGGTGTTTTAGACTATTGAATGCAAAATGATTTATATTTGCCTAAAGTTAAAGTCAGTATATTAAGCAAGTATTTTTAATAGTCATTATTTACCATTATATAATTCAGTAAAATAACTCTATGAATGAAAAGCTCTTTAGTTTTATTTCATGAATTATGTTTAATCTCAAGGGACAATTTGTTTTGCAGATTTATTCCCCTGTTAAGATATCACATTTTGATAGCCTAGTTGTATGCTAATTTAGGTTCAATACATTTTTCATATTATCATTCATTCTATAAATTTCTAAACATAAACAAGCAAGGCAATAAATATAATCCAGTGACCATGGACCTGGGATTTTGTTTTAAGAACTTCTGAAAGTTGGTGCTATCATGATTGCTACTAGTTGATAATGAAGGAAAAGGAGAAGAAAAAGGAAGAATTTTTTTTTAAATAATACAATTCTAGAAACTATTGTAATAAAATAGTAAAGGCAGTAATAGAAGCGAATCATATCTGTAAACTATAGCCATTGTGTTCAATTTTTTTAAGAAAAATCACAAAATTAATTCATTTATTCCCACAAAACTGAATTGTAAAAGTATTCTTTCTGCTTTATTATATTCTAAATTCCAGTTCATGTCACTGCTTTTAATTGACCAATGGTTAGCTTGTCCATATAGAAACATTGTTCATAAATCTTAAAATGTCCATGAAGCTTTAAAATGCAACATATATTTAGAAGAACAGAAATTTGTGCAGAATATAAAGTCATTTCTGATCCTCACTTAAATTTCAGCTGAAGATTCCTATCTCCACCCCCCAAAATTGTTCTGGAAACTTTAATAATTCTTGATTTATTGCATTTAAAGAATCAAGAAAAACTTCTTGCTTTATCTATATGAGGGTCTTGAAAATTCTCTTAATTTTGTCATAAAAAACATAGATGGTAATTAGTGAAGTAGACTTTTAGGTAATAAGGAACAAATAATATTAATAATGGTTATTGATACAATGTGTTATTGTTTGTAGGGAGCTGACATAGATATTATTTGAAAAGGCAAAAACCTCAAGGCTGAAATTTACCTTTTCAAATCTAGTAATGAGATTGTAAATTCAAAGGTTAGAAAAAATACTATAGGGTTCTAAATTTCTCAATTCCTTTACTGACCTAGGAATTTCATCATCTCTTATATAATTTCACTTTTCTCCACTCATGTAGCCACTACCCTTATATTATAAGCCCTCATTACCCCTCACCTGGACTAAGGTAATAGCTTTCTAATTGGTCTCTGTCTCATCTTTCCCCACTCTAATTCATCCTACACTCAATTGCCAAAGTGCTTTTTGCTAAATTGTAAGGAATAATAGGAAGTCACTGAAGTTTATTGAATGGGGAACTCTGAACACTGAACACTGAAGCTTACTGAATTCCATTCTCAATAAATTCCAGTGGCTTCCTATTAACTCAAAGATCAAACATAAATTTGTTTGACATTCAAAGTCCTTCACAAATTTGACCCTCCTACCTTAACACTTTTCTTAGACCTTACTCCATTCCATAGACTCTACCTTCCAGTTTTACCAGTCTCTTTTTCCATGTTCACAGAATTTGTCTCCTGCCTCCACCCATTTCCACTGGCTGTCTTCCTTGCATGGCTTTTTTTTTTTCCTTCTCACTTTTGCCTGCTTTCTTCTTTGGCTTCCTTCAAGACTAAGTTTAAATCTTATGATCTGTAGGAGGCCTTCCTTATATTGGCATTTACACTGTATAATTCTGCATCTAGTTATTTGCACGTTGTTTTGTTTCCCCAGCAGAACAGTCAATCTCCTTGTGAGGAGGGCTTTTTTTTTTTTTAGTATTTATTTTGCATTGCTAATGTTTAGCACAAATTTGTTCTGTGAAGTTTGGATTGAGTTGCCAGGCCACACTTGAGGACCTAAAGGGCCATATGTGGCCTCGAGGCCACAGGTTCCCTACCTCTGACTGATACAATTCAAAATAAGGCACACAGCAGTTTTACATGCCTGGGGGGGGGGGGAAGAGTCTTTCCAAATACATCTTTTAAAAAATCTATTTGATCATTCTCAAAGATGGCAGAGTGAAAGCAATGACTTGTTTGAGCTCTCCCCCAAACCCCTCCAAATACCTGTTAAAAAATGGCTCTAAACAAATTCTAAAGCAGCAGAACCAACAAAAAGACAGATTAAAACAAATTTCCAGCCCAAGATAACCTGGATGGTTGATTGGAAAGGTACATCACACTGGGCTGGCAGAGGAGTGCTGTTTGGCATGGGCACGCAGGTCTCAGTGAACCTAGAGCAGGCCTCAGAGGACTGAATCACAGGCAGCTGTGGCAGTTTCCAGACTTCTCAACCCAAAAACTCCAAAGACAATTTAGAAGGTCAGTAGGAAAAGTATGTTTCTGTGGTGAAAGAGAGAGGCTAGGTCCCAGCCCCAGTTCTTGAGCTTGGCCCCAGGGCAGTAGCTTCTTCCTGAGCTTCCAGCCTACAGATTGAGGGGGAATACAGTGGCTAATTAGAGAGGGATTGCAGGGATCTCTTTGCTGTTGAAGGATCCTCTTGTTTTGCCCATGCTTGGATCTGAGTAAGAGTTCTGCTCAATGGTCCTGGGTGAGGAGGAGCACTGGCATGGTAGAATATGTAGTGTGGTGGAGAGGAAATCCTCCTCACAGTTCCAAGACAGAAAAGAGTGCTTGTGGTCACTCATAGACCAGAGCACAGGCCAGGAAAGGAGTGAACACCTTGCCCCTTATCATACCACCTTGGAAGAACTGAAAATTTACAGGTCCCTAGAAGTATCTCTGAAAACAATTGCACAAAACCCCCAAAGCTTGGGACAATACATTCTCCACATTGGAAACAGACCTTTACCTTAATAAAGAGTTTATAACTCAAGTAATTGACTGGGATCATGACCAAACCTCACAAAAAGAGTTGGACCATAGAATCTTTTTTTGGTAACAAAGAAGATCAAAACACAACCAGAAGAAGATAACAACATCAAAGGTCCTACATCCAAAGGCTCCAAGAAAAATATGAATCAGTCCCAGGCCTTGGAAGAGCTCAAAAAGGATTTTAAGAAGCAAGTAAGAGAAGTAGAGGAAAAACTGGGAAGATAAATAAGAGTGATGCAAGAAAATCATGAAAACAAGTCAACAGCTTACTAAAGGAGACCCAAAAAAATAGTGAAGAAAATAACACCTTTAAAAATAGCCTAATCCAAATGGCAAATGAGGTCCAAAAAGCCAATGAGGGGAAGAAAGCTCTAAAAAGCAAAATTGGCCAAATGGAAAAGGAACTCCAAAAGCTTACTGAAGAAAATACTTCCTTAAAAATTAGAATAGAGCAATTGGAAGCTAGTGACTTCACGAGAAATAAAGACAAGAAATCCAAAAGAATGAAAAATTAGAAAACAATGTGAAATATCTCATTGGAAAAACAACTGACCTGGAAAATAGGTCCAGGAGAGATAATTTTAAAAGAATCCACTGATCGCCTCCTGAAAGAGATCCCCAAAGGAAAACTCCTAGGAATATTGTGGCCAAATTCCAGAGTTCTTAGGTCAAGGAGAAAATATTGCAAGCAGCCAGAAAGAAACAATTCAAATATTGTGGAAACACAATCAGGATAACACAAGATTTAGCAGTTTCTACATTAAGGGACCACAGTGCAAGGAATATAATATTCTGGAGGGCAAAGGAGATAGGATTACAACCAAGAATCATCTACCCAGCAAAACTGAGCATAATCCTTCAGGGGAAAAAATGGTCATTTAGTGAAATAGGGGACTTTCAAGCATTCTTGATGAAAAGACCAGAACTGAATAGAGAATTTGACTTTCAAATACAAGACTCAAGTGGAACACGAAGAGGTAAACAGGGAGGAGAAATCATAAGAGACTTATTAAATTTGCACTGTTTACATTCCTTCAGGGAAAGATGATATTTGTAACTCATGAGACCTTTGTCAGTATTAGGGTAGTTGGAGTGAAAAAAATTATATGTATGTATATAGATAGATAGATAGATAGATAGATAGATAGATAGATAGATAGATGGATGGATAGATAGAGGGCACAGGGTGAGTTGAAGATGAAGGGGTCATATCTGGAGAATAAAATTAAGGGGTGAGAGAGGATTATACTAGGAGAAGGAGAAAGGGAAAGGTAGAACAGGGTAAATTATCTCACAAAAAAAAAAAACAGAAAAGAAAAGGCTCTAACAGTGGAGGGGTAAGTGGGGAAGGTGAGAGAGAATGAGTGAATCTTATTCTCATAGATTTGACTTAAGGAGGCAATAACATACACACTCAATTGGGTAAGGAAATCTGCCTTACCCTACAGGAAAATAGGAGGGGAAGGGGACAAGAGAGTAGGGGAATGATAGAGAGGAGGGCAGATTGGGAAAGGGAGTAATCAGAAGCAAATACTTCTGAGGAGGGACAGGGTCAAAAGAAAGAATAGAATAAATGGGTGGGCGGGATAGGATTAAGGGAAGTAGAGTTAGTTATTCACAGCATGTCTACTATGGAAGTGTTTTGCATAACTGCACATGTATAACCTATATTGAGTTGCTTGCCTTTTCAATGAGGGTGGGTAGGGAGGGAGGAAGGGAGAAAATTTGAAACCCAAAATTTTAAAAACACATGTTTAAAACAATGTTTTTGCATGCAACTGGGAAATAAGAAATGTAGGAAATGAGGTACATAATCTATCCTGTCCTACAGGAAAATAGAAGGAAAAGGGAATAAGAGAAGGGGGGAGAGAGACAGAAAGGAGGGCAGATTAGGGGAAGGGGTATTCAGAATGCATGCCATCTTGGGGTGGGGAGAGGGGTGAGATGGGGTGAAAATTTGGAACTCAAAATCTTGTGGAAATGAATGTTGAAAACTAAAAATAAATAAATTTTTAAAAATCTATTTGAAACAAAACTACTATGCATCTTTTGAATAAAAAAAATTACAAAGACTTTTTCCTACAGCAGTAAAATATATCTTGGTCACTTTGGATGCTTTGGACACTTGAGACACAGATAATATGGTTCAAAACTTGTAGCCAGAAAGACCTGAGCTTAATTTAGCCTCAGATGCTTACTAGCTACATGAATCTGGGCAAGTCACATTACATCTCAGGTCATTAGCTTCCTCATCTATAAAATGGAAATAATGTCACCTAACTCACAGAGTTGTTTTGAAGATCAAATGAGTTAATATATAAAGAATTTGGGGGCAGCTAGGTGGCACATTGGATAGAGCACCAGCCCTGAAGTCAGGAGGACCGGCATTCAAATCTGGCCACAGACACTTGGTACTTCCTAGCTATGTGACCCTGGGCAAATCACTTAACCCCATTGCCTAGCAAAAAAAGAAAAAAATCAACAGTATATAAAGAGTTTTTCAAAGCTTGAAATCTTATGTAAATGCTCACTAATGTTATTTCTCTTTCAGAACAATTGCTTACAAAATGAAACAAAGCAGAAAAAAATAATAAGTTCTCCATTGAGAAGAAAACAAAAGAGAAAAAATACTGTCACATAAACTTCCATATTCTACACTTCTACCTCAGCAAAAATCCAGTACCAGAAAATGTTGGAAAACAGTATAAATTTTGAATTTTTTTCCCCTAAGTTTAAGTCTTCATGCCATTCAACATATAGAAGCTATTAAATTTTCTACATGTTTGGTAAACTTGGTTTTTGTAGTTGTTATTGTTGTTGAGTCATTTCAGCTGTGGCTTATTCTTAGTGACCCCAGATACTGGAGTGGTTTGCCCTTTTCTCTTCCAGCTCATTTTACAGATGAAAAAACTTAAGCAAACAGGGTTAAGTGACTTCCCCAGGGTCACATAGCTTGTAAGTGGCTGAGGCAAGATTTGAACTCAGGACTTCCTGACTCCAAGCCTACACTCTAGAGGTCATGAAGAATTCAGACATAACTGAACAACAACAACAAACCTGGTTACAACCATTTACATTTGCTTGGAGTTATCTTCTACACAGGAGACAAGGACTGTCATAGGTAATAATGTTTGCTTCGTTCTCGTTTATTTTTCAAAGCAATAACATCTCAGAAAGGTTAGTGGACTTTCACTATAAGTGGCCAATTCAGCATAAAAAAGATTAATAGCTGCTAAAATATGAGCTAAAAACCTAGATATTTGAGAAACCAATAATACATTCTTACTAGAACAAAACAAAAGCCGAAATTCATTGTATGAGTGATATTCAGGTAAGGAGACACAGACAGGAAAATCTTTTTTTTTTTTTTTAATCTGCTTGTTTGAGATTAAGGAATAATTTCTGCTCAGACAATACAGCAGTTCAATTCATCACATACATACAAACACACACACACATACACACTCATTTCAAAGCTTTCCTTCCCACTCTCAATTCAGCAAACAAAAAGCATTTTCTTAGCTTCATATACATACCCACACAGAAAAAAAAAAAAACAAAGATTCAAATCTAGGCTTTTCTCCCCTCTTAAATGTATAGGCTCATAGGATCATACATGTGCAGTTGGAAAGGACAGCCTCCTTATTTTATAGATGAAGACTTTGAATCTGGAATTTTAGGCAACTTACCTAATGTCATACAGCTAGTTTGTGCTTAAGGCAGGATTTCCCTGACATTAAATTCAGTGCTGTATTCATTATACACATTGCCTCTCTGATACCACTATAGTTAAATCTTAGGATCATAATAAATCACATAAATACTGGAGTTCCCTTACTGGAATTTACCTAAATAGACCTGTCCTTTTCAAAGACCCACATGGAGAAGGCTAAGAGGGGTTATTAGCTCTCAGCCACAAGACTGACAGCCAGAGGGGTAGAGTGGGGACAGATTTCTAGCCTCCAAGCAAATGGAAAGACTGAACCCAGGAATGAGAAATAATCTGACAAAATCATAATAGAGACATCAGGAAGGAAGTGAATGGGGTGGAATGGCCTTCTAGATCCTTGGGTTCTGCCTTCGACTAAGTCCAAGTTTTATAGAACAAATCCTTTTATAAAGAGGATTTGTTCTATGAAATTTGGATTCTGTCAAAGGGCCTTGTGGTCTTGAGGACCTAAAGGCCACATGTGGCCTCCACAACCCAGGTTCCCCACCCCTGGAATAAACAAACAATTAGCCATTTTCACGAAAAAGTTCTCAAATCTTAAAGAAACGTACATTTTCCGGGGGCAAGTAGATTGACACCCCCATAGCAGTTAATGGAGGTAATACATTCAGATAGATTTTTTTTTTTCTTAACAAGATCCTGTATCTGTATGTTCACTGACAGAAGACAAACAAAACGGAGCTTGTCAAAATAATAGGAATAAAATTTTAACCTACTTGAAAAAGTACAAACAGGAGAAGTTCAAACCTCAAAGAC
This sequence comes from Vombatus ursinus, assembly GCF_900497805.2. NCBI lineage: Eukaryota > Metazoa > Chordata > Mammalia > Diprotodontia > Vombatidae > Vombatus > Vombatus ursinus. Next base: position 66,156,257 of record NW_020954557.1, read on the forward strand.
AAGAGGAATACATGGAAAGCAACCTTCCTAAACCTCACAATAAATATTTAAAAGAAATTTCTCCAATCTCATATCAAATTTCAAGAAGGAAGGGGCTAGGCTAATCTCTCCGTGTTTGAGACTCCCTATATAGTTTACTACCAAAATAGGTGTGGCAAGAAATTCACAGTTTAGAGAACAATGCTTTATTTTGTCCATATATAATAGCCAAGTCAGAGAATGCATCAATTGATACAAAAAGAAGGCAATGTCTTTGGGGTATGTAGGCTTCTGAATATGAATCACAGGTACTCTTTTTTATTTGTGACAATTGGGGTAAAGTGACCTGCCCAGGGTCACATAGCTAGTAAGTATCAAGTGTCTGAACTCAGATTTGAACTCAGGTCCTCCTGATACTAAGGAGAGTGTCCACTAAGCCACCTAGCTGCCCTTCACAGGTCCTCTTAAAGAACATAGAGAATACATGAAGCCATGTTAGGTTAACAACTGTCCAGTCACTGGCCAGGGAGATACTTTTGTGTGTGTGTTTTTAGGAGGAAACAGAGATCTCCTAATTTGTAACTTTGTTGTTGGTTTCATAGGCTCAAGATCTAGTGGTTTCTATTGCTCTTCGAATTTTCCTTACATAGAACTGGGGTATAGGAAGGCAAAGAGGTAAGATGAGAGTGCTCACTTACATAAAAGGGAGGATTGTTTTCAAAATGGCATTACCTCTGTTAAGAGTGAAGGGCACTTTCCTCCACCCCACCTCCTGCCACCACTTTGGCTCACAAGGAACTCAATCTGTTGGTAAGAGGTGTACATAGGTACAAGGCAAGGTAAGATCACTTGCAAAGCAGTATACCAACAAATACAAATTAATAAACTATGAAGTGAGTAAATAAATACTAAAGGCATAAAGAATAATGGAATTTTCATAATTAGGCCTTAATCTCCAAGCCCTTTTTTTGGAAAAGTTGGCTGTGACCCAGGAAAGGCTGACTAGTTTAGAAAAGGATGAAGAAAATTCACTGGAGCTAAGTAAATGCATGTTGTAATTAGGATAGCAAAATGAAAGAGATGGTATTTATAGGTGCTAGCCCCATACCACCAAGACTCTTTCCTTTATTAGAAATCTCTAAAAGATAAATAAAATATATCCATATGTGAATACCTCTTTCAGAACAAAATATAAAGCTGTCTTAATATATAGTCCACTTACTTACTGGTAACACTTTTTGGTATCATTGATTAAATTGGTTTATGTTTTATATAGGCACCCAATCTTAAGTTTCCTTAATCATATGGAGATAAATATTACAAAATCACATTGTCATAGGAATTTCCTCACCAATATATATTATAATTCTACCGTGCTTTTTTAACCCCAGATATTTCATTTTTTTACCATTCTTCTAAAGGAAACCTACTCAATGTATATGAGGCCTTCAGCTATTTTTTTAATATGTCCTTTTAACCAACCCAACACTTAGGAAGTTCATCTGTTATATTTACTCTTTCTAAAAGACATGCTTCCTCTTCTGATCATACACATCCTTCTTCATGTGTTTTTTACCACTTCTTTCATATGTTATCTTTGGTTACACGCTACAATCTATTTGTTCTTGTTATGCATCTGTCCATTGCCCTTTGATGTCATCTGAAACTTTTACTGCTCTGAGATCATGTTGTTCTGTGATACATAGTCATGTCATATCACTGTGAGAACATTTCAGTAAAAAATATGGGCATTTATGGTAGCAAGCAACCTTGGATCATTGAAAGTGCTACAAAATTTCTCACATGCGATTCGGCCCATATTCATCTTAGCAGTTCTAGACCTAAATGATTATCCATCTATAGTCTCAGTATAAGATAGGTATACTGATGGAATAATTCAATGGCCTGTCCATTCCATGGCATGCTGTAATTTGGCTTATATGTCTGTATTAGCTTGACGTACAAACCAATTTGAGTTCAGGTTTGAATTACAATTGCAGGAAGAGACTAAACACACTTAAATTTATAGGACAAAGTGAGATTTATTGCAGGCATACACGGGAAAAGATCAAACAAAAACCCCAAATGCAGCGAGTTTACTTCATAGTAGACACTGCACTAGTAACCCTAGCAACCATTCATTATGACCAGATTCCCAGTTAATGGGAGGACAAGTGTCCCATTGATAAACAACATTGATAAACATGTACTGGTAGCAGTCAGAACTACTGTCCTAAATGCTGAGTGATTCCAAACCCAACTCAGGAAAAAGTATAGCTAAATGGAAAACTACTAGTACAGTTGGGTCTTCTCACTTAACCTTGTCCCTACAGAGGGGAAAGGGGCACTTGAATCTGAGACCATAGGCTTGGTGATTTATTTAATTTCTCAGAATATTTAATTCAAAATACTTATTTCAAAATAAAATCCTCCCTAACTGGTGTTGCAAGAGACATATTCAGAAAGGAGCAATATGAGTTGGAAAAAAATTGTATGAACCTCCTTCTCTCTGGTAGGAAAGCAAAGAGCTATCAGAAGTTAATTTTTGGAAAACAGAAAATAAAGAAGCAAAACAAAATTAAATAGGCATGTGTGATTATCACAAAGAAAGTAAATAGAGTCATTGCAAACTTGACACCTTTTAAGCTGATTCACAGGTCAATAATATGATTGTTATGTACCAAATTGTGTTTTTATCTACTTTATTTTCTAATGAGGATATTTAGACAAATCTCTTTTTAATGAGTTTTAATTTCATTGAGGAGACTTTGAAGTTTTGCAGCATCCAGTGGAATTAATATTATTTGCAACTGAGATTCATTTGAGGATCTCATCATTGATAGAGAATTCTAGAGAATCATGTGCAGGATATCTTCCCAAGGTACTGTCAAATACCTAGAGAGAGTATATAACTTCATGACTTATCTTTTGTTTGATACAGCTTCTCAGAGATTTGTCAGTTTTATCTATAGCTCTGTCATGGAATCTAAATGATTTTATTGTATGGAAAGGAAACATCTCATTCAAGGAAAAAAAAATAAGTTGCATTTGTTCCACTGAAAGAGATATATATATTTTTTGAAAACAACAACCAATTAACTTAGTGAGATTTTTATTTTCTTCACCTCTCAGTTAATTTTAAAATTAAGAAAAATTAATTATTTGAAAATAATCTAAAAAACCTTCATTTTCTTTCTCATGTTGTCATTAAGAGACATTCAATATATGTAAAGACATATATAAAGATTTAATAAAAAAGAGAAACCTTGGTCATTATTTTCAGTAATACTATCAACTGTAATTTCTTCAATACTTTTTGGAGTCTTCTTTTTTGAGAAGTCTTGAAAATCACCCTGAATAACTTTTAAATGGTGCTATTTCCATCATCAATTTCTCATGTATGTGTTTGGGGAGGTTTTGACTCAACACAATCGATGCCAGAGACCATTTCATGTTTAACTTTGCATCATAGTTGATATTTAATAAAAGATTGAGTGATTCATCTTAATAACTTTGTTACCTCCTCACAGACAATATAGAATGTTAGGAGTTATACCCTAAAGTGGATATCCCACTATCATTTCAGATGAAATACATTGGTTTTTCTATTCAAAAACCATTAAGAAATCTATGCAAAGGTGTAGTTTAAGTTTGCCTACTGCACATCACATACATGTTTTTGTTTATATATGTATACCCACATATATGTACATATATGTGTATATTACATATATATATATACATATGCAATCATGTTAAACATATTGCCAGATTAGTCATGTTGTGAAAGAAGAATCAGAACAAAAAGGAAAAACCATGAGAAAGAAAAAAAACAAAAGCAAAGAACAAAAAAATTAAAATAGTATGTTTAGCTCTGCATTCAAACTTCATAGTCCTTTCTCTGGATGTGAATAGGATTTTCCATCATGAGTCTGCTGGAATTGTCTAAGAATAGTGTATTGTTGAGTCTATCATAGTTGATCATCACACAATGCTGTTGTTACTATGTAAAATGTTCTGGTTCTACTTACTTTACTCATCATCAGTTCATGTCTTTCCTGGTTTTTCTGAAATCCTTGTGCTCATTATTTCTTATAGCACAATAGAATTCTATTACACTCATATACCACAAACTGTTCATCCATTCCACAGCTGATGGGAATCCCCTCAATTTCCAATTCTTGGTCACCACAAAAAGAGCTACTATCAATATTTTTGTCCATGTGGGTCCTTTTCCATTTTTTATGATCTCTTTGGGATACAGACCTAGTGGTGATATTGCTGGATAAAAGGGAATGCACAGTTTTATATCCCTTTGGGCATAGTTCCAAATTGCTCTCCAGAATCATTGGATCTGTTCACAATTCCACCAATAATACATTAGTGTTCCAATTTTTCTATATTTTCTGCAACATTTATCATTTTCCTTGTCTGTCACATTAGCCAATCTGATAGGTGTGAGGTGGTACCTCAGAGTTGTTTTAATGTACATTTCTCTAATCAATAGTAATTTAGAGATTTTTTTAATATGACCATAGATAGCTTTAATTTCTTTATCTGAAAACTGCCTGTTCATATCCTTGACCATTTATCATTTGGGGAATGACTTGTATTCTTATAAATTTTACTCAGTTCTCTATATAATTTGAGACATGAGGTGTTTATCAGAAATATTGGCTATAAAAAATTGCTTCCCAGCTTTCTGCTTTCCTTCTAATCTTTCATTGGTTTTCATTGGTTTTATTTGTGCAGAAAGTTTTAATTTAATATAATCAAAATTATTCATTTTGCATTTTGTAATGTTTTCAATCTCTTTTTTGGTTGTAAATTCTTCCTTTCTCCATATCTCTAACAGGTAAACAATGCCTTAGGCTCCTAATTTATTTATGGCATCACCCTTTATGTCTAAATTATGAACCTATATTGACTTTGTCCTGATATACAGTTTGAGACATTGGTTTATGCCTACTTTCTGCCATACTGTTTTATAATTTTCCTAGCAGTTTTTGTTGAATAGTGAATTATTATCCCAGAAGCTAGAGTCTTTGGCTTTAACAAACAGTAGATTACTATAATCATTTACTTCTATGTCGTGTTTACCTAATCTATTCCACTGATCCACCCCTCTGTTTCTTAGTCAGTAACAAATAGCTTCACTGATTGCTGCTTGATAATGTAGTTTTAGATCTGGTACAGCTAGGCCATTTTTTAAAAATTATTTTTCATTAATTTCCTTGATATTCTTGAACTTTTGCTCCTCCAGACAAATTTTGTTATTATTTAACTGACTCTTTAAAATATTTTTGGTAGTTTGATTGGTATGTCACTGAATAAGTAAATTAATTTGTCATTTTTATTATATTAGTTTGCCCTACCCGTGAGCAACTGATATTTTTCCAATTGTTTATATCTGACATTATAAGTGTGAAAATTGTGTTTATATAGTTCCTGGGTTTGTCTTGGTAGGTAGACTCGCAAATATTTTATATTGTCTACAGTTATTCTAAATGGAATTTCTCTTTCTATCTCTTGCTGCTGGACTTTGTTGGAAATATATAGAAATGCTGATGATTTATGTGGTTTTATTTTATATCTTGAAACTCTGCTAAAGTTAATTATTTCAAGTTTTTTTTTAGTTGATTCTCTAGGATTCTCTAACTACACTACCATATCATTTGCAAAGAGTAATCATTTTGTTTCATCATTGCTTATTCTAATTCCTTGGATTACTTTTTCTTCTCTTCTTGCTAAAGCTAAAATTTCTAGTACAATATTGAATAATAATGGTGATAATGGGCATTCTTATTTCTCCCCAGAGCTCATTTGGAAAGTTTCAAGTTTATCCCCATTATATATAAAACTAGCCAAAGGTTTTAGAAAGATAGTACTTATCATTTTAAAGAAAACTCCATTTATTCCTATGTTCTTCAGCATTTTTAATAGGAATGGGTGCTGTATTTTGTCAAAACCTTTCTTTGCATCTATTGAGATAATCATATGATTTCTTTTATTTCTGTCATTGATATGGTCAATTATGCTGATAGTTTTCCTAACATTGAATCAGCCCTACATTCCTGGTATAAATCCCACCTGCTCATAGTGTATTATCCTCATGATAGATTGCTGTAATATCTTTGCTAATATTTCATTTAAAAATTTTGCTTCAATATTCATTAGGGAAATTGGTCTATAATTTTCTTCTCCACTTTGGCTTTTCCTGGTTCACATATAAGTACCATATGTGTGTCATAAAAAGAAAATTTGGTAGGACTATTTACCTATTTTCCAAATAGTTTATATTATATTAGAAATAATTGTTCTTTAAATGTTCGATAGAATTCACTTGTGAATCCATCTGGTCCTAATGACTTTTTGTTAAGGAATTCATTAATGACTTGTTCAATTTCTTTTTCTAAAATGGAGTTGTGTAAGTATTTTACTTCCTCTTCTGTTAATGGGAAATTTATATTTTTTTGTAAATATTCATCCATTTTACTTAGATTTTCAAATTTATTGTTATATAGTTGGACAAAATAGCTCCTAATTATTGTTTTAATTTCTTCTTCATTGGTGATGAATTCACCCTTTTCATTTTTGAAACTGGTAATTTGTTTCTTCTTTCTTTTTTAAATCACATTACCCAAAGTTTTATCTATTCTATTGTTTTTTTTTCATAAAACCAGTTTTTGGTTTTATTCATTATGATTTATATGTTATTATTTATTTATAATTAATATATTTTTGTATAAATATATGCATACATAATATATATAATTTTTATATATATGTTCTATTTATATATATTATTCCTTATTATATATAAATATATTTATTTTATATACATTATTTTATATGTATTTATATCTATTATATAATATAACAATATAATATATAATATTATATGTTATACTTATATATTTATTTATAGTATATATTATATATTTATATATAATTTATATAGTTATATATGCTTTATATATTTATAATATATAATTTATAATATTTATTATTATTATTAAATACTTTTCTTACTTTCAATTTTATTAATCACTCTTTTGAGTGTCAGAATTTCTAATTTGGTATTTAATTGGCAATTTTTAATTTCTTTTTTATCTAGCTTTTTTAGTTGCATGCCTAATTCACTGATCTCCTCTTTCTCTATTTTATTCATGTAAGCATTTAGAGATATAAAATTTCCCTTAAGAACTGTTTGACGGCATCCCAGAAGTTTTGGTATGTTGTCTCATTATTGTCATTCTCTTTGAGATTTGTTGTTTGACCCACTCATTCTTTAGGATTAGATTATTTAGTTTCCAATTAATTTTTAGTCTATCTCTCCATGGCCTTTTATTCCATGTACTTTTTATTACATCATGATCTGAAAAGGATGCATTTAATTTTTCCGCCTTTCTGCACTGGATTGTGAGGTTTTTATTCCCCTGGCATATGGTCAGTTTTTGTATATGTGCCATGTACCACTAAGAAAAAGATATATTCCTTTCTATCCACTTTCAATTTTCTCCAGAAGTCTACCATATCTAACTTTTTTAAACTTCTTTTCACTTCCTTAACTTCTTTTTTGTTTATTTTGTAGTTAGATTTATCTAGTTCTGAGAGGGGGAGGTTGAGGTCTCCCACTAGTATGGTTTTGCTATCTATTTCTTCCTGTAACTCATTTAACTTGTCCTTTAAGAATTTGGATGCAATACAGCTTGGTGTATTTATATTACTTCATCGGTTATGGTACCTTTTAGCAAGATGTTGTTTCCTTCTCCATCTCTTTTAAGTAGATCTAATTTTGCTTTTGCTTTGTCTGAGATAAGGATTGCTACCCTTGTTTTTTTTTGTTGTTGTTTGTTTGTTTTACTTTAGCTGAAGCATAATATATTTTGCTTCAGTCTTTTACCATTACTCTATGTGTATCTCTCTGCTTCAAATGTGTTTCTTGTAAACAATATATTGTAGGATTCTGGTTTTTAATCCACTCTACAATATTCTTCTATTTTAAGGGAGAGTTCATCCCATTCACATTCACAGTAATGATTACTAACTGTGTATTTCCCTCCGTCCTATTTCCCTTCCTGTTTTTTTCTTTTCTCCCTTCTTCCACCATGTCCCTCCTCAACAGGGTTTTGCTTCTGATTATCACCTCCCTCAATCTACCCTCCCTTGTATCAGCCACCCGCCATTTTCCCTTTCCCCTACTACTTCTGCTCTCCCTTCTATCCACCACCCTCCCTTTTCTTTCCCTTTTCTCTTCCTACTACCTTATCAGGTAAGATAAATTTCTATACCCAACTGAGTGTCAGTTATTTCCTCATTGAGCCAAATCCAATGAGAGTAGGGTTCAAACAATGCTCACCCCCTTTCCTTCTTTCCCTCTAGTGTAATGGATATTTTGTGCCTCTTCATGCAATATAATTTACATCATGCTCCCTCCTTCTATAATTCTTTTTTATTTCACCCCTTAAATTTTTATATCATTGCTTCAAAATCAACTCATATTCACACCCTCTGTACATGTATACCTCTTATAATTGCCCTGAGCTATGCTGTGGTTGAGAGCCTCCCACTGGCTTGTCCAGACACCATCTGCACTGGGCTGTACTTCCCTTTTATCCAAATGAGACAGACCTTTCCTGAAGTCTTCTAAGTTAAGCTGGAAAATTGTTTTGCTCCATCTTGTTGTGGGTTCTGTCACTCAAAAATCTGTTTAGATGCTGATTTAATGTTGTTTCAGAGGGAAACTGTGGAGAACTCAGGCAACTTCCTGGCTTCTCTCTGCCATCTTGGCTCCACCTCCTGATAATTCCTTGAAAGATGCTATCCAGGATCTTTTATTGATCATGGCTTTCAAGTAGTCCAGTAATTCTTAAATTATTTCTCCTAGGTCTATTTTCCACATCAGTTGTTTCTCCAATTAGTTATTTCCCATTTTCTCCTTTTTTTGCATTCTTTTGATTTTGTTTGACTGATTCTTGATGTCTTGCAGAGTCATTACCTTCCACTTGCCCAATTTTAATTTTAAAGGAAATATTTTCTTCAATTAGCTTTTGTACCTCCTTTTCCATTAGGTCAATTTTATTTTTTTTTCAGCCAAAGACAAGGTTTATTAAAACATCTGTCTTAATGGCCATACTCTTAAAGAATCTGAACATTACTGAACTATTGACTAGATTATAAGAATCTGAGCAGTGGCTAGATTTTAAGAATCTGATCATTTTAATTAAGACAAGATCGACCTTATATACAGAAAGACTATGGAAGGGATCTAGGAGTGGCCAAACAGTTTGGGGTGACTGGAGAAGGGGTCTGAGTACCTGGATAGTAGTGGCCAGTAAGCTGGGGTGAACAGAACTCCTGAGATCAGGACTATGTGACCAAGGGAGAATGTAGTCTAGATAGGATTAAGGGTGGGAAGTGGCCAGGGTCCATCTGGAAGTAAATTGGTCTTAGGGGATAATAAAAGGCCACTTGATAGGATTATAGCCTCAAGAGAACATTGGCCATGTGGGAAAGTTCAGGGTTTTTCCTTTTTGGGGTCTAGATCCCATCCTCATCATTTCTCCCTTAAACAAATGGGATCCAGTTTCTTTTGGGTTATGGGACAAGGTCTTGGCTTCTGAAACTGCTTCCTACTGCCAAGAGCTATAGAGCTGCCCCTGCCTCGAGGGGGTCTGGACTGGAACTGAGCAAAGGCTGCATCCAAGGAAAGATGGGGGGACATTGGCTGGTATCTGCTGTTTGCAACTAACTGTAAGTGAATGGCTTGTATTCTGGAAGGTACAAATCTGACAGAAAGACTGCAGGGCAGATGTGAAAGGATATGACAGGATAAAACATCCTTACCTCTGTTTGGATTCAAATAATTCAGTTTTCCAAACATGCAGTGTTAAATCCACCTCATAGCTAGACTCAGGAATAGCCATGTGGGTAACATTCCTTTTCAAAGGAACATAATGGGTAAACTGAGCCAGGAGGATCCCATCTTAGAAGGAAGTTAAAATTGTCTTTTCCTGATGCTGACTTCCCACCAGTATCACATTGTCTCTGAGTAGCTTGTGGCATTTCTCCCAGGGATTATTGATTATCAATGGATTATTATGATCCATCAGATAACTCAAAATGAAATCATATGAGCTTTTACCTCAAACAGTAATGTCACTAATCAGAGCTTAGGAAAAAACTTTTCCAGGATTTATATCTCAAACTTAAATTTGTCCTGGTATAAAAAGCCAGTCGTTAGAGATTATTCTATATACTTGCAAATTCTCAGCAAGACAAAACTGAAACAAGCTTTTTGGCAAGTTTACACATTAAAACAATAACCAACAATAGCCAAATTATTTTAGTGGTGAGCAAATTATGAAAAGTTGCTTGACATAACTGATACAAAAAGTTCACCAATTTGAAACTTGAAACAAACCCATTACTAGTCACGTGACTTCAATTTTATTAAATGTATTTCCAAATTACTTTACACAAAGAATCAACATCTCATCATTAACAGTTAAAATTACAACTTTAAAAGAGCATGCTTACCCATGTTCTCAGGCTAGCTTCTTCACCTTGAGAAGGATGTGCTGAACCTAGATGATGCTTCCAGGCAAAGGTTGCCCAGGGCCCAAGGCCATTGCCAGGGGGGGCCATGCTGTAAAAGGCAAATTCAGAGGCAGGGGACGAGGGTGAACCTCTCTTCTTCTAAGAGAAGTTGACTCCTGACCTCCTTGACACAAGGGAAGGAAGTGGGAGAAGGGAGTGACCAGGATTGTAAGGGGTATTTCAAAACTCCTTAATGATCAATCATAAAACTTCCAGAATCTGCCAAGATATTTTAGTCATTCTGGCTTTTCCCTATAACCTCCATGAAAGAGGATTCAGGGGTATAGAGGGAAAGAAAGGAGTAAGTGACCCAAAATGCACCTGCAGTTTTCCCAATTCCCTAGTGCTGAGAGAATTGACAGAATTGAGCATACACTTCTGGATAGCACATCTGTCCTTGTCCTCTATGCTGCAGAAGGTGTACCTAGGTCCATGGCCTCAAACTGAAGCAGTAGACCAAGAGCCTGAGAGCATCAGGCCAAGTGCGAGACATCCTCATAACTATTCGAAAAGCGACTCCAAGCCTTCCTAGGTTCTTGAAGAATGGCCACAACTGCAGGGCAAGAAAGAAGGGGGGAGGTTTACATACCTTCCAGTTTTGGCTGGAGAAGAACTTAGGGTTAGGCAGCTTCTCTGTACGAGTCACCAAAATGTTGACATTTAGGGGTATTGGGACCTCAAAATCATGACCCACAGGTCCTTGAATGAATTTCACCCAAGCCCTCTTTCAGCCAAAGACAAGATTTATTAGAACATCTGTCATATTGGGCAGACTCTTAAGGAATCTAAACATTTGTATCACTAATGCTAGTGGGCTAGATCTTAAAAATCTGAGCAGTGGCTAGATTTTAAGAATCTGAGCTGGACAATTTTACTTTTAAAGTTTTTTTCTTCTGTGGATTTTTTTCCCCATTTGGCCATTTGTATTTTTTAAGGAATTGGTTTCTTCCGTCAATTGTTTTCCTTCCTTTTCCAAGCTGTTGGTTCTCTCTTACATAACTCTTTTTTCCCCCCAATTTTTCTTCTACCTCTTTTATTTACTTTTTAAAGTCCTTTTTGAGCTCTTCCAAGAAGGCTTTTGGGGCTTGAAACCAATCCATATTCCTCTTTGAGTCTTCTTCATGTAGTCATTTTGACATTGTTATCCTCTTCTGAGTTTATGTTTTGATCTTCCCTGTCACCAAAGTAGCTTTCTATGATCAGGGCTCTTTTCTGATTTTTTGCTCATTTTTAAACCTATTTCATGACTTTTAAAGATGGGCTCTGCTCCTGGGGTACAGGGGACATTGTACCAAGCCTCTTGTGTTGGGGGACAGGGGTCTAATCACTGACTTTCTGTGCTGTGGCTTCAGCTGCTGGCTGTTTTCCCACTGTGCTGGGATGGCCTAGCTTAGTTGTACTTACAGTGCTAGGAGTTTTGGGGCTGGTCATTTGACTTCTGCAATGGGTTGGAGGCCTCACAGCTGGCATGCTGTGGCATTGGCCTGCTGAGCCAGGATAGTAGGGCATTGGTTGCTGATCTGTGCTGTGGCTAAGAGCCTCTCACTGGCTTGCCCAGACACTATCTTCATTGGCCTACACTGCCCTTTTACCCAAGTGAGAGAGACCTTTCCTGAAGTCCTTCTAAGTTATCTTAAGCTGGAAAATTCTTTCACTCCATCTTTTTGTAGGTTCTGTTACTTCAGAATCCATTTAGAGGCTTAATTTAGTGTCATTTCTGAGGGAAACTGGGAAGAGCTTAGGCCACTTTCTGGCTTTTCTCCACTATCTTGGCTCTACCTACTCAGATACATGCTTTTGTTAAGAATTTTTGTCAAACCTTCAAACGGTATTCATTTGTAAAATTATTTTCACACTTTGGTAATCTTTTAGTAATACAGTAGGTTCTGTGGAGAGCTTATTACCCTAACGTCACCCTGGTAGGCAGGGGAAGCTATATTCCATTTAGTTTCATCACTCAGCTTGTATTCAGTAAGTGTCAATATATCTGTAGCTAATCATGTAATGAAACACTGTAATCATATAGCAAAATAACTAGGTTGGTTCCAATAGGTAGTGGGTCAGGTGTTTGTTTATGATTGCTTTAGAAAAGTCAAGTCATTTGATGTCTATAGTCATATATCTTACATCAATAATGGTCATAGCAAAAGAGGAGATATTATGGAAGAGAATAACTAAGAAGGCTGAAGCCATTAGTTAACTAAAATTGTTCATTAATTATTAGATTCAATTGTCCTAGTGTCAGCCTCTCTTTTTATACATTAGCAATTTAAACTGCAGAAGAATATTAACTTACTCTAACATATATACATATATTATATATATATATCTTATATATATACATAATATTAATTAATTTTGTTGAAAGAAATAGTTTGTGTTCATAATGTTCTTCTTTACTAAAATCTTATAATATTGAGAAATGCACCATTATCTGGTGCTATTTATGCATCACATAAATCTAGAATTTACTTGAATTAGAACATTTTTATATTTGGATACTTTTAAAGTCTTGGAATACAAGGGAAGCTCTAGTCCTTTTCCTTCCAGAAGAAAAGTCCTGCATAAATCTGTTTTCCTAACGTTGTATCACTAATAAATTTTCCAAAACAAAAAAAAAAATTTCTGACACAGTGATCATAGGGAAATTTAATAGACCATATCACCTAAGCCTCCAGCAGGTTTCTAAAAAAAACTTCTGCCTGAGTGTGAAATACTTTCTCAGAAAGCTGACTAAAAGTCAGTCAAGTAAACTCTATTCTCTGTTTAGAAAGGAGAAACCCTTTAAAACTTCCTTATGAAAGTCTTAAGAAACTTTTAATCTTAGCTTCTGTTTTGATGTTTCTGTCTTAATGCTCCTGGGCAGGCTGTTTCTACTTTTAAAAGTAAATTAGAAGTACAGAGTTTGAAAGCTGGAAAGGGTTGTATATATCATGTAATCCAACCCACTCAATTTACTGGTGAGGATATTGAGGCCTAGAGACATTACATGTCTTTGCTCAGATTATCCAGTGAGCTAAAGGAAGATCAGGGAGCAGGATTCAATTAAACAAACTCAACAGCCATTTATTAAGCTCTTGTGCACAGAAAATTTTGCTAAGCACTGGAAGAGATAAAATTTAGAAAAGACATGTTCCCTGTACTTGTATAGTTTATGTTCTAGAAGGATGATTATGATATGATGATGATGATGATGATGATGATGATAATGATGATTATGATGATGGTGGTGGTGGTGGTGGTGTTGATGGTGATGGTGATAGAAACAATAGCTAGTCTCTATATAGTGCTTTAATGTTCACAACAGGCTTTACATACGCTCTCATTTGGTCCCCATAATAACTTGTTTAGTAAGTGTTATTATTATCCCCCCTTTACATAATGTGTAGGCAAACATAAACACATAACTGAAATTTACCTTATATCAAGGGTTCTTAATCTGTGTGTGTGTATGTGCACACGTGCATGTGAGTGTGTGCCCATGCTATATAACTCTTTGACAGACTGGTGAAACTTAGAGGCCCATTCTCAGAATAATGTATGCAAAACATAAAATATATAAGATCACAAAGGTAATTATACTAAAAGAGAGTTTTTTTTTAAATTTATGTTCCCCAGGTTAAGAACGCCTATATAATACAGTTAGTTCATTAGAGAGGTATAAAAGAAATTGCAATGTGATATCCAATGGGGAAGAAACATAATTGATAATGGAGAAGCAGAATTGTCTTTTTCTAGTTGTATGAGTACTGTAGCTGGGCTTAGGTGAGACTATTAAGAAAAACAACAACCCTATAGTGAAAGATTTTTAGTGATTACCAACAAACATTAATTATATGCCAACTGTGGCACTCAGGATATCACCTCAAAATTATAACATTCTTTGGCATGATAGAGTCATGAGGAGCATGTGTGTATATATACACATATATGTATGCATATATGTATACATACATATATACATACAGAAAATTATTTTAAAAAACACAGAGAAATTGCCAGGGTGGGAGGGAAAATATTTCATGGGATAGGACTCAACAAAAATCTCATAAAGAGGCAGCATGGGAGTTGAGATATGATGGAAACTAGAAATTATAAAGAGGCTAAGATGTAAAAAAGGGAAAAGGACCCACATGTACAAAAAATATTGATAGCAGCTCTTTTTGTGGTGGCAAAGAATTAGAAATTGAGGGGATGCCCATCGATTGGGGAATGGCTGAACAAATTGTGGTATATGAATGTAATGGAATCCTATTGTGCTATAAGAAACAATGAGAAGAAAGATTTCAGAAAAACATAGGGAAAGATTTACATGAACCAATGCTGAGTGAAGTGAGCAGAGTATAACATTATACACAATAACAAGAATACTGTATGATGATCAACTATGATAGACTTATCTCTTTTCATCAACAAGATGATCCAAGACTATTCTAGAAGACTCATGATAGAAAATACTATCCAGATACAGAGAAAGAGCTATAGAGTCTGAATGCAGATCAAAGCACACTATTTTAACTTTTCTTTTTTTTTTTGTTTCTCTCCTGGTTTTTCCCTTTTGTTCTGATTCTTCTTACATAACATGACTAATGTACAAATATGTTTAACATGATTGTACATGTATAACCTATATCAGATTGTTTGCTGTCTTGAAGATAGGAGAGGGAATAGAGGGAGGGAGAAAAATTTGGAACTCAAAATCTTACAAAAATGAATATTGAAAACTATCTTTAAGGGCAGTTAGGTGGTGCAGTGGATAGAGCTCTTGCCTTGAAGTCAGGAGGACCTGAGTTCAAATCCAGCCTCAGACACTTACTAGCTGTGTGACCCTGGGCAAGTCACTTACCCCTGTTTGCCTCACCAAAAAACAAAAACAAACAAACAAACAAAAAGTCCTATATTTACATGTAATTGGAAAAAAATACTATTAAGTACAAAAAAAAAGAGGTAAATGTGGAGTACTTACCAGGCTTGGGGGACAATTTGTGCAAAAGCATGGAGATAGATTTCAGTAGTGTTAGCTGTATTCCTACAACTCCAACCAGCTGATTTCGTAAATTATGTATTTTAAAGTATTCTTTCACTAAAAATATTGCTTTGATGCCTCACTGTGGTGTTTGGAAGGTTGGTAAGGCCTTATTATTCTGCCAAAATGCCCACCCCCACACTTACCATCTATCTACATTGTATGTATTTGTATGCGTATTCTCAATACATATACATAGGTATATAGATACGTATGCATATATATACATGTATATAAGTATGTATGTACATAAATGCTGTAGCCTTAAGATGCAAGTGTCCATAGGAAGGGGAATACATTGCAGGCTAAAGTATAGGGTCTGAGTTTTCTTTCTTTCTTTGCAGCTCAATCCTTTGCCTCTAAACATTTGCAGAATAGCGACCATTATTTCATGAAGAAGTTAGGAGTATGGATGACCCTACCTGAAAGCATAGGTGGATGCCTATACAATTTTATTTTGATGTTTGGAAAATGAACAAAAACAATAATCCTATATTTTCTAGTAGAAAGCCTGGGTTTGAAAAATGTCAACGTATCTCCTCTCACCCAAATTTTCCTCCATTTGCCTGACATTTCATGTCTCTCTCACCTCATATCTGGTGTCAGACTCTTACCATTAGATTTAATAATGGTGGCAGATTGCAGTAATATCTCTAGTTCTATAAAATTAGTATTTTGAAATGTGTTTTTTACTGTTGATTAGTCACTTTAACACTTGGGGCACTAGTGGCCACACCTATAGGGAACTGTTGACAGCTTTCTATACTACGTGATTTCTGGGATGCTTGGATAGGTCAAAAATAGCCATCAACACCCTTACCTACTCCCTAATACTTGCTATTTCCTTAACAGTAGAAATGTACTTTAATTACTCAATTAACATCACTTAAAAGAAGAGTTATGAGAAGAAAATCCCACCCAACTCTTTGCAGAAGTAGGAGGGTCCACAAGTGTTGGTCATGGTATATATTTGCAGCTTTTTTTTGATATATTGATCATTTATGCTGATTTTTTCCTCTCTTTTTCTTTTTTGATATTTAAAAAAATATATTTGTATATGTGATAGCTGTCTGGGATGGGAAGGTTAAGGAATGGGAGGATATGGTGATGTAAAAAATCAAAATACATCAATAAAACTTTGAGGAAGAGAGAATATATAGATACATAATGCCTTTTTATGGAGAAAGAAGAAAGCATGTGGTATCACAAAGAAACAGGGAGAAACTGAAGAGGAGGTTAACAACACTAAAGGCAAATTTTTCACAGTTTCCAGTTTTTTCAAGTGCTAGCTTTGGTTTGGGACCTAAAGGGAAGTGATACAGATAATTTTCATGGCACCACCAAGCTCTGTGGGTACTGTGCCACAGGTAAACCTGCAGTGATGAGGTACCTACTGGGAATGTGAAGTTTATAAATGTGGACAGAATGCATTCTGAAGATAAGCTGCCCAGGGCTGCTGTTTTTAGAGGAAAGAATAGGAGCTTAACATATACACTCAACCTATGTCAAAAGTGAAAACACATGAGTGAGTGTAAAGTTGCCTCAGAAATGAAGCATATCAGTGACTGATCTACAAACACCTTGTTAGTGGTGGTAATCTTTTAAATTCTCATCTGAAACATTTGCTTCAGTATTTTCTCTTTTGAATGGGTTATTTTTAAAATCAAAGATGTTAGAATAAATTGAGCTTATAAACAATGAATTATCATTCTTATTAACTTAAATTACAAAGGGACAAAATTAGCCCTAAAAACAAGTAATAATTTATTGACCACCTATTGCTTCCAGATATTTTCCTTTAAGCAATCTATCTAGCAAATCATCACATGACCTAAGAGAAGAGCTTAAATTCATATATTTGAATGACTTATAAATGTGTGCCACTTATCACTGAAACAAGATTTTTCCATTATTGATCTAAATAAAGAAAAATATTTATTTTGATAATTGGCTTTTCTATAAGAAAGTAAATTGAAGTTAGTGAATTATTCATGTGATCTGGTTTAATGTGATTACTGTCTGAAGACTGTATTTTGCATTTCAGACACAAATATTATTCATTCGTTAATCAAATTCAAAAACTCTAAGTGTACTTACCAGACTGACCAATTTGACTGTATAAGCTTGTCCAACCATTTCTACTGCTTTTGGGTTGACAACTGCACAGGAACATGCTTCTGCAGTCATCTCCTTTAAGAATCCTCTGTAACAGATGCTAGAGTTCAAAAGGGTAAGGAGTTGTTTCTTGCGAAGATCAACGCAGTTGGAAAGACTGGTTCCAGAATAATCACTTGAGAATAACAGGAAGTTCCACATTTTTTAATCCTATGAAAGAGGGACATTGATTATATTTTGGAGGAGATTGTCATTTAACCTTTCTGAGCCGCATCTATAGAATGAGTGATAGGAGTACATGATCTCTAAGACCACTTCTCTCTCTCACATTTTATGAATTCTACGTTTTTTTTTTACCATACTAAGAAGTGCAAAAAAATGCAATCACTGTCACAGATGTTTCTAGTTCCCTCCTCACCTGCAACAATTAGCTAAATACAGTCAAAGTTTTAATACTCATTTAGTATAAATTATTATACCTCAATATCAGGCTTTTCCATTTAGTAATTGAACATACACCAATGGCTTACAAATTCAAACTTTTTGGCATTTTTAAGTATTTGGAGATGGAACATTTATATCCCTGAGCCATTTGAAACATGGGTTAGTGGTCTGATATGGGAGTCTTAGCAACATACTTAAGGGAGGTAAGGTGTCCCTGTTTATTGATCCATCAACCTTTCCACACCAAGTACATGCAGAAAGGGTTCATAGATTTCTCTCATTTATGGAACAAAACTAATGTTGCATGAAAGCTTGGAGCAAAATGGCTGGTCCTATACCTTAGTTCAGGTGTACCACCTAGCCTAAAGTTGTACTTCAATATGTCTTGATTTTTTTCTCTTACCTAGTCAGTTTGAGACTAATCACATTTCACCTAACCAAATTAAAAATATTGGCTATCAGAGAGGATTCTGGGAAGATGGCAGAGTAGGTCAGAAAATTTCAGGCTCTCTGAGTTTCTTGAAACATGACAATTGGACAAAGTTCCAATTTTCATCTTGTAATGGTGAAGACATAGGGGTTGAATTAATTTTCATTATTTGCCCTGGTTATTGGCAAGGTAATTTAAAATTGTATTGAGATCAATCTTGTAGGAGAGTGGACATAAGAAGGAGGATCTCTGCAGGAGGAGAGTCTGCTGGACACTGTTTGAATAGCACAAATTAAGATAAGACCATGCTTAGTGAACCTCAGGTTTAGTGACTTCTCCACCCAGGGTGGGGGTGGGGGGGGGGCAACAGCACAATTGTTAGCACAATGGGGTGGGAACAGGGCGAGTTCCAGAGGAACCTGGAAGGAATGGACCAATCCAGGACTGGGAGGTTTCTCATGGAATTTAACAGCATAAAAGGCCCCCCCTGAAGCAGGTGGAGCCTGCTTCTGGCCAGAAATGTCTAAATCCTTTGGACTTTCTCTGTAATAAACTTTCTTGATACTAAAAGAAATTCAAACTCTCAAGATTTTTCTCCACAAAGAGATAAAATAGCACCTCTCGGTGAACATAGAGCCACGAAAATAAATAAGAGTAGGGGTAGAAGAGGAGTCTTCCTGGGATAGGAGAAGATCTGAAGAAAAATCCTGGGTGAGGCTTTCTCCCTGTGAAGAGTAAACACCTCCAGGCTAGGGTCCTGCTTAAACAATTAGCAGCCAGCTGCTTCAACAATAAGTGGCAAACCCTGGAGTTAGCAGGTTGTGAGGTTGCCTGACCCCAGCCACCAGAATTTTTAGCCCCAGGACAGTGAGGGGAGTTAGGCATCTGACCCAGGAAGATTAAGGGAACCTGTGCTGACAAGGAATACCAGACCCATGTGTGCTACAGAAACATGGTGAAAGTGAGAAGGAACCAGCACATGCCAGGTGAGTGCAGAAGCAGCAGGGTAGGGATGCCTCTACTTTGGACACTTACAGGAGGATGGAGGTCTTGGTTTGAGTTCAAGATCAGAAGGGAGAACTGAAGAGGATTAGAGGTACCACCCCCCAAATCCCAGAACTAGAGATGATTTGAAAAAATTAAATTATTACCAAAAAAAATGCACAGGCAAAGGAGAAAGAATCCAACCATAGAGAGCTACTATGGGAATAGAGAAGATTCGGGTTCATCTTCAGAGGAAGATACTGAAGCAAAGAAACCCTCTTCTACTCCCAAAGAGTAATATCAAATGGTCATCTGCCCAAAAGGAATTCATTGAAGAACTTAAAATATACTTTAAAGATCAAATGAGAGAGATTGAGGAAAAACTAAATAGAAAAATAAGAATAATGCAAGAAAAATAAGAAGATTATGAAAAGTAAGTCAACCAATTAGAAAAGGAGATCCAGAATCTTAAGAAAGAAAATGATTTCTTGAAAATCAGAATTGGGTAAGGTGAAGCCAAAGAAGTTATAAGAAATGAAGAAATTTTAAAAAGTATATAAAGAATGAAAAAAAAGAAGAAAATGTGAAACATCTCATAAGAAAAACAACTCATCTAGAGAACAGACCAAAAAGAGAAAACATAAGAATAATTGGACTACCTGAAAGTTCTGATCAAAAGAAGAATCTTGAGATAATAATACAAGACATAATTAAAGAAAATTGTCCTGAAGCATTAGAACAAGATGGAGAAGTAGAAATAGAAAAAAATCCACTGATCACCCCCTGAAAGAGATCCTATGAGGAAAATTCACAGGAATATTATAGTAAAATTCTGAAACCTCCAGATCAAGGACAAAATATTACAAGCAAAAAGAAAAAAAAATACATATGGTGGTACCACAATTAGAATCACACAAGACATAGCAGTGGTGACACTAAAAGATCACAGGTCTGTGAACACTATATATTGAAGAGCAAAAGAATTGGGCTTTTGGCCAAAAATATTATGCCCAGCAAAATTAAGCATAATTCTGAATGGAAAAAAAATGGACATTTGATCAATTGTCAGACTTTCAGGCCTTTGTTTAAAAACAAAACAAAACATAAAAAAACAACCCTGAACTCAATAGAAGATTTAACATAGAATAGCCAAGAGTATATAAAGGTTCTTAGCAATGACCAATTACAAGGGATTAAATTAAGATAGAATGTTTACCTTTTACATATGAAAAATGTAAGATCTATGTCTAATACTGTTATTAGTAATCAAGTAACTTACAAGGAAGACTCTAAGGGGATAGGGAGTGGGGAGAGGATAAAGAGGGGATCCTTAGAGGAGAGGATGTGGGAATAAGTTAAAAGGGGGTTTAGATTCAGAGGAATGAGAGAACAATGGAGGGTTGCTGGAGTCGGGTAGGTTAAGTAACAGGAGGGTAAGGTAGCAGGCAGAAGCGAAGTAGAGGAATTAGGAGAGATAGGGAAAAAAGAGATATGCACAAACAAAAACAAAGTTTAGGAGTAGAATCTCTTAGTATATGTTTATATATGTATGTATGCATATATATTTTTATATATATGTATGTATATATATATGTATAAGTATATTATATATCAATACCTATATCTAAATATATCCAATGCTCAATTGTAGCCTCAGGGTGGTGGGTAGGAGGGAAGGAGAGGGAAAAAAGAACAAAATAAAAATTGTACAGCACAGAACAAAATAAAAGCTACAAGGAAGCAAAGAAAAGATGGACAACTTTCAACATAATGCACAGTATTTAACATACAGGCTTTCTTGAAATGAAAAGTTATTGCTATATATTCTGAATCCTCTCCTACGTTCTGCTGTGCACATGACTTTTTTTTTGTTTTTTTCCTCATTTTATGTTTAAGTTTATAATGTTTCTTTTTCTTTTCTTATTATGTATTTAAGTTTTAGCATTTGTCTAAAATAAAAATAAATAAGAAAAAAATTTGGCTATCCTACTAAAATCCACTTTCTACACTTGTATCCTTCAGTGATGCATGATTATGACATCTCTTAATGGTTCACATTAAATAAGTAAAAAAGAAAAAGAAAAAAATTAAGTGGCACTGTCTACTTTTTTAACATAGCCTTTTATCTTAACTTAACTTTTGAATGATTCCAATATTCAACCAAGTCAAGGTGATATATTTTATTTTTAAAATGTATGTTTATTCATTTCATTAAATATTTCATAGTTACATTATTTTTTTTTACTTTTTTTGTATGAGTTGTAGAGGTGGAGCCAAGATGGCAGAGAAAAGGCAGGAAGTTGCTTGAACGAGATCTCCCCCAGTTTCCCTCAAAAAAAAAACTTTGAATCATTCATCGAAATGAATTCTGGAGTGATAGAACTCACAAAAGGACAGGGTGAAACTCCACACAAGATAACTTAGAAGGATTAAAGAGAACAGGTCTCTCTCACTTGGATAAAAGGGGAATGCATGTGGTGTCAGGCAAGCCAGTGGAAGGTTTCTAGACCTAGCACGGATGAGCAACCTGACTTAGCAGGCCAGCAGCACAGTAGACCAGCTGTGAGGCCTCAAGCCACAACACAACAGGTGAGTTGCCAGCCCTGGAGCCCCCATGCAAAAGTTGAAAAGATATGACTAGGCCAGGTGACCACAGCAAAACAGGCAAACTACCACAGCAACTAAGTGAATATGCCTCTGGCTGCAAATGCAAGAAGCTTGGAACAATGCCCCAGTTCATGAAATAGACTAAAAAAAAAAGTGAGGAAAAAGAGAAAAGTGGCCTGACCATAGAAAGCTATTATAGCAACAAGGAAGATCAAAATACAAGAGGACAATAATGTCAAGATACCAGCATGTGAAGCCTCAAAGAGAAGAATTGGTATAAGGCCCAAAAAGTCCTCCTAGAAGAGCTCAAAAAGGATTTTAAAAATTAGGGAGGTAGAAAAAATGGGAAAAGAAATTAGAGTTGTGCAAGGGAATCATGGGAAAAAAAGTCCACAGATTGGTAAAAGAAACACAAAAAGTGACTGAAGAAAACTACTCCTTAAAAAGTAAAATTGGTCAAATGAGAAAGGAGGTACAATAAGCTAACTGAAGAAAATTTCTTAAAAATTAGAATTGGGAAAGTGGAAGTTAATGACTCTAAGAGACATCAAGAATCAGTCCAACAAAATCAAAAGAAGAAGAAAATGTAAAATACCTCATTGGAAAAACAATTGACCTGGAAAATAGATCCAGGAGAGACAATTTAGAAATTATTGGACACCTGAAAACCATAATTAAAAAAGAGCCTGGACAGTATCTTTCAAGGAATTATCAAGGAAAACTGCCTTGATATCCTAGAACCAGAGGATAAAATAGTAATTGAAAGAATCCACTGATTCTCCTGAAAGAGATCCCAAAATGAAAACTCCCAGGAACATTATAGCTAGATTTGAGAACTTGCACGTAAAAGACAAAATACAACAAGCAACCAGAAAGAAACAATTCAAATATCAAGGAGTCACAGTCAGGATTTGACATGTTTTAGCACCTTCTACTTTAAAGAAGTGGAGAGCTTGGAATATAATATACCGGAAGACAAAGGAGCTTGAATTACAACCAAGAATCAACTACCCAGCAAAACTGAGCATAAACTTTGAGGTGGAAAAATGTACATTCAGTGAAAAAAGGGATTTCCAGACATTCCTAATGAAAAGACCAGAGCTGAACAGAATATTCAATTTTCAAATACAAGACTCAAGGAAGCATAAAAAAGTAAATAGGAAAATATAACATGCTATTCAATAAGATTAAATTGTTTACATCTCTACACAGGAAGATGATACTTGTAATTCTTAAAAACCGTATCTCTGGTAAGGCAGTTAGAAGGACTAAACATAGAGGATGGAGACATAAGTTGACTTTGATGGGATAATATAAAAAAATTAAGGGGTGAAAAAGAGGATCGCAATGGAAGAAGGAGGAAGGGTGAGGCAGAATGAGGTAAATTTGATAATATGAAGAGGCATGAAAGACCTAGTACAGAGGAAGGAATGAAGGAAAAGGTGTAAGCATTGTTTGAATCTTACTCTTATCAGATTTTCCTCAAAGAGGGAATAACATATACATTCAGTTGTTTATAAAAATCTACATTACCTATGGGGTAATATGTTGTTTACAGGGAATACACTTGAAACAGAGAGACACAGAGTACAAATAATTCCTGGGGCAGAATCTATTATATTTCAGTTGAACTTTAAAAAAAAAAATAGCTGGAGTAGCAATCATGATCTCAGACAAAGTAAAAGCAAAAATTACCCTAATTAAAAGATACAAGGAAGGAAATTACATCTTACTAAAATGTACCATAGACAATGAAGTAATATCAATAGTAAACATACAGACATCAAATAGTATAGCATCAAATTTCTAAAGAATAAGTTAAATGAGTTACAGGAGGAAATAGACAGTAAACTATGTTAGTGAGGGATTTCAACATACCCTTCTCAGAACTAGATAAATCTAATCACAAAATAAACAAGAAAGAAGTTAAGGAGGTGAATAGAATTTTAGAAAAGTTAGATATGGTAGACCTCTGGAGAAAACTAAATGGGAATAGAAAGGAATATACTTTTTTCTCAGTGGTACATTGCACCTACACAAAAATTTACCATGTACTAGGGCATAAAAACCTCACAATCCAGTGCAGAAAGGCAGAAATATTAAATGCATCCTTTTCAGATCATGATGCAATAAAAATTACATGCTTTAAATGGCCATGTAAAGATGGACTAAAATTAATTGGAAACTAAATAAAATAATCACAAAGAATGAGTGGGAAAAAGAATAAAGCATATGTAGGAGAATTTTTATATTTCTACATACTTAACCTGAATAAAATAAAGAGCAGATCCATGAATTGGGCATGCAACTAAAAAAACCTAGAAAAAGAACAAACTAAAAATCCCTAGTTAAACACCTATTTGGAAATACTGAAAATCAAAGGAGAGATTAATAAAACTAAAAGAACTCCATTGAACTAATAAACAAAATTAAGAAGTGATTTTATGAAAAAAAAATAGTAAAATAGACAAGCCATTAGCTAATTTGATTAAAACAAAAGAAATTTTTAAAAAATTACCAGTATCAAAAATGAAAAGGGTGAATTTGCCACCAATTAAGATGAAATTAAAGCAATGATAAGGAACTATTTTGCCCAACTGTATGCCAATAAATTTGAAAATCTAAGTGAAATGGATAATAGTTACAAAAATATAAATTGCTCAGATTAACAGAAGAAGAAATTGAATACTCAAATAACCTCATCTTAGAAAAGAAAATTGAAGAAACAATCAATGAACTCCTTACGAAACAAATCCCCAGGGCCAGATGGATTCACAAGAGGATTCTACCAAACATTTAAAGGACAACTAATTCCAATAGTATAAAAATTATTTGAGAAAAAGATGTGAAGGAGTCCTAACAAATTCCTTTTATGACATAAATATGGTGCTGATACCTAAACCAGGAAGAATCAAAATGGAGAAAGACAACTATCAACCAATTTCTCTAATGAATATTGATGTAGGGTCAGCTAGTGGTACAGTGGATAGAGCACTGGCCCTGAAGTCAGGAGGACCTGAGTTCAAATCTGGCCTCAGACCAAACACTTGACACTTACTAGCTGTGTGACCCTGGGCAAGTCACTTAACCCCAATTGCCTAAAAAAAAAAGAATATTGATGCAAATTTTTTGTTAAAATACTAGCAACATATCACTAGAATCATATGCTATGATAAGGTGGAATTTATATCAGTTATGCTGAGCTTACTCAGTTTTAAGAAAACTATCAGCATAATTGGCCATATCAATAACAAAACTAACAGAAATAATATGGTTATCTCCACAGATTCAGAAAAAGCATTTGGCAAAATATAGTACTCATTCCCATTAAAAACATCAGAGGGGGTAGCTAGGTGGTACAGTGGACAGAGCAGTAGTACTGGAGTCAAGAGGGCCTGAGCTCAAATCCAACCTCAGACATTTAATACTTGTATCACCCTGGACAAGTCACTTAACTCCAATCACCTCCAAATTAAAAAAAATTAACTAACTAATGAAAAGAAACATTAGAGAACATAGAAATAAATGGAGCTTTCCTTGAAATGATAACTATTATTTTTCTAAAATCTTTAGCAAGCATTATCTGTAATGGGGATAAACTAGAAGCCTTCCCAGTACGATCAGGTGTGAAACTAGGATGCCCATTATCACCACTATTATTCAATATTGTACTAGAAATGTTAGGTTCAGCAATAAGAGAAGAAAAAGAAATGGAAGGAATTAGAATATGCAATGAAGGGAAAAAATTATTATTCTTTGCAGATAACATGATGTTATACTTGGAGAATTCCAGGGAATCTACTGAAAAACTACTTGAATAATTAACAACTTTATCAAAGTTGTAGGTTATAAAATAAACCCACACAAATCACCAGTATTTTCATGTATTACCAACAAAGCACAGCAGAAAGAGATAGAGAAATTTTATTTAAAATAACTGTAGGCAATAAAAAATACTTGGGAGTCTACCTATCAAGACAAACCCAGAAACTATTTGAACACAATTATAAACAAAACACTTTTCACATAAATAAAAAAAATCTAAACAACTGGCAAAATATTAACCACTCATTGGGAAACTGAGTCAATATAATAAAAATGTCAATTTTACCTAAATTAATTTACTTATTTAGTGCCATATCAATCAAACCACCAAAAGAAAAGTATTTATAGAGCTAGAAAAAAATAATAAAATTCATCTGGAAGAACAAAAGGTCAAGCATATCAAGATAATTAATAAAAAAATGCAAAGGAAGGTGGTCTAGCCATACCAGACATCAAATTATATTATAAAGAAGCAATCATCATAACTATCTGGTACTGGCTAAGAAATAGAGTGGTGGATTAGTCGCATAGATTTGGTACACGAGACACAGTAGTAAATGATCCCAGTAATCTGATATTTGGCAAACCCAAAGACCTCAGCTTCTGAAATAGGAACTCACTATTTGACAAAAACTGCTGGGACAACTGGAAAACAGTATGGCAGAAACCTAGTATAAATCAACATCTTACACCAGATACCAAGATAAAGTCAAAATGGGTACATAATTTAGACATTAAGGATGGTACCATAAGAAAATTGGGAGAGCAAGGAATAGTTTACCTGTCATATTTATAAAGAAGGGAAGAATTTATGACCAATAACAGATAGAGAGCATTATAAGATGTCAGCTATATAGTTTTGATTATGTTAACTTTAAAAGGTTTTGCACAAACAAAACCAATACAACCAAAATTAGAAAGAAAGCTGAAAGCTGGGAAACAATTTTTACAGCAAATATTTCTGATAAAGTTCTCATTTCTCAAATATATGGAGAGATGAGTCAAATTTAAAAGAACACAAGTCATTCTCCAATTGAGAAATGATCAAGGACTATAAACAGGTAGTTTTCAGATGAAGAAATCAAAATTATCTGCAGTCATATGAAAAAAATTCTCTAAATCAGTTTTGGTTAGAGAAATGCAAATCAAAACAACTGTGAGGTACTACCCCACACATATCAGAATGACTGATATGACAGAAAAGGAAAATGATAAATGTTGGAGAAGATGTGGGAAAATTGGAATACTAATGCTCTTTTGGTGGAGTTGTGAACTGATCCTGTGCCGGTCCAAACCGCGCACTCTCTTACAGCCTGATCAGGCAACCAGGGTCATACTCACCGGTCTTCGGGATCACCCGGGTAAACCAGAGATGAACCGATCGGGGGGTGCAAAAACCTGAACTGTATTCAATAATCATCACAGCAAGGCCAGGCAGGAAGGCACACGCGCGAGCAGGAACAAAAGCCGACTCCGCCCCCCCGTCCCTGCAGCTCCTTTTAGTACCTTCTTCGTCCCTCCTCCTCAGCCCGCCCATAGCTCCATCCAGCACCGCTCCAGTCTCGGGAGCGTGAGCTCCGGTTACCTCTCTGACCCCAGATCTCATCCCAGTACGCTACAACTCTGCCCAGCACCGCCTCTGCCTCAGGAGCAAGAGCTCCAGTTACTTTCTGGTACCCAGTTTCCGTCCCACGTTGGCACAACCCCCATCTGGCAGTAGCTGGCATCAAACAGTCCTTCACATGATCCCACCATTCTGGAGAGCCATTTGGAACTATGTCCAAAGGGCAATCAAACTCTGCATATCCTTCAATCCAGCAAAATTATAACTAGGTCTATATCCCATAGAGATCACAAAAAGGGGAAAGGACCTACATATACAAAAATATTTGTAGCAGCTTTTTTTTTATGGTGTCAAGGAATTGAAAACTGAGGGGATGCCTATCAATTGGGAATTGGCTAAACAAGTTATGGTATATGGATGTAATAGTATATTATTGCACTATAAGAAATGATGAGCAGATGGTTTCAGAAAAACCTGGAAAGACTTACACACATGGATGCAAACTGAAATGAGCAGTCCCAGGAGAACATTGTATACAATAATGGCAACATTGTGTGGTGATCAGTTATGAATGACTTAGCTCTTTTCAGCAATATAATTATCCAAGGTAAGTTTAAAAGACTCATAATGCAAAATGTATTCCATATTCAAAGAAAGAACTGATGGAGTCTGAATGCAGATTGAAGAATACAATTTTCATTTTTTTATATTTTTCCTTTTGTTCTGTTTCTTTTTTCACAAAATGACTACTATGGAAATATGTTTTACTTGGTCACATATATGTAACCTATATGAAATTGCTTACTGTCTTATGGAAGAATGAAGGGAGGGGGGGAAAGGAGAAAATTTGGAACTCAAAATTTTATATAAAAATGAATGTTAAAAATTGTCTTTGTATAATTGGAAAAATAAAATGCTATTTAAAAGAAAAAAATTTTGAGCTTCAAATTCTTTCCTTCCTTCTTGCCCTTACCCCACTCCTTGAGAAGACAATCAATATGATAGAAATTATACATCTTAAGTCATATAAAACATATTTCCATATTAGCAACGTGGCAAAAGAAAACACACACACACACCCAACAAGACAAATAAATAAAGTGAAAAAGTATGCTATTATCTGCATTCAAAGTTTATCAGTTCTCTCTCTGGAGGTGGATAGCATTTTTCATCATATGTCATTTGGAATTGTTTTGGATCAGAGTCTTAATCAGAATAGTTCAGTCTCTCACAGTTGATCATTGTTACAATATCTGTTACTGTGTACAATGTTCTTCTTCACTTTGCATCAATTCATATAAGACTTCTCAGGTTTTTCTGAATTCATCCTGCTTTTCTTTTCTTAAAGCACAATGGTATTCTATCACTTTCATGTACCATAACTTGTTCAACCATTCCTCGATTGATGGGCATCCTCTCAATTTTCAGTTCTTTGCCACCACAAAAAGAGATGCTATAAATATTTTATTTTGTATAAATTGATCATTTTCCCTTTTCTTTTTATTTCTTTGGGATAAAGTTCTAGTAGTGGTACTGCTAAGTCAAAGTATCTGCACAGTTTTATAGACCTTTGGGCATAGTTCCAAATTATTTTCCGAGAATAGTTGGATATTTCACAACTTTACCAATAGTGCATTTATTTCTCTGTTTTTCTACACCCCCTCTCGCATTTAACATTTTCCTTTTCTATCAAGTTAGCCACTCTGTTAAGTATGAGGTGTAACATAAGAGTTGTTTTAAGTTGCATTTCTCTAATTAATAGTGATTTAGAACATTTTTTTCATGTAACTATTGATAGCTTTGATTTCTTCTTCTGAAAACCAGCTTTTTCATATATTTTGACCATTTATCAATTGGGGAATGACTCATATTTTTATAAATTTGTCCCAGTTCTGTATACATTTGAAAAATGAGGTTTTTTCCAATGAAATTTGCTACAATTTTTTAACTGCTTCTTCCTTTCCTTCTGATTTTGCCTGAATTAGTTTTGTTTGTGCAAACCCTTTTTCATTTCATGTAATCAAATTTATTTATTTTACTTCCCATGACCTTCTCTATTTCTTATTTGGTCATAAACTCTTCCCTTATTTATAGATGACAGATTATTTTTACCACGTTCCCCTAATTTACTTAACATATCATCCTTTATGTCTAAATCATTTATTCATTTTTTGCCTTATTTTTGTATACTGTGTGAGATGTTGGTCTGTGCTTAGTTTATGCCAAAGCACTTTCTAACTTTCCCAGCAATTATTATCAAGTGGTGAATTCTTTTTTTTCTTTTTTTATTAATAAATTTATTTATTTTTAGTTTTCAACATTTACTTCCACAAGATTTTGAGTTCCAAATTTTCACCCCATCTTGCCCCTCCCTCCACCCCAAGATGGCATGCATTCTGAATAGCCCTTCCCCTAGTCTACCTTCCCTTCTATCTCTCTCCCCCTTCTCTTAACCCCTTCCCCTTCTATTTTCCTGTATGGCAGGATATATTTCTGTAACCCATTTCCTGTATTTCTTATTTCCCAGTTGCATGTGAAAACATTTTTTTAACATGTGTTTTTAAAACTTTGGGTTCCAAATTTTCTCCCTTCCTTCCTCCCCACCCACCCTCATTGAGAAGGGAAGCAACTCAATATAGGTTATATATGTGCAGTTATGCAAAACACTTCCATAGTAGACATGCTGTGAAAAACTAACTCTTAATGCTATCCTGCCCCCCCCATTTATTCTGTTCTTTCTTTTGACCCTGTCCCTCCTCAGAAGTATTTGCTTCTGGTTACCCAGTCTGCCTTTCCCAATCTGCCCTCTTCTCTATCATCCCCCTACTCTCTTGTCCCCTTCCCCCAGTCTATTTTCCTGTAGGGTAAGATAGATTTCCATACCCAATTGAGTGAGTATGTTATTCCATCCTTAAGTCAAATCCTATGAGAATAAGATTCACTCATTCCCTCTCACTTTCCCCTGTTTCTCCTCCACTGTAAGAGCCTTTTATTCTGTTTTTTTTTTGTGAGATAATTCACCCCATTCTACCTCTCCTTTTCTCCTTCTCCTAGTATAATCCTTTCTCATCCGTTAATTTTGTTCTCCAGATATGACCCCTTCATCTTCAACTCACTGCCTTCTATCTATCTATCTATCTATCTATCTATCTATCTATCTATCTATCTGTCTGTCTGTCTGTCTGTCTGTCTGTCTGTCTGTTTGTCTGTCTGTCTGTCTGTCTGTCTGTCTATCTATCTATCTATCTATCTATCTATCTATCTATCTATCTATCTAT